>NW_027099420.1:0-311059 GCF_031753505.1 Anomalospiza imberbis
ATTGACACAGTCTGTAGCCACAGGGAAGGTGGAGAAAAACAAAGTAAGAAATGGCACAAACAATGGTATTTCCTTGTGGACAACATTTAAAAAACAAAACAAAGAAAATGAACCTCCAAAATGAAAACAACAGGAAGTATCAAAGATGACTTTTATTACAAGTGATTTGCAGAAATTGGCCAGGAGTTTAATGTCCCTGAAAGCATCCAGTCATCAGTGTCCACACTGCAGCCTTGAGCTCCTGGTTCCTCAGGCTGTAGATGAGGGGGTTCAGGGCTGGAGGCACCACTGAGTACAGAAGTGACACTGACAGATCCAGGGATGGGGAGGAGAGGGAAGAGGGCTTCAGGTGAGCAAACACTGCAGTGCTGACAAACAGGGAGACCACGGCCAGGTGAGGGAGGCAGGTGGAAAAGGCTTTGTGCCGTCCCTGCTCAGAGGGGATCCTCAGCACGACCCTGAAGATCTGCACATAGGAGAAAACCATGAACAAAAAACAGCCAAATGCAAAACAGGCACTAACTGTAATAAGCCCAAGTTCCCTGAGGTGGGATTTGGAGCAGGAGAGTTTGAGGATCTGGGGCACCTCACAGATGAACTGGCCCAGGGCATTGCCATGGCACAGGGGCAGGGAAAATGTATTGGCCGTGTGCAGCAGAACATTAAGAAAGGCACTGGCCCAGGCAGCTGCTGTCATGTGGACACAAGCTCTGCTGCCCAGGAGGGTCCCGTAGTGCAGGGGTTTGCAGATGGACACGTAGCGGTCGTAGCACATGATGGTCAGGAGGGAAAGCTCTGCTGAGATGAAGAACAGAAAGAAAAAGAGCTGAGCAGCACATCCTGAGTAGGAGATGGTGCTGGTGCCCCAGAGGGAATTGTGCATGGCTTTGGGGACAGTGGTGCAGATGGAGCCCAGGTCGCTGAGGGCCAGGTTGAGCAGGAAGAAGAACATGGGCATGTGCAGGTGGTGGCCGCAGGCTACGGCGCTGATGATGAGGCCATTGCCCAGGAGGGCAGCCAGGGAGATGCCCAGGAAGAGGCAGAAGTGCAGGAGCTGCAGCTGCCGCGTGTCTGCCAGTGCCAGCAGGAGGAAGTGGCTGATGGAGCTGCTATTGGACATTGGCTGTGGCTGCACATGGGGACCTGCTCATGGAGAAAGGACAGTGAAGAGTTAGAGGAGATACCTGTAACCAAAATCAAAGCCATTTCCCATACTCATTTCCCTGGAACACACATAGACAGCCTTTTGTGTTCAAGAGTTCTGGGGTTTTCTTCATATGCTTCCCCCATGTCTCTCCTGGTATTATTAGATATGAGAAACCCTCAGCATTTCCGCTGCACTCAGGGAGAACAGAGGAAGTTCTGTGAGGCAAAGTGATGAGTGTAGAGTGAGGGGAGATGGTCTGCAATTCTGACCTCTTCAGAGTTTCTCTGGGATTTAACTTTTGTCAGGTAGAGGGTGATCACCTTCCCACCCTTGTACTAAAATGTCACTAGGTACTGCTGAGAGCAGATGGATCCACCACAGCCCAGCTCCACATTTGTAGCCAAGGACTCACGTTGCTCATTTCACCAAGTGAACAGCATTTCAGTGTCAGAACGCCTCTGCCTTTCCCCATCAATCTTATAACTCAGAGATACTCTAGGACAGGTTTGCACCCTGGATTGAAGCTCCCAGCTTGGACTAAAATCTCAGGGAGAATTCCAACTGTCCTTCTGATGGCACTGGATGAAGGGAGATGCAGCTCCTTCCCTGGCTGCACTGACAGCATTGCCCAGAGCCGGGCACTGGGGACAGCTGTGTCACCCTGAGCCAGCTGTGTCCCCTCCCAGAGCCCCCAGTGCCGGGCAGCTGCTCCCAGCCCTGTGCTCTGCAGAGGGAACTGGGCCCGGGGCTGCAGAGCTGCCCCACGGCTCTGCTGCAGCTCTGCCTGCACAGGAGGGGCTGCACGCCTTGGAGCCCCGGCCCTGAGGGCAGAGGCTTGGCTGGGGGGACAGGAGGGAGGGGACTTGTTCAGAGGGAAGGGCTGCACTGGAGGGGATCCTCTGGACATCTCTAAACTCTCCCTGCCACAGCATTTCTGGGTTTTGTCTTCACTCCTTCCCTGATCTTCTCTCTGCTTCCTGGATATTTTCCTCCTGCAGGTGTTTCCCTGTGCCTGATCTCTCCCTGCCAGCACTCACAGACCCCAAATCTCTGTGCACTCTCCTTGGCCTGACAGAACCCCGCCTGTTTGCAGGGCACTGGCTGGGGGCAGGTTCTGTTTGCAGCTTGGAGAAAGGACAGCTCAGACTGAGCCTGATGGCTCCAGCAGAGGTGATGCTGGTGCTGTCCATGGGCAGAGTGGCTGCAAGCACATTAGGGATCTACTGTGAACCTATTGATCCTTAAAAGTAACAATTCAGATGTCTCAGGCACTTGTCAAAATTCATAATCAACCATTAATATCTATTCCTCCCTCCGTGCCATTCTCCAGCAGTAGGAAACTGAATAAAAATTCTTAGGAAATGTCCTAATTTTTATTAAAATCCTTGTTTTGGAAACATTCTATGACAGATCAGAAGCCCTCAGCATATCAGAGCTTCATGAGCATTTCACCTCCCCTGTACCAGAAATACTCAGAGTTGTACTCACAGGGTCTGTGGGCATTGGGATGTTCCAGCTGTAGGAGATCACTCCAGGAGCTGCAGCTGCATTGTCCTGCAGCCAGAGGTTCCTGTGCCAAGGGCTGCCAGTGATTCTGCCCCAGGCACTTCTCAGCACCTTCCCAGCCCTGACTGATGGAAGCTCTCTGTGCCTCTGTGCTGTGCCCGGGCTGGCTGCAGGCAGTGCCCCAGCCCTGCTGGGCTGGGAGAAGAGCTGCTCATCCAGAGAAATGTGCTTTTGAAGCTCTCCTTGGTTACCAGGATCACCCTCTGTGCCAGGAGCCCGGCCCAGCTCAGCAGCACAGACACAGCACAAGGACTTTAATGACCCTCTGGGGCTTTGTGCTCAGGCCCTGAACATCAGGCCCTGAGAGGGAGCTGCAGAAACCTCTCCAGAGCTCCAAGTCAGAATCCAACTCCAAAGTTTCTTTGACTTTTAATGGGTCCCACTGAGGGACACGACTGAGAAAGTGTCCCCAGGCCCCAGGCAGAGCAGAGAACTGGAGGCACTGATGACAGGTGGGGACAAAGAGAAGCCAAGTCTTGGTGCCCTGGGGCCCAGCAGGGTCTGTGCCACCAAGGGCTGTCAGGAGACACCTTGTCCTGAGGCACTGGGGCCTCCTGGCACAGCCCCAGCCAGGCTGGGCACTGTCAGCCCCTTGTCCTGCCCTCAGCATCCCCCCCTAGTCCACATCCCAGTGGCCTCAAGGATCTGCTGGAAGGAGTCCCTGGGGAGCCTTGCTCAGGAATGGCCCTGGGGGCTCCTTCATGCTCCCAGGGACTGCAGGTTTTTCAAAGCACTTTGGCTTTGGCTTTTGCCTCGGAGTCTCTGAGAGCTTTGTGCAGTCATAGCCTCCAATTATCTGCTGTACTTAGTCCCTGGAGAGGCTTTGTCAGGAACAAGACTCAGTGGGGCTCATGAATGCTTCAAGGTACTTCAGTTCTTTTAAGGTACTTGGTGTTTCCCTTTTGATCCAGACTCTGTGAGAGGTTTGTGCAATCATGGCCCCAATTATCAGCTTTAATGAGTCCCTTGAGAGCTTTGTACTGACACTCAGGGGGGCTCATTGATGCTTTGAGATACTCAAGGAGTTTAAGGTACTTTGGGTTGTCCTTTTCACTCTGAGTCTCTGAGAAGTTTTTGTGCCATCCTGGCCTCCATTTCTCTCCTCTAAGGAGTCCATGAGGAGCCTGTGTTGGGGATGGACCACACTGGCACTCACTAATGGCTTGAGAAACTTTGGGTTTTTCCTCTGACTTTGACTCCTGGACAGGTTTGTGCAATCTCCTCTCAGGCCCTGAGGTTCCAGGGCTCAGCTCCAAATGCTCCACGTGGCTCATTAGGATCAAGCAAGTCCTGAGAAGCCATGGCTCTGCCTTCATTTCCCTCTGCTCTTATGTAGTTAATTAAGAAGTTTTCCTTTTATAGTTATGGAGAAACATTTCAAAGAGCTTCTAAGAAATATATATTCCTATTTTAAAGAGTGTCTTTATTACTGTTCTCTTTTGAGAAGAGCTGATTGCAGCATTCTGTGATTGATATTGATGTAGGGCCGCTCCTAAGGAGGTCTGGCCAGGTCAGAGAAGTTTTACCTTGAGGTCTGACCCAGTGTGGACAACCTTGCCCCATAATCCCCAACCCCATGTGAGAAAAAATTTTCACTTTCAAAAATGTATATGGTTTTATTAAGACCTTGTCAAAATACAACAGAAGAGTGAATAAAGAATACAGCACCAGGAGCAAAGGATTCAGTCACCATGTGCTCATCTACAAAATGGATGTTCTGTCTTTAATACCTCCAGCCCCTCCCAAAATCTTGTCAATCCACTCCTCCTTCGCTGTCCAGTGGTGGAGATCACTTTCTTACAGCTTGATTGGAGCTCAGGCGCTGCCATAGCAACAAGCCGACCCTTCCAAATGCCCTGATTACTGAGGGCATCCCATGATAACAATGCAAGGGGGAAGGGAAAGAGAACTATCCACCTACACAACTTCTCTTAACATCTACTTAATATTCACCCCTTAATTGTGAGAGTCAACCATAGGATTACTCATCTATAACAAACCCCCCTTTTCTTTTTCTATAAATCATTATGCTTGAACAATTAAGTAAAATAATTTCTCTCTCTCTTGAAAGAGTCATACTAGTATCTGTTGATGTGGGCAAGGACAGCGGGAACAGGAGAAAAATCTCAGGTTTTCCTTAGACACACTTATTTGGAATGGACAAAAGGGCCTAACAGAGGTCCAGGATGGCTTTGACTCCCATCTATCATGCCTATGTGGTTGCTACCCATAGTCAGTGTATCTTAGGGGTCCAGAGGCCAGCTCGGTCTCGCCCTCCAGTCCCTGTTGTATTCAAAGACAGCTGGGGAATGACAGTGGTCCGATATGGCCTTTTGTCCCTACATTACCATGCCTACAGGGTTGCTACCCACAGCAGGGCTATGCCATCTTCTTGGTAGCAAACAAAGGGGTCTTGCCCTCCTTCCTTTGTCTTATTTTCTTAAAGAAGCTGTCCCATTACCTCTTACAGTCCCTTGTGTACTTCTCCTCAACAGGTGCTGGTAATTCTCACCCATTAAAACAGGAAGACAGTTCTCAAACTGGTTGGTGGAAGCTTGACTTTGGGCGTCTTGGTGTTTTTCTGGTTGTCTTTCAGTCTCTGCTTGAGATTCAATCTCATTTCACCTGGTCTGGATGTTATATGTAGTCGATTCTTTGTGTTTTTCCTGCTGGGCCTTTAACTCTGTTGGCATGAGTCCATCTGTTGGCATGAGTCCATCCCCACTCTGTAGTTCACATGGCCGATTCGGTGGGGAGCAGTACCTGAACGGGACCTTCCCACTGAGGAGTTAAATGCTGATCTCTCCATGACTTGATCATTACTTGATCAAATCCTCAGAATTAATGTTATTGAGTCTGAAATCCAGGGTGGCTGTTTGAGGAATTGCCCCTTTATGTCTTAGCCCTTCTAAGGTTTCTGCTATAGACATAACATATTTCTTGGCATTGGCTTCCCCTTCCTCATAGGTGGCAACCCTCTGGGGTGAGGTCAAAAAGGGTAACCCAAACGTCATTTCATAGGGTGACACCCCCAGATCTGACTGGGGTTGAGTTCTAAGTCTTAATAAGGACAAAGGGAGACATTTCATCCATGACATTTGGGTTTCAATCATTAGCTTATCTAGAGCTCTTTTTAGAGTTTGATTCATCCTCTCAGTGTGACCAGAACTCTGTGGATGCCATGGAGTGTGTAATTCCCATTTACTCCCAGGGTTTGAACAACTTTTTGCAGTATTTTAGAGGTGAAATGAGCTCCTTGGTGTCACGATCCGCTTGTGCGGGGTGTCGTAATGGTTCTTTTCACTGATCCCAAACGTGCAAAAAGGCAAACAACAAGGGACTATCAGTTAATCACAACAAATGCACCTTTATTAGGGGCCAAAGCAGTAAATGCGATAGTGGGGATCACAAAGGAGATAAAAGGATAGAGAGAGAGAGAGAAAAGAGGGGGATGGGAATAGCTACCAACACAGGCGAGATCCTCAGTGGTCCGGACGATGGGGATCCATCTTGTCGTGTCGGGGAAGTCTTCGAAGTTCTGGTCAACTCAGGGGTCCAGTTATACTCCACGGAGGAAAAAAGGGGGGAACATGCAGGACAATGAAAGTCTGTTGCAATTGCTGCAGGGGAACAAGTGAGTCCACTGAAACCACCGAAGCAGGACAAACACAATGAAGAATAAGTCCACTGAAATTACTGAAGAAGAACAGGTCGTGTCATTAGTGGTTTTCCCACACCCTGTGGTAGGGGTGTCAGTCTCAGACCTTAGGAGGAGGGTTTTCCATCTCTGTCCGTCTGTCACAGTGGTAATGGGGCAGATGAGAGGTCTTCAGTGAGGGACCACTAGGGTCACCCCAAAAGTTCATTCAGCTTCAAAAGGAGAGTGGGCAAATATGCAGTAGGCCGTTCCTTGCTGGGTTCATGCCAGGTCCTTGCCGATTCCTTGCCAAGTCCTTGCTGATTCCTTGCCAAGTTCTTGCCAGGCCTTGTTTGGAACAGGTAACGTAACGGTGCAGCAACTGCACCTGCACTGCCGCTCTCTCCAAGCCAGAACTGTAGGGGGGGAAGGGGTTTCTCCTCGTGGCAATTGGTAGGCAAAAGTGGGGGCTTCAGATGGCCTTACACCTGGCCTGAATCAATCCTGTTCACCATCCCACGTCGGGGAATGATTGATTCTAGAAGTGTTTTACTCACAACATTGGCATTGGCTTTAACCGTGGGTACTGCGTCTACTCAATGAGTCAGGTTACCTACTATCACTAGTAAAAACTTCCACCGTTCTACCTGGGGAAGCTCGGTAAAGTCTACTTGGATGTTTTGAAAGGGCTGTAAGGCTAGTTCTCTCCCTCCCCTGGGTGTTTTCCTCATGACCTTCTCATTTACTTGTTGGCATATCACACACCTTTCAATTACCTGTTTAGCTATCCCGAAAATTCCTATGCAGCCCCAGTCCCTTAGAAATTGATCACTTAGCGCTTGTGTAACCCAGTGTGTTGTCCCATGTATGCCTTCGAGCATTTTCCAGCCAAGGGGTTTATTCAACATTTGCCTCCCACCTGCTAATCTCCACTTCCCTTTGTTATCTTTCTTGGCTCCTGTTTTGAGGAATTCTTTCTCTTCTGTCTCACTGAATATGGGGACTTCTTCCATTTCTCTCATGGGAGTTAATGCTATCATTAGTTTTTCTGTCCCTGATTCGGCTGAATTCTTAGCATCTAAATCTGCTAAATGGTTCCCTTGTGCTTCTTGAGTCACTCCTTTTTTATGTCCTTTAACATATACTGCTGCCACTTCTTCTGGTAATTGTAAGGTTTCTAACATTTCTAGAATAAGTTTTTAGTTCCTCTCCCCTTGAATTTAATAGCCCACTCTCTTCCCAAAGTTTTCCAAAGGTATGCACTACTCCAAAAGCATATTTTGAGTCTGTATATATTGTTTCTCTTTTCTGTGTGAATATTTCCAGAGCTCACTTTAGGGCATACAACTCACATGCTTGGGCTGACCAGTTGGAAGGTAACTTTCCTTTTTCTAGGGCCACTAACTCTTCATCTGCTATAGCTCACCCCAATACCCTGTGCCCTGGATTACCCGTGAAAATCCATCGATGTACAATCGTTTTCCACCTTGGAGTGGTTGATCTATTAGGTCCTCTCTTACTTTAGTTTGATAGTTTATAACTTCTAGGCAATTACATATTAATTCCTCACCTGGTTTTCCATCTAAAACTGGGCAGGGTTGAGTTGGTTACTCACATCTAGCTCTAAACCATTATCTATTAAGATGGCTTCATATTTTAGTACTTGGGAATCAGTGAGCCATTTCTCAGCCTTTTAGCTGAGGATACTCCTTACTGAGTGTGGGGTATATATTTTCAATTTTCTCCCAAAGGTTAATTTTTTGCTTTCTTCTACAAGTGGGGCGCTCGCTGCCACTGCCTGAATGCAGGTTGGCCACCCCCAGCTGACAGGGTCTTGCGGTTTTGATAAACAGGCCACTGGTTTCCTGGATCCTCCCCGGTCCTGGGCTAACCCTCCATGTGCTGCCCCTTTTTCTATATCCACAAACAGATAGAAGGGTTTGTCTAAGGCAGGAAGACTCAGTGCTGCTTCACTGACTAATTTTGCTTTAAAACTTCAAAATTTGCTTGTTGTCTTCTTCCCACCTAATCTCTTCTTCTACTAACTTTTCATACAAGAACCTGATAGCCTGCGTGTATCCTTCAATCCATATCCTCCAATATCCCAACAGGCCTAAAAACCTTCTGACTTCTCTCTTAGTTTTTGGTCATGGGAGTGAGGCTATCCCTGCAATTCTCTCAGGGTTCAGCTGCCAGCTCCCTTGACAAATCACATGTCCCAGGCATTTTACTTCCCTCCCTACAAATTGGAGTTTCCCTTTTGATACTCAAAGTCCTTGGTCTCCCCAAAAATTTACCAGTGCTGTGGTGGATTCTCGAACTTTGAGATAACTTGAGAGGAGCCCAGTGCTCCTTGCTCCCCTGTGCTGACACGTGAGTGTTTGTCTGGTTTCGGGATGGCCCTGGCTGTGTGAGGGGTGCTATGTGGACACGAGACAGCCGGTCCTGTCCCGCTGGGTCCCAGCAGTGCCTCACAGCAGTCCTCCATCCACGTCAGGATGCTGGCCAAGAGAGGTCCTGGAAGCTGAGGCAGCTGATTTTAAGCTTGTGCAGGTGCTTACAGGCCAAGGCCAACGGTGTTCCCTCAGGATACAGCAGTCCTGAGGGGTCTCCCTCATTCAAAGAAATCAGCAGACAAATGCATTGTCAGCTAAAAGCCCTTTTATTGACCTGGCAGGAGGGCAGGGGTTTGCACCCCACTAAAGTGTTCCTCTGCCACATATAAATTTCAGTGGGTTGATGTGGGAGTTGTATCAAAATCACCATCCATCTTTACACTGCTGAGGAGATTCCATAGGCAGGCGGTTGGAAATACATTGTGTCAGATTCCCATACTTGAAGCTGATGTCCAGGCCCTGGCCAGGAGCGGTCTCGATGCCCCAAAGCAGCACAAAGTCTTCCTCACGGCTTCCCTGCACAGGGCTGATTCCACACTTGCCCTTAGTTCTTCTGGTAGACTGTGTCTAAAGCTTTTTGTCAGGTCACTCTCATGTCAAGTTAGGCCACCAGGTTTTTGTTATGCTAACTGGTGCTAAGTACTTAGGTATGTCTGTGCTAATTACTTGTTTACTCATGTGAATTGCTTGTGCTTACTTATGTCAAACCAAGGCCTTGTTCCATCCCCAAAGGTGCCTGAGGCCACCCGCTCCTTGTGGCACCAGTTGCTTTCCTGTGGAATGTTCTCCCTCCCCGAGGGTAAACAGGGAGCTGCAGAAAGAGCTTGCCAGGCTGCTCTCCATCCTTTCCCAGCATTCCTGGTGAAGTGGAGAAGTCCGAGCTGAGCGCAAAGGTGCAAATGGAACAGCCGTGCACAGGAAGGCTCGGTGGGAAGGATGATCCAGGATCCATAGGCTTGGCAGCCTGAGCGTGCTCCAGGGGAAGGCCTTGGAGCAGATCCTCCTGAGTGCCATCCCACAGCACCTGCAGGGAACCAGGGCGTCTGCTGGAGGGTGGGAAAGCTCTGTGGAGGGATAGGGACAGCTGGGGCTCCTGGCGGGGTGTTGAGGGCTTCTGTGCAGGAGTTTGGGGGGCTTGGTGCTGGTGGGGTGTTGGAGAAGGAGTTGTCTGGAAGGTGAGAGGTCTAGGCTGGAATTTGAGTCAGTTTGAAGGCAGCATCTGTGCTTTGGCAAAGATTTGGTTAGGGAGGGTAGAAAGAATATCTGTGACTTTTCCTCTTCATGGTCCTGATTCTCCTGCAGGGAACAAGAGGGGAGAGCTGTGCTTTACTAGCCACTCAGATATCTATACCTGGGGCAGGATTAGCCCTTTTGCCATCTGCTCAATTCTTTGAGCTACTTTTCTACCACTGAGTGGACGTTCATTTCTTGAGAGCTTTTATTTCTTAAGAGAATTAGGATATTATCATCCATTCATAGAGAACCAAAGCATGGCCCTTGGTTTTGCCCTTTTTTTGTGTAGTGCTATGTTCTGTAAAGTGACTCTCAGTGGATGAGGTTAAGGCAAATGAGTTGCTGCTTTGAGATGGGAAGCAAAATTCCAACTCTTCACCTCCTCAGGCCATCCCTATTCATTTGGGAAGTTGGCAACTTTTTGGAACTACTTGAGCTGAGCAATGGGAAGTAAAATTTTCCTGAATTGAGGATTCTTACTTGCCAGATTCTTCTGTGCCTTTGCCACTAAGGTGTTTTTGTGCTGAAGGCAATAACTTCAATGAGAAAATAATTTCAGCATGGAGTAAGAGCTTCTGACAGAGACCAAGTGTTGCCAGCAGTTGCTCCAGGTGCTCCTGCCAACAGCCCCTGCAGGCAGGAGCGCAGCCCCCAATGCACGTGGGCTTTGGCTCCCTCTGGCACAGAAGCCCCCCACAGGCACAGGTCTCTGGGGCAGGAGACGGGCACCGGTGCTGCCAGGGCTCGGGGGGTGGCAGGTCTGCTTGGACAGGGACTCTGCCACACCTGCTGATGTCAGCGCTCCCCGGGCCCCAGGGGTCAGAGCAGCATTCCTGCCCTGGCCCACACGTTCCTTGTCTGTGTCACACCCGCGGGTTTAGGATGGCCACCAGCCGGGACATGTCCCAAGGAGGCCGTGCCAGCTTCTGTGAAGGCCCCGTGCCCTTCCCAGCACGGCTGCGTCGG
Source organism: Anomalospiza imberbis (assembly GCF_031753505.1). Lineage (NCBI taxonomy): Eukaryota > Metazoa > Chordata > Aves > Passeriformes > Viduidae > Anomalospiza > Anomalospiza imberbis. The sequence continues at coordinate 10,946 of NW_027099420.1, forward strand.
CAGCCCTGGGGGCTCCTTCTGCTGCCCTGAGCCCGCAGAGCAGGGCAGCGTTTGCTGAGGGTTTGAGCTGTTCCTAAAGATCCTGTCGGGCTGTCTTAGACACTTGGGGTGAGGGATTCCTTCCAACCCGAGCCACTTTGGGTGGGCTGGGGGCGGCCCCAGGGCAGGGGGCAGTGTGTGCAGGGGTCCTTTGTGACACGGGGCAGCACGGTCACCGTGGCATGGAACGGGACAGCGTGTCCAAGGGCCCTTTGTGACACGGCGTGACATAGGAGCTGGCGGTGACAAGACCACGCCACAGTGCTTGGAGCACACGACGGGACAGGACGGGACAGAGCGGTGCCGTGAGGAGCCCCCGCACAGTGCACTCGTTCGTGTCTGACCGGAGCTTTTCCGAGGCGTTACTCCTGCAGGTGACCTCAAGGCCAGAACACAGGACTTGGTGACCTGTGGCCTTCCCGAAGCTCCTCTTCTGCAGGTGTCCTCGAGGGCAGACCATGGGACTTGGTGCCCCAGAGGCATCTCCCATCCCTGCCACCGGTGCCCTCGAGGCCAGACCACAATCCTTGACAGGAGTCTCCTGACCTTGTGGCAGGAGCCCTCGAGACCAGAGTGCAGGACTTGCTGTCCTGTAGCCTTCCTGAGGCTTCTCTCTTGAAGGTGCCTTCCAGGCACGACTGCAAGCCTTGCTGACTCAGAGATTTTCCGAGGCATCTCTCCTGCAAGTAGCCACAAATCCAGTCACTGACATGGAGCAGAGACCCCCGAGAGTGCCCAAGCTGTCCTGGGTGGAGGAAAAGGAAGAAGGTGCTGGAGCTGGCCCTGCACAGGAGACCTGTGCTGCCCTGCTGGATATGCTCGTAGAGGAGGGGTTTTGCAATCCAAAGCAAGTAAGCAGCCTGTGGCCAGGGTTTGATCCTCCCAAGAATTGCTTGGCCTCCCAAGCCACGCCTGTTGGTCACTGGAAGCCTTTGAGGCCATGGCAGGGTGGTGGCAAGGAAAGCACTTCTCTGGAGAAGCTGGGGACATTCCTCCCTCTGGCAGCTTTCCAAGTCTCCCCTGCCTTCTCCAGGTGCCTGCCATGGTGAGGTAAATCCACCAGTGGCTCATGGCCAGTCAGTTTGCTGAGGACAGGCTGAACAGGGCCCTGCTGGATCTCACCAAAGAACAGCCTGCCTATGTAGTAATGTGTCCTGGTTTTGGGCAAAATTGGGAGAAAACCTCCAGAAGGAGTCCCCAGAGAGCAAATCGCCCCACAGCCCCTCCCCCACCTGGTTCAGGAAGAATTTCCTCAGAGAGTAGTGGAAACAACCTGTTTATTGAGCAGGCAAAGCACTCCCCAGCACAAAAAATGAACAGCACCAGATGACAAAATCTTTCTACGCTCTGAAGAGGTGACAAATTCAGAAAGTCTCTCCTGGGAGTGGTTGCCCAGTTATCGGTCTGTGGCACTGGGGGTGGCTGCTGCAGGTCACAAAATGCAGGCTCTCGGTGTTTCTTGGTGTTTCCCAGGTCCCAGTCCAGAGCAGGTTGGGATGGTATTCAGGAAAGGGAAAGAAAAAAAACAGTCCAGGGAAAAAATGTGATTGCCTTGCTAAACTAACTAATAAGCAAAATCAAGGGCAAAAGCAAAAAGCAGGAGCAAGAGCAAAGCAAGCAAGCCAGCAAGCCCTAGCCTCTCCTATCCACACACTGTGAGGGGAGGTGAGCCGGCTCATAACAAGACAAAACAAACCTTCACTTTTCTGAGCCAGTCCTGAAGGCACAGAACATAACATCAAGCCTAAACAGAACACACGATTGGGGATACAAGCACCCTAACGTCACCCTAGGACATTCCACCCCTTATCTCCATATCATCAACATAATACCAAACATCATGTAAAAACTTCATCAAGTTAAAACTTCCATCTTTCACTTACTCAGACACATTTCCTTCCATCTCACTTGCTCAAACCTTCGACACTTACACATTTCCTTCTGTCTCATGTCTGTGTGGTTTAATGTATAAACAATGGCAGTAACATCCAGCAAACAGTGATATTTGCATATGAGACTTACCCCACAATCAGATCTCCCTGGGGTACACATCGTGTTCTTCCATATTTCTGCATTATTCACCATGTACAACCTGGTCCCTGAGCAAAGACAATCCCACAAATGGGTTTGTCTGTACTCGAGGCAGAGTTGATCCACACTGTCTTCCCTAACAAACCTCTGATATGTGCCACTGGGACTTTATCTCCGTCTGCTATATTCAGGGACTCAGACTGGGCAGGACCTGCTCCACTGGTGGAACCTCGGGTGTTAACTAACCAGGTGGCCTTTGCTAAATGCTGCTCCCAGTTTTTGAAAGATCCCCCACCCAATACTTTCAGGGTGGTTTTTAACAGTCCATTGTACCTCTCCACTTTGCCTGCAGCTGGTGCATGGTAGGGGCTATGGTGCACCCACTCAATGCCATGTTCCCTAGCCCAGGTGTTGATAAGGCTGTTCTTGAAATGAGTCCCATTGTCTGACTCAATCCTCTCAGGGGTACCATGCCTCCAAAGGACCTGCTTTTCAAGTCCCAGGATGGTATTACGGGCCGTAGCACGAGACACAGGGGAGGTCTCCAACCATCCCGTGGTGGCTTCTAGCATGGTGAGCACATAGCGCTTACCTTGGCGTGCCTGGGGCAGTGTGCTGCAGTCAATCTGCCAGGCCCCCCCATACCTATACTTGGACCACTGCCCACCATACCACAGGGGCTTCACTCGCTTGGCCTGCTTGATCTCAGCACATGTCTCACAGTCATGGATAACCTGAGAAATACTGTCCATGGTTAGAGCCACCCCTTGGTCTCGTGTCCACTTGTAGGTGGCATCTCTACCCTGATGGCCTGAGGCATCATGGGCCCATTGTGCTAGGAGCAACTCTCCCTTGTGTTCCCAATCCAGGTCTATCTTTGACACCCCTATCTTTGCAGCCTGATCTACCTGCTGATTGTTTTGCTGCTCTTCATTAGCTCTACTCTTAGGGACGTGGGCATCTATGTGGCGAACCTTCATAGGTAGTTTCTCTACCCAGGTAGCAATGTCTTTCCACTCATCAGCAGCCCAAATTGGTTTTCCTCTACACTGCCAGTTAGCCTCTTTCCATCTCTCCAGCCATCCCCACAGAGCATTGGCTACCATCCATGAATCAGTGTAGAGGTAGAGCTTTGGCCACTTCTCCCTTTCTGCAATGTCTAGGGCCAGTTGAACAGCTTTGAGTTCAGCAAGTTGACTTGATCCACCTTCTCCTTCAGTGGCCTCTGTGACCCATTGTGTGGGGCTCCATACGGCTGCTTTCCACTTACGATTCATCCCTACAATGTGACAGGAACCGTCAGTGAAAAGAGCGTAGCGTGTTTCCTCTGCTGGCAGTTGGTTGTATGGTGGAGCTTCTTCAGCCCATGTCACTGGTTCTTGTTCTTCATCTGAGACACCAAAACTTTCACCTTGGGGCCAATTTGTAATTGCTTCCAAAATCACAGGGCGATTCAGTTTACCAATATGGGCGTGCTGCGTGATGAGAGCAATCCACTTGCTCCATGTAGCACTGGTGGCATGGTGGGTGGAGGGAACCTTTCCTCTGAACATCCACCCCAGCACCAGTAGTCGGGGTGCCAGGAGGAGTTGTGCTTCCTTACCAATCACCTCTGAGGTGGCTTGGACTCCTTCACAGGCAGCCAAGATTTCCTTCTCTGTTGGGGTGTAGTTGGCTTCAGACCCTCTGTAACTTTGACTCCAGAATCCTAATGGTCGGCCTCGAGTCTCATCAGGCACCTTCTGCCAAAGACTCCAGGACAGACCATGGTTCCTGGCTGCAGAGTAGAGCACGTTCTTCACATCTGGTCCAAGGGCTACTGCATGAGCAATTTCCTGCTTAATCTGGGTGAAAGCTTGTTGCTGCTCAGGGCCCCAATGGAACTCGTTCATCTTGCGGGTGACCATGTAAAGAGGGCTCACGATCCTACTGTACTCAGGAATGTGCATTCCCCAAAAGCCTATGACACCTAAGAAAACATGTGTTTCCTTCTTATTGGTTGGTAGGGACATAGCTGTGATCTTGTTGATGATATCCATAAGAATCTGACACTGTCCATCTTGCCACTTCACTCCCAACAACTGGATCTCTTGAGCAGGTCCGTTAACTTTACTCTTCTTGATGGTGAAACCAGCTTCCAGGAGTATTTGGATGATTTTCTCTCCTTTCTCAAACACTTCTGCTGCTGTGTTCCCCCACACAATAATATCATCAATATACTGTAGATGTTCTGGAGCCTCACCCTTTTCCAGTGCAGTCTGGATCAGTCCATGGCAGATGGTGGGGCTGTGCTGCCACCCCTGGGGCAGTCGGTTCCCGGTGTACTGCACTCCACTCCACGTAAAGGCAAACTGAGGCCTGCATTCTGCTGCTAGAGGAATGCAGAAAAATGCATTAGCAATATCAAAGTGGCGTACCACTTTGCTGCCTTGGACTCCAGCTCGTACTGGAGTTCCAGCATGTCTGGCACAGCAGTGCTCAGTGGTGGAGTCACTTCATTTAATGCATGGTAGTCCACTGTCAATCTCCATTCTCCTTCAGATTAATGCACAGGCCAGATGGGGGTGTTGAAGGGTGAGTGGGTTTTGCTGACCACTTCTTGGCTCTCCAGCTCTCGGATCATCTTATGGATGGGAACCACAGCATCTCGAGTTGTTCTGTACTGTCGGCGATGCACTGTTGAAGTGGCAATTGGTACCTTTGCTCTTCTCCCTTCAGAAGTCCTACTGCAGTTGGATTCTCGGACAGTCCAGGCAAGGTGTACAATTGTTGGACGTCCTCTGTCACTGCAGCTGCTATCCCAATTGCCCACCTCAGTCCTTTGGGGTCTTTAAAATACCCCCTTTGGAGGTAATCTATGCCCAAAATGCATGGGGCCTCTGGGCTAGTCACAATAGGGTGTTTTTTCCACTCATTTCCAGTCAGGTTCTCCTCAGCTTCCACCAAGGTGGGGATCCTGTGATCCCCCTGTCACGCCAGCGATGGAGACAGGTTCTGCCCCCACGTGTCTCGATAGGACTAATGTGCATTGTGCACCAGTATCGACCAAAGCCTTCTATTTTTGTGGTTCTGATGTGCCAGGCCAACAAATCCACACAGTCCAGAAAACACAGTTTTCCCTCGCCTCTATCTGGCTAGAGGCAGGGCCCCTCTAAGCTTGGTTATCCTTCTTTTCTTGGGCATATGTCTTAGCGCTTCCTTCAAGGGGATCGGACATGTCATCATCATCATCATCATACCCGGCAGCTTGGCTACGGGCAACTGGAACTGCTTTCCTTTTGGTGGAACTTCCTCTCTGAGTCTTGCCTTCCTTCAATTCAAGCACCCATTGTGCCAGAGCAGCAGTAGATTTTCCGTCCCATCTCCTCATGTTTTCTCCGCAATCACTCAGGAAGAACCACAGCTCAGCTCGTGGGGTGTACCTTCTCTCCCCATCTGGGGAACGTCTGCATTGGATACCAGGGCCTCTAATTTGTACTGCTGAGATTTGGAGAAGGTCCTCTTGTCTCGGTTTGAAAAGACAGGAGTCTGTGAAGGAAGGCAAAAGCCTCCTGTGAAATGGAAAAGGTAAACCTCCTCCTTCCGAATTATCACAATTTCATAATTAAAAGGGCTCTCAGGCAAATATATGAGAATGGGAATAACAGTTTTTTACTAGGAAGGAAAAAAACTAAATAACAATGCAATTTAGCACAAGCAAAAAAAACCTGACACCCTGAGAAAGTCAGGGTGTTGATAGTAGTCCAGCCAGATGGTGGCTGCTCCTCCTGGAGCGGCAATCTGCAGAAGGGTGTAGGTCCTTTCTGAAGATGCGGCGAAGGAGCAGCTGGGCCTGGTTCCTGATTCCTCTGGGAAATCCGGCGAAGAAGGCTGTCTGTTGTCTCAGAAATGCTTGTTTTATGGTGGCAGGGATGCTTGGCTCCTCCCTCTGGGTGGAGCATCTCACAATGGGATGATGTAACTAGTCTTACCAGCCACAGTGAGTAATTCAATAGCCCATTAACAGGAGATTATCTTCCTGGCAGTGTCATTGTTCTTGAAAGAGATAAGAAAAACTGCCTAACTCCCAACAGATGGCAAAAATAGAATACATGCTTATTTTACAAGCTAGGACACCTCTTTAATCTCCTCCCTGAGTTTCTTGTGATTCTCCTCTATCTTGTCTTCTAATTTCTGCAGACGTGTTTCCACTACTGCAATTCTGGCGTCTGTTGGGCCATGCACAGCATCTGCATATGCCTGGAGCTTCTTCACCATATTGAGCACGGTCTCGTCCTTCTCATCCTGCTTCATTATTGCTAAAGCAGAAGCAAGTTCATGTGGCTCAAGCCGTACAAGTTTTCGCCACATCACAGATGTACATGGTACCATGTCTGGATTCCTAGTTGTTATGTCATCAGAGAGGATAATCTCTGCCACTGCCATTTCTCTCAGGCGTTGGATCCCTTGTTCCATAGTCTTCCACTGGGTCTGCTGCATATAAAGATCATCTGCACACAAGTATCTTTGTGCTACACTTTCCAGGACCTGTGCCCAGAGGCTGTGAGGGTTAGCCCCCTTCATCATTCCTTGGTCGATGACAGGATCATGTGACAGGGATCCCAAATGCCTCGCTTCAGTGCCGTCCAGAATTGTAGCTTCACCTGCAGCATCCCAAAGATGGACCAACCAGCTAATTATAGACTCATCAGGTTGTCGAGTGTAATCCTTTCTTAGGCCACGGAGGTCCTTTATGGAAAAGGACTCAATATTGGCTTCTGATCTTGTACCAGTTTCTTTGACTCCTGATTTTGTGTCAGGAGGCATTGAGGGTCCTTCTCCTGCATCATAATCATCATCGTCATCCACTGGTCGATCGGTCTTGTCTGTGCACTTTCCACTTCTCGTGCTGGTAGCAACAGCCACTGATTGAGGCTTACAGTCTGGTTTAGCTGCTGGCCTCAAGCCTGGGCTGTTGGCTGCAGCCTGAGCGACTGGGATCGCTGCTGATTTATCTCCCTGCCCCCCTTCCTCTGTCTGCTGCCCTACAGGACCTAGCAGAGTGCGGTAAGCATATGCCAGGGCCCAGCTCACTGCAATGATCTTTTTCTCCTTAGAGGTATCATGGCACTTCTCTTTCAGGTACTTTGCCACCTCAGCTGGGTTCTGAATTAGTTCACATGGAAAGTCCCAGACTATAGGGTCAGAAAACTCCTTTAAGATTTGGCCCATTTCCCACACCACTCAGGATTTCTCACGCCTGTGTCTACTCCTGGGTCAGGGGTCTCATCACCCCTTCTAGAAATCTCAGCCCTCATTCTAGAGAAGCTGCAGACTGTATACAGAAAGCTTACCAAATTAAATACCAGAAAGATGATCTCTTTAACATTCAGGGGAAACTGAACATTCTCCAATAGGGATGTAACAGATTCAGAGGAGAAGAAGGAAAGCAAAGGCTGAAAAGCCTCATCTCCTGCTTCTCCTCTAACAAACTGGGTGCACAACCATAACCATGAACCAAACATTCCTGGAACAGACTCCAGCACCTTTATAAACCTCCTGCAAGCCATTACAACTAAGCCCAGCCCAATGGATATTCTGGTCAGTGCCCTTCTACTGCAAAAACTACGTATTAGGGACAATACCAGAGCTATTTCGAGATAAGAAAATAAACCTAAGGACCATAGAGGTATTAAGACCTCAAAAAACCCCAGGGACCAGAAACACATGCAGGCCTGCACCCCAAGAGACATTATGAATTCAAAAAACATAGCCAGTAACTGCTCTATACCAGCCCAGAGTAATTGCAACCAAAATATGACTAGAACAGGGTTTTTTCCACTCTCTCGAGCCACGAGTTGGGTGCCAAAATATTTGTCCTAGTTTAGAGCAAATTTGGGAGAAGACCTCTGGAAGGAGCCCCCAGAAAGCAAATCGCCCCACAGCCCCTCCCCCACCTGGTTCAGGAAGAATTTCCTGGGAGAGAAGTGGAAAAAAACCCTGTTTATTTAACAAGCAAAACACTCCCCAATACAAAAAACAACACCAGATGACAAAACTCTTTCACCGTTCTGAAGAGATGACAAATTCAGAAAGTCTCTCTGGGAGTGGTCACCCAGCTATCAGTCTCCAGTGCTGGGGATGGCTGCTGCAGGTCACAAAATGCTGGCTCTCAGTGTTTCTTGGTGTTTCCCAGGTTCCAGTCCAGAGCAGGTTGGGATGGTATTCAGGAAAGGGAAAGGAAAAAAAACCAGTCCAGGGTAAAAATTGGATTGCCTAGCTAAACTAACTAATAAGCAAAAGCAAAAAGCAGGAGCGAGAGCAAAGCAAAGCAAGCAAGCCAGCAAGCAAGCAAGCCAGCAAGCCAGCCTCCCCTAGACACAGACCATGGTGGGGAGTTGAGCAAGCTGATAATAAGACAAAACCAACCTTCACTTTCAGAGTCAGTCCTGAAGGCACAGAACATAATATCAAACATAAACAGAACACACGACTGGGGATACAAGCACCATAATGTCACCCTAGGACACTAACCGAGGGAGTTCCACGAAAGTGAAGATAGTCTCAACCTCCCATGACTGAGCAGCTGGGTATGATCTGTCAGATCCCCTTGAAGATACCTCTACCGTGTATGCCCAGGAAAGAAATAATAACCAGGGTTAGAGCCTCCAGCCAGGAAGAGGCACAGGATAACCGGATCTCCTGGACGGTGTGGATCCAATGGCCTGGCGTATCAGAGCCACAAAAATGCGACGCCTTAGTTGACACTGGAGCGCAGTGTACCCTGATACCATCAGGACATGTTGGGGCAGCACCTGTTTCCATTGCTGGGGTGACGGGGGGATCACAGCAATTGGCCCTGTTGGGAGCCGAGGTGGGCCTGACTGGGAAGGAGTGGCAGAAACATCCTATTGTGAGCGGCCCAGAGGCCCTGGGTATTCTGGGCATAGACTTCCTCCACAATGGCTATTACAAAGAACCAAAGGGACTCAGGTGGGCTTTCGGCACAGCTGCTGTAGAGGCAGAGGACATTAAGCAGTTGAACACCTTGCCTGGACTGTCAGAGCATCCATCTGCAGTAGGACTCCTGAGGGTGGAAGAGCAACAAGTATCAATTGCCACCTCGACAGTGCATCGCCGGCAGTATCGGACGAATCGAGATGCCGTGATCCCCATCCACAGAATGATCTGTTAGGTGGAGAGCCAAGGGATGGTCAGCAAAACCCACTCACCCTTCAACAGTCCCATCTGGCCTGTGCACAAGTCTCAATGGAGATTGACTGTGGACTATTGTGCCTTGAATGAAGTGACTCCACCACTGAACGCTGCTGTACCGGACATGCTGGAACTCCAGTACGAGCTGGAGTCCAAGGCAGCAAAGTGGTACGCCACTGTTGACATTGCTAACACGTTATTCTCCATTCCTCTGGCAGCAGAATGCAGGCCTTAGTTTGCCTTTATGTGGAGTGGAGTGCAGTACACCTGGAACTGACTGCCCCAGGGGTGGAAACACAGCCCCACCATCTGCCATGGACTGATCCAGGCTGCACTGGAAAAGGGTGAGGCTCCAGAACACCTGCAGTACATCAATAACATCACTGTGTGGGAGAACACGGCAATGGAAGTATTTGAGAAAGGAGAGAGGATCATCCAGTTTCTGCTGGAAGCCGGCTTCGCCATCAAGGAGAGCAAAGTCAAGGGACTTGCCCGAGAGATCCAGTTCCTGGGGCTAAAGTTGCAAGACGGATTGTGTCAGATTCCCACTGAGGTCACCAAAAGGATCACTGCGATGTCTCCACCAACCAGCAAGAAGGAAACAGGAGCTTTCCTAGGTGCCATAGGTTTTTGGAGAATGCACATTCCCGAGTACAGCCAGATTGTGAGCCCTCTTTACCTGGTTACCTGCAAGAAGAACGATAATTCCTCTGGGGCCCTCAGCAGCAACAAGCTTTTGCCCAGATCAAGCAGGAGATTGCTCAGGCAGTTGCCCTTGGCCCAGTCAGGATGGGACCAGAGATGAAGAATGTGCTCTACTCTGCAGCTGGGAACAATGGCTTGTCCTGGAGCCTTTGGCAGAAGGTGCCTGGGGAGACTCAAGGCCGACCACTGGGATTCTGCAGCTGAAATTACAGAGGGTCTGAAGCCAACTGCACTCCCACAGAGAAGGAAATCTTGGCTGCCTATGAAGGAGTTCAAGCTACTTCCGAGGTGATTGCCACAGAAGCACAACTCCTCCTGGCACCCTGACTGACAGCACTGGGGTGGATGTTTAAAGGAAAGGTTCCCACTACCCTCCACGACACTGCTGCCACATGGAGCAAATGGATTACTCTCATCATGCAGCACACCCGGATTGGAAACCTGAATCGCCCTGGGATTTTGGAGATAATTACAAACTGGCTGCTGGTGACAACTTTGGTCTCACTGATGGAGAGCAGCAGGAACAAGTGACAAGGGCTAAAGGAGCTCCACCATGCAACCAACTACCATCAGAGGAAACTCGATACTCTGTTTTCACTGACAGTTCCTGTGGCATCGTAGGGATGAACTGGAAGTGGAAAGCAGCCGTATGGAGCCCCACATGACACGTAACACAAGCTACTGAAGGAGAAGGTGGATCAAGTCAACTTGCTGACCTCAAGGCCGTTCAGCTGGCCCTGGACATTGCTGAAAGAGAGAAGTGACCAAAGCTCGACCTTTATATGGATTCTTGGATGGTAGCTAATGCTCTGTGGGGCTGGCTGGAAAGGTGGAAAAAGGCTAACTGGCAGCATAGAGGAAAACGTGTCTGGGCTACTGATGAGTGGAAAGACATTGCCTCTTGGGTAGAAAATGTGTCTGTAAAAGTCTGTCTTGTAGATGCCCATGTTCCCAAGAGTCAGGCTAATGAGGAACACCGAAACAACGAGTAGGTAGATCAGGCTGCAATGATAGAAGTGTCAAAGATAGATTTAGATTGGCACCATAAGGGGGAGTTGTTCCTAGCTCAATGGGCCCATGATGCCTCAGATCATCAGGGCAGAGATGCCACCTACAAGTGGGCATGAGACCAAGGGGTGGCTCTAACCATGGACAGTGTTTCTCAGGTTATCCATGACTGTGACACGTGTGCTGAGATCAAGCAGGTCAAGTGGGTGAAGCCCCTGTGGCATGGTGGGCAGTGGTCCAAGTACAGGTATGGGGGGCCTTGCAGATTGACTACATCACACTGCCTCAGACACGCCAAGGCAAGCGCTACGTGCTCACAATGGCAGAAGCCACCACAGGATGGTTGGAGACCTCCCCTGTGCCTCACGCCACTGCCCGGAGCACCATCCTGGGCCTTGAAAAGTAAATCCTGTGCAGGCATGGTACCCCTGAGAGGATTGAGTCTGACAACGGGACTCATTTCAAGAGCAGCCTTATCAACACCTGGGCTAGGGAACATGGCATTGAGTGGGTGTACCATGTCCCCTACCATGCACCAGCTGCAGGCAAAGTGGAGAGGTACAATGGACTGTTAAAAACCACCTTGAAAGCATTGGGTGGGGGATCTTTCAAGAACTGGGAGCAGCATTTAGCAAAGGCCACCTGGTTAGTTAACACCCGAGGTTCCACCAGTGGAGCAGGTCCTGCCCAGTCTGAGTCCCTGAATATAGCAGACAGAGATAAAGTCCCAGTGGCACATATCAGAGGTTTGTTAGGGAAGACAGTGTGGATTAATTCTGCCTCGAGTACAGACAAACCATTTGTGGGATTGTCTTTTCTCAGGGACCAGGTTGTACATGGTGAATAATGCAGAGAGATGGAAAAACACAATGTGTACCTCAGGGAGATCTCATTGTGGGGTGAGACTCATATGCAAATATCACTGTTTGTTGGATGTTACTGCCACTGTCTGTACATTAAACCACACCGACATGAGACAGAAGGAAATGTGTAAGTGTCAAAGGTTTGAGCAAGTGATATAGAAGGAAATGTGTGTCAAAGGTTTGAGCAAGTGAGATGGAAGGAAATGTGTCTGAGTAAGTGAAAGATGGAAGTTTTTACTTGATGAAGGTTTTACATGATGTTTGGTAGTATGTTGATGATATGGAGATAAGGGGTGGAATGTCCTAGGGTGACGTTAGGGTGCTTGCATCCCCAATCGTGTGTTCTGTTTATGCTTGATGTTATGTTCTGTGCCTTCGGGACTGGCTCCAAAAAGTGAAGGTTTGTTTTGTCTTTTTATCAGCCGGCTCACCTCTCCCCAAAGTCTGTGTCTAGGAGAGGCTAGGGCTTGCTGGCTTTCTTGCTTGCTTGCTGGCTTGCTTGCTTTCACTTTGCTCTTGCTCCTGCTTTTTGCTTTTGCCCTTGATTTTGCTTATTAGTTAGTTTAGCTAGACAATCCAATTTTTTCCCTAGACTGTTTTTTTTCTTTCCCTTTCCTGAATACCATTTGAACCTGCTCAGGACTGGAACCTGGGAAACACCAAGAAACGCTGAGAGCCAGCATTTTGTGACCTGCAGCAGCCACCCCCAGCGCCAGAGACCGATAACTGGGCAACCACTCCCAGCAGAGACTTTCTGAATTTGTCACCTCTTCAGAGCATAGAAAGACTTTTTGTCATCTGGTGTTGCTCATTTTTTGTGCTGGGGAGTGCTTTGCCTGCTCAATAAACAGGTTGTTTCCACTACTCTCTGAGGAAATTCTTCCCGAGCCAGGTGGGGGAGGGGCAGTGGGGGGTTTGCTTTCTGGGGGCTCCTTCTGGAGGTTTTCTCCCAATTTTGCCCAAAACCAGGACACATTACTACATCAGCAGGCTGTTCGTTGGTGAGATCCAGCAGGGCCCTGTTCAGCCTGTCCTCAGCAAACTGACTGGCCATGAGCCACTGGTGGATGTACCTCACCATGGCAGGCACCTGGAGAAGGCAGGGGAGACTTGGAAAGCTGCCAGAGGGAGGAATGTCCCCAGCTTCCCCAGAGAAGTGCTTCCCTTCCCACCACACTGCCATGGCCACAAAGGCTTCCAGTGACCAACAGGCGTGGCTTGGGAGGCCAAGCAGTTCCTGGGAGGATCAAACCCTGGCCACAGGCTGCTTACTTGCTTTGGATTGCAAAACCCCTCCTCTACGAGCATATCCAGCAGGGCAGCACAGGTCTCCTGTGCAGGGCCAGCTCCAGCACCTTCTTCCTCTTCCTCCACCCAGGCCAGCTGGGGCACTCTCGGTGGTCTCTGCTCCATGTCAGTGACTGGATTTGTGGCTACTTGCAGGAGAGATGCCTCGGAAAAGCTCCGAGTCAGCAAGGCTTGCAGTCGTGCCTGGAAGGCACCTTCAAGAGAGAAGCCTCAGGAAGGCTACAGGACAGCAAGTCCTGCACTCTGGTCTCGAGGGCTCCTGCCACAAGGTCAGGAGACTCCTGTCAAGGATTGTGGTCTGGCCTCGAGGGCACCAGTGGCAGGGATGGGAGATGCCACCAGGGCACAGAGTCCCACGGTCTGCCCTCGAGGACACCTGCAGGAGAGAAGCCTCGGAAAGGCCATGGGTCACCAAGTCCTGTGTTCTGGCCTTGAGGTCACCTGCAGGAGTAACGCCTCGGAAAAGCTCCGGTCAGACACGAACGAGTGCACTGTGCGGGGGCTCCTCACGGCACCGCTCTGTCCCATCCTGTCCCGTCGCGTGCTGTGAGCACTGTGGCGTGGTCTTGTCACCGCCAGCTCCTATGTCACCCCGTGTCACAAAGGGCCCTTGGACACGCTGTCCCGTTCCATGCCACGGTGACCGTGCTGCACCGTGTCACAAAGGGCCCCTGCACACACTGCCCCCTGCCCTGGGGCCGCCCCCAGCCCACCCAAAGTGGCTCAGGTTGGAAGGAATCCCTCACCCCAAGTGTCTAAGACAGCCCGACAAGATCTTTAGGAACGGCTCAAACCATCAGCAAACGCTGCCCTGCTCTGCAGGCTCAGGGCAGCAGAAGGCGCCCCCAGGGCTGCCGACGCAGCCGTGCTGGGAAGGGCAGGGGGCCTTCACAGAAGCTGGCACGGCCTCCTTGGGACACGTCCCGGCTGGTGGCCATCCTAAACCCGTGGGTGTGACACAGACAAGGAACGTGTGGGCCAGGGCAGGAATGCTGCTCTGACCCCTGGGGCCCGGGGAGCACTGACATCAGCAGGTGTGGCAGAGTCCCTGCCCAAGCAGACCTGCCACCCCCCAAGCCCTGGCAGCACCGGTGCCCGTCTCCTGCCCCAGGGACCTGTGCCTGTGGGGGGCTTCTGTGCCAGAGGGAGCCAAAGGCCACGTGCATTGGGGGCTGCGCTCCTGCCTGCAGGGGCTGTTGGCAGGAGCACCTGGAGCAACTGCTGGCAACACTTGGTCTCTGTCAGAAGCTCTTACTCCATGCTGAAATTATTTTCTCATTGAAATTATTACCTTCAGCACAAAAACACCTTAGTGGCAAAGGCACAGAAGAATCTGGCAAGTAAGAATCCTCAATTCAGGAAAGCTTTACTTCCCATTGCTCAGCTCAAGTAGTTCCAAAAAGTTGCAAACTTCCCAAATGAATAGGGATGGCCTGAGGAGGTGAAGAGTTGGAATTTTGCTTCCAATCTCAAGCAGCAACTCATTTGCCTTAACCTCATCCACTGAGGGTCACTTTACAGAACATAACACTACATAAAACAAGGGCAAAAACAAGGGCCATTCTTTGGTTTTCTATGTAGGGATGATAATATCTTCTTTCTCTTAAGGAATAAAAGCTCTCAAGAAATGAGAGTCCACTCAGTGGTACAATAGTAGCCCAAAGAAATGAGTAGATGGCAAAAGGGCTAATCCTCCCCCTGGTACAGATATCTGAATGGCCAGTAAAGTGCAGCTCTGCCCTCTTGTTCCCTGCAGGAGAATCAGGACCATGAAGAGGAAAAGTCACAGATATTCCTTCTGCCCTCCGTAACCAAAGCTGTGCCAAAGCACAGATGCTGCCTTGAAAATGACTCAAATTCCAGCCTAGACCTCTCACCTTCCAGACAACTCCTTCTCCAACACCCCACCAGCACCAAGCCCCCCAAACTCCTGCACAGAAGCCCTCAACACCCCGCCAGGAGCCCCAGCTGTCCCTGTCCCTCCGCAGAGCTTTCCCACCCTCCAGCAGACGCCCTGGTTCCCTGCAGGTGCCGTGGGATGGCACTCAGGAGGATCTGCTCCAAGGCCTTCCCCTGGAGCACGCTCAGGCTGCCAGGCCTATGGATCCTGGATCATCCTTCCCACCGCGCCTTCCTGTGCACGGCTGTTCCATTTGCACCTTTGCGCTCAGCTCGGACTTCTCCACTTCACCAGGAGTGCTGGGAAAGGATGGAGAGCAGCCTGGCAAGCTCTTTCTGCAGCTCCCTCTTTACCCTGGGGGAGGGAGAACATTCCACAGGAAAAGCAACTGGTGCCACAAGGAGCGGGTGGCCTCAGGCACCTTTGGGGATGGAACAAGGCCTTGGTTTGACATAAGTAAGCACAAGCAATTCACATGAATAAACAAGTAATTAGCACAGACATACCTAAGTACTTAGCACCAGTTAGCATAACAAAAACCTGGTGGCCTAACTTGACATGAGAGTGACCTGACAAAAAGCTTTAGACACAGTCTACCAGAAGAACTAAGGGCAAGTGTGGAATCAGCCCTGTGCAGGGAAGCCCTGAGGAAGACTTTGTGCTGCTTTGGGGCATCGAGACCGCTCCTGGCCAGGGCCTGGACATCAGCTTCAAGTATGGGAATCTGACACAACGTATTTCCAACCGCCTGCCTATGGAATCACCTCAGCAGTGTAAAGATGGATGGTGATTTTGATACAACTCCTACATCAACCCACTGAAATTTATATGTGGCAGAGGAACACTTTAGTGGGATGCTGACCCCTGCCCTCCTGCCAGGTCAATCAAAGGGCTTTTAGCTGACAATGCATTTGTCTGCTGATTTGTTTGAATGAGGGAGACCCCTCAGGACTGCTGTATTCTGAGGGAACACCGTTGGCCTTGGCCTGCAGGCACCTGCACAAGCTTAAAATCAGCTGCCTCAGCTTCCAGGACCTCTCTTGGCCAGCATCCTGACGTGGATGCAGGACTGCTGTGAGGCACTGCTGGGACCCAGCGGGACAGGACCGGCTGTCTCGTGTCCACGTAGCACGCCTTACACAGCCAGGGCCATGGCTCGACGAACTGAGAGGATTCCACTGCCTCAGTGGTTCGGGCTTGACCCCTGGGAGTTTGCGAATCCAGTAAATCACTGGATAGATAAGGGGGATGAACGGGTTTATTTAGAGGGGCTTTACTGGACCTCAGCTGGTGTGGAAGGGGCTAACAGCGGGTGTGTTAGCTAAAGGAGTGCAAAGAAGTTGAGAAGTAAGAAGAAGTTGATAATGATTTTTGTTAAGGTTGTTATTAAGGAGACTAAGAGAAGAGAGGAAGAAAGATAAAGAGGAAACTTTGTAACTAAACAAAGCATTTTTTAAAAGTAAATTAAAGTCACTGTTACTTTTCACTCATAGTGTTATGTTAATTTATTGTAGCCAACACTTAAAGTAGAAGAAGTATAAACAATTAGAAAGTGTATAAAAAGTCAACCATCTTCGATAATAAAGAGTTGCCATCTAAGACTGCTTAATGCCTCTACTTTGTATCGCAACCGCCTCAGCAGCGACAAGCTGGTAATGTAGTTTCTCTAGATGGGAAGGAGCCTGCTGTGGAGAATTTAGAAATTCACGAAGGAGTAAGTGGAATAGCCTGCCTTTGTGGGCAGTTCTTGGGAGCCTTGGGCACCTTGAGAGACTGGCACCCTCCATGGGCACTATTGCAATGCGGGGTTTGTGAGAGGAGTTGGTACCGCTGTTCAGCAGGCCACGGGGCACATGCTCTGAGTGTGGACAGAGGTTTCCTAATCCAGCTGATTTTGAACCTCAGATTTTAAAGCTTGTGTGTGGAAAATCACATCTGGTACCTGTAACCTGGGGTTGCATGTGGGAGGAGAATTGGGAAAGGACTGTGAGGCTTTGTGAAGA
The DNA here is from genome assembly GCF_031753505.1 of Anomalospiza imberbis. Lineage (NCBI taxonomy): Eukaryota > Metazoa > Chordata > Aves > Passeriformes > Viduidae > Anomalospiza > Anomalospiza imberbis. The sequence goes on from NW_027099420.1 coordinate 27,997, forward strand.
GAGTTTTGGGTGGAAGTGAGAAGGAGAAGGAGATAATGGGAACTCACCAGAGCAAAGAAGTTCCCCGAGCTAGCCCTTTGGGATGTATCTGAACCCACTGGAAAGAAGTCACCAGTAAAGTGGGATTGGAGAACAAGAAAGATTTAATCCAATGCTGCATGCGGATGGCCATTATACAGGCTGGAAGACTGAGCCAAGTGGCCACCTGCAGGAACTTTAGATTGTAATACCTTGTTGCAGTTAATGCTGTTTTTAAGACAGGAAGGAAGTAGGATGAGGTCTCTTCTGCTGGTATGTTTCTCACCTTACGAAATCATCTGGAATGGGAGAGGGGCTGTGGGCTCAGCGCTCCCTCAGACCCACTGGTGTTAGCCCTTGAGAAGGAAAACAAAGGAAATAGAGGGCAAATTAAGCAATGTTGCTCAGCATGCAGCATAGGATAGCCATGTACCAAATCAGTAAGGTCTACCGTGCTGCAGCTCAAGAGCAAGATACAATAGATTTGCTGACAGTGCCTCCTAGGAGACAGGGGATGAGGATGAGGATGAGGTGGACTTTCCAAAAAAATAGGACTTAGGCTTGGAAGGGACATCCACTCAAACCCACTCCCCTCCTGGCAGTCCGGTTTAGTCCAGAACCAGGAGACAAGCAGTGTTACAAGCCACTCTGCGAGAGGCAGTGGGACCGGAAGGAGGGAGACTGATGGTTAAAGCACCATTCTCCACCCCTGATCTAGAGGCATGGGAAAGGATTGCTAAAATTACCACAGCAACCTGATACTTATTGCGAAGCATTTACTATATGTTATCAAACAACACAACCCAGATTGGAGAGACACCCAGTTATTACCGGATACTTTCACTGAAACAGAAAAGCAGCTGATCCTGAGAAGGGGCTTTGGCAGAGGATAACTGTAAAAGCCGGTGATTGGATGTAAGAGAATTTTTCCCTCTCCAAGGGACCCTAAATGGGATCCAAATATATTGGCAGAGTTACAGAAATTAGCAGATTATCAAGATTGGATAGCACTGCAGGTGGAGAGAGCTATCCCAAAGACCAAAAATTGGTCTGTCCTGTATTCTGTTAAGCAGGGGCCTTCCGAGACTCCATCTGAGTTTCTAGAATGTCTAAGGGATGCTGTGCATCGCCATGCATCATTAGACCTGGGGTCTGAGATAGGAATTGAGGTGCGGAGAATCACAAATGGGACATCTTGCCATGATCACTATGATCAAGTGAAACCAATTTTATTGTACAGAGGCCTGTATTTATAATAAGTTCTGCTGTGCACAAGTCTCTAGCTAATGCATGATTGGTTAATCCTAGCTGTTTATGTGTCTAAAATTAAATGCCGGTTGGATCACCCGATTCTTGACGCGTCTTGCTTTGGTTGTCTGGCCCACCCTGAGTTCTCTTTTTTATTTTGCTGACAACTTTGCCGACTCCTCTGACTTCTTCTTCTTTTCCTGTCATCAAGGATTCACTGACCCCGTTTCTTGAACTGGTTCCTTTGTTACCAGAAGGCTGGATTGTGCATCTGCTGAATGTGTCCATTGTCCTGCAAAAAATCCTCAACAGGGGATGTCCTATTAGTTCCACAAGCAGGGTGCAATCTATTAGGGTGGGATTTACAGGTGCAGTTAGACATTGGAGTACTCCCAGAGGAAGGAAAAATGGTGGTTAAGCTATTCAAATTAACGGAAGAGAATGAGGACAAAATTCATGAGATGGTGTGGGCATAACCGAAAAATCGAGGTAAATTGAACATGAAACCTATAGTAATAAAAACAGTTTATGAGAACCATCCAGTTCAGGTATGACAATACCCACTCTCCCTTGAGGGGAGATGAGGACTGCAGCCAGGGATCCAGGACCTACTTGAGGAGGGGACATTAGAGCCATGTATGTCCCCCAAAATACACCCATATTACCAGTAAAGAAGTCAGATGGGACTTACAGGCTTGTCCAAGATTTAAGAGAAGCAAACCAAAGAACAGTGAATTGGTACCCAGTAGTGCCTAAGCCCTGTACACTACTGAGTAATATCCCCCCAGCACAGCAGTGGTTTAGTGTGATAGACATAAAAGATGCTTTTTGGGCATGTCCACTGGCAGGAGAAAGCAGGGATATATTTGTTTTTGAGTGGGAGGACCCCGATTCAGAGAGAAAGCAACAGCTTTGGTGGACCAGGTTACCACAAGGGTTTTCCAAATCCCCAAACTTATTTGGTCAAGGCTTGGGAGAAGTACTAAAACTCTTCTCCATCAAACCTGAGATAAAGCTCATCCAGTATGGAGATGATTTGCTTCTCTCAGGACGGGAAGAAAATGAAGTTTGAGAATCCACCATAGCATTATTAAATTTTCTGGGGGACCAAGGACTTTGAGTATCAAAAGGGAAACTCCAGTTTGCAGAGAGGGAAGTAAAATGCCTGGGACATGTGATTTGTCAAGGGAGCCGGCAGCTGAACCCTGAGAGAATTGCAAGGATAGCCTCACTCCAACGGGCAAAAACTAAGAGAGAAGTCAGAAGGTTTTTAGTCCTGTTGGGATATTGCAGGCTATGGATTGAAGCATACATGCAGGCCATCAGGTTCTTGTTTGAAAAGTTAGCAGAAGAAGAGATTAGGTGGGAAGAAGACGACAAGCAAATTTTGAAACTTTAAAGCCAAAATTAGTCAGTGCAGCAGCACTGAGTCTTCCTGCCTTAGACAAACCCTTCTATCTGTTTGTGGATATAGAAAAAGGGGCAGCACATGGAGGGTTAGCCCAGGACTGGGGAGGATCCAGGAAACCAGTGGCCTGTTTATCAAAACTGCAAGACCCTGTCAGCTGGGGGTGGCCAACCTGCATTCAGGCGGTGGCAGCGAGCGCCCCACTCGTAGAATAAAGCAAAAAATTAACCTTTGGGGGAAAACTGAAAATATATACCACTCACTCAGTAAGGAGTATCCTGAGCCAAAAGGCTGAGAAATGGCTCACTGATTCCCAAGTACTAAAATATGAAGCCATCTTAATAGATAATGGTTTAGAGCTAGTCGTGAGTAACCAACTCAGCCCTGCCCAGTTTTAGATGGAAAACCTGGTGAGGAATTAATATATAATTGCCTAGAAGTTATAAACTATCAAACTAAAGTAAGAGAGGACCTAACAGATCAACCACTCCAAGGTGGAAAACGATTGTACATCGATGGATTTTCACGGGTAATCCAGGGCACAGGGTATTGGGGTGAGCTATAGCAGATGAAGAGTTAGTGGCCCTAGAAAAAGGAAAGTTACCTTCCAACTGGTCAGCCCAAGCATGTGAGTTGTATGCCCTAAAGTGAGCTCTGGAAATATTCACACAGAAAAGAGAAACAATACATACAGACTCAAAATATGCTTTTGGAGTAGTGCACACCTTTGGAAAAATTTGGGAAGAGAGTGGGCTATTAAATTCAAGGGGAAAGGAACTAAAAACTTATTTTAGAAGTGTTAGAAACCTTACAATTGCCAGAAGAAGTGGCAGCAGTATATGTTAAAGGACATAAAAAATGAGTGACTCAAGAAGCACGAGGGAACCATTTAGCAGATTTAGATGCTAAGAATTCACCTGAATCAGGGACAGAAAAACTAATGATAGCATTAACCCCCATGAGAGAAATGGAAGAAGTCCCCATATTCAGTGAGACAGATGAGAAAGAATTCCTCAAAACAGGAGCCAAGAAAGAAAACAAAGGGAAGTGGGGATTAGCAGATGGGAGGCAAATGTTGAATAAACCCCTTGCCAGGAAAATGCTCGAAGGCAAACATGGAACAACACACTGGGGTACACAAGCACTAAGTGATCAATTTCTAAGGGACTGGGGCTGCATAGGAATTTTTTGGATAGCTAAGCCGGTAATTGAAAGGTGTGAGATATGCCAACAAGTAAATGAGAAGGTCATGAGGAAAACACCAGGGGAGGGCGAGAACTAGCCTTAAGACCCTTTCAAAACATCCAAGTAGACTTTACCGAGCTTCCCCAGGTACAACGGTGGAAGTTTTTACTAGTGATAGTAGGTGACCTGACTCATTGGGTAGAGGCGGTACCCATGGTTAAAGCCAATGCCAATGTTGTGAGTAAAACACTTCTAGAATCAATCATTCCCCGATATGTGATGTTGAACAGGATTGATTCAGGCCAAGTGTAAGGCCCTCTGAAGCCCCCACTTTTGCCTACCGATTGCCACGAGGAGAAACCCCCTTCCTCCACTACAGTTCTGGCTTGGAGAGAGCGGCAGTGCAGGTGCAGTTGCTGCACCGTTATGTTAGCTGTTCCGAATAAGGCCTGGCAAGGACTTGGCAAGGAATTGGCACGGATTTGGCAAGGAATCAGCAAGGACCTGGCATGAACCCAGCAAGGAACGGTCTACTGCATATTTGCCCACTCGCCTTTTGAAGCTGAATGAACTTTGGGGTGACCCTAGTGGTCTCTCACTGAAGACCTCTCATCTGCCCCGTTACCACTGTGACAGACGGACAGAGATGGAAAACCCTCCTCCTAAGGTCTGAGACTGAGACCCCTGCCACAGGGAGTGGGGAAACCACTAATGACATGACCTGTTCTTCTTCAGTAATTCCAATGGACTTATTCTTCTTTGTGTTTGGCCTGCTTTGGTGGTTTCAGTGGACTCACCTATTCCCCTGCAGCAATCACAATAGACTCTCATTGTCCTGCATGTTCTCCCCTTTTTTCCTCCGTGGAGTATAACTGGACCCCTGCGTTGACCAGAATTTTGAAGACTTCCCCGACACGACCAGACGGATCCCCATCGTCCGGACCAGTGAGGATCTCGCCTGTGTTGGTAGCTATTCCCATCCCCCTCTTTTCTCTCTCTCTCTCTATCCTTTTATCTCCTTTGTGATCCCCACTATCGCATTTACTGCTTTGGCCCCTAATAAAGGTGCATTTGTTGTGATTAACTGATAGTCCCTTGTTGTTTGCCTTTTTGCACTTTTGGGATCGGTGAAAAGAACCATCACGACACCCCGCACAAGCGGATCATGACACCAAGGAACTCATTTCACCTCTAAAATACTGCAAAAAGTTGTTCAAACCCTGTGAGTAAATGGGAATTACACACTCCATGGCATCCACAGAGTTCTGGTCACACTGAGAGGATGAATCAAACTCTTAAAAGAGCTCTAGATAAGCTGATGATGGAAACCCGAATGTCATGGATAAAATGTCTCCCTTTGTCCTTATTAAGACTTAGAACTCAACCCCAGTCAGATCTGGGGGTGTCACCCTATGAAATGACGTTTGGGTTACCCTTTTTGACCTCACCCCAGAGGGTTGCCACCTATGAGGAAGGGGAAGCCAATGCCAAGAAGTATGTTATGTCTATAGCAGAAACCTTAGAAGGGCTAAGACATAAAGGGGCTATTCCTCAAACAGCCACCCTGGATTTCAGACTCAATAACATTAATTCTGAGGATTTGATCAAGTAATGATCAAGTCATGGAGAGATCAGCCCCTAACTCTTCAGTGGGAAGGTCCCATTCAGGAACTGCTCACCACCAAATCGGCCGTGTGAACTGCAGAGTGGGGATAGACTCATGCCAACAGATGGACTCATGCCAACAGAGTTAAAGGCCCAGTAGGAAAAACACAATGAGTGGACTGTATATAACATCCAGACCAGGTGAAACAAGATTGACTGTTAGGCAGAGACTGAAAGACAACCAGAAAAACACCAAGACGCCCAAAGTCAAGCTTCCACCAGCCAGTTTGAGAACTGTCTTCCTGTTTTAATGGGTGAGAATTACCAGCACCTGTTGAGGGGAAGTACACAAAAGACTGTAAAAGGTAATGGGGCAGCTTCTTTAAGAAAATAAGACAAAGGAAAGAGGGCAAGACCCCTTTGTTCACTTCCAAGAAGATGGCATAGCCCTGCTGTGGGTAGCAACCCCGTAGGCATGGTAAGGTAAGGACAAAAGGCCATATCGGACCACTGTCATTCCCCAACTGTCTTTGAATACAACAGGGACTGGAGGGCAAGACCGAGCTGGCCTCTGGACCCCTAAGATACAATGACTATGGGTAGCAACCACATAGGCATGATAGATGGGAGTCAAAGCCATCCTGGACCTCTGTTAGGCCCTTTTGTCCATTCCAAATAAGTGTGTCTAAGGAAAACCTGGGATTTTCCTCCTGTTCCCACTGTCCTTGCCCACATCAACAGATGCTAGTATGACTCATTCAAGAGAGAGAGAAAATTTGAAATTAAATGTTCAAGCAAAATGACATATAGAAAAAGAAAAGGGGGGTTTGTTATAGATGGGTAATCCTATGGTTGACTCTCACAGTTAAGGGGTGAATATTAAGTAGATGTTAAGAGAAGTTGTGTAGGTGTATAGTTATCTTTCCCTTACCCCTTGCATTGTTATCATGGGATGCCCTCAGTAGTCAGGGCATTTGGGAGGGTTGGCTTGTTACTATGGCAGTGCCTGAGCTCCAATCAAGCTGTAAGAAAGTGATCTCCACCACTGGACAGCGAAGGAGGAGTGGATTGACAAGACTTTGGGAGGGGCTGGAGGTATAAAAGACAGAACATCCATTTTGTAGATGAGCACATGGTGACTGAATCCTTTGCTCCGGAAACTGTATTTATTCTTTATTCACTCTTCTGTTGAATTTTGACAAGGTCTTAATAAACCAGTTAAATTTTTGAAAGTGAAAATTGTTTGTCACATGGGGTTGGGGAATGTGGTTGTCCACACTGGGTCAGACGTCAAGGTAAAACTTCTCTGATCTGGCCAGACCTCCTTAGGAGTGGCCCTACATCAATATCAATCACAGAATGCTACAATCAGCTCTTCTCTAAAGAGAACAGTAATAAAAGACACTCTTTAAAATGGGAATACATATTTCTTAGAAGCACTTTGAAATATTTCTCCATAACTGTAAAAGGAAACATTCCTAAGGAACTACATTAGAGCAGAGGGAAATAAAGGCAGAGCCATGATTTGGTAAGACGTGCTTATCCTAAAGAGCCCCGTGGTGCATTTGGAGCTGAGCCCTGGAACCTCAGGGCCTGAGAGGAGATTGCACAAATCTTTCCTGGAGTCAAAGTCAGAGAAAAAAAACCCAAAGTGTCTCAAAGCATTAATGGGTGCCACTGAGGTCCATCCCCAACACAGGCTCCTCATGGACTCCTTGGAGGAGAGAACTGGAGGCCAGGATGGCAAAAAAACCTCTCAGAGACTCAGTGTGGAAAGGAAAATCCAAAGTACCTTAAACTCCTTGAGTATCTCAAAGTATAAATGAGCCCCACTGAGTGTTGTTCCTGACAAAGCCTCTCCAGGGACTAATTACAGCAGATAATTGGAGGCCATGATTGCTCAAAGCTCTCAGAGACTCCGAGGCAAAAGCCAAAGCCAAAGTGCTTTGAAAAACCTGCAGTCCCTGGGAGCATGAAGGAGCTCCCAGGGCCATTCCTGAGCAAGGCTCCCCAGGGACTCCTTCCAGCAGATCCTTGAGGCCACTGGGATGTGGGCTAGGGGGGATGCTGAGGGCAGGACAAGGGGCTGACAGTGCCCAGCCTGGCTGGGGCTGTGCCAGGAGGCCCCAGTGCTTCAGGACAAGGTGTCTCCTGACAGCCCTTGGTGGCACAGAACCTGCTGTGCCCCAGGGCACCAAGACTTGGCTTCTCTTTGTCCCCACCTGTCATCAGTGCCTCCAGTTCTCTGCTCTGCCTGGGGCCTGGGGACACTTTCTCAGTCGTGTCCCTCAGTGGGACCCATTAAAAGTCAAAGAAACTTTGGAGTTGGATTCTGACTTGGAGCTCTGGAGAGGTTTCTGCAGCTCCCTCTCAGGGCCTGATGTTCAGGGCCTGAGCACAAAGCCCCAGAGGGTCATTAAAGTCCTTGTGCTGTGTCTGTGCTGCTGAGCTGGGCCAGGCTCCTGGCACAGAGGGTGATCCTGGCAGCCAAGGAGAGCTTCAAAAGCACATTTCTCTGGATGAGCAGCTCTTCTCCCAGCCCATCAGGGCTGGGGCACTGCCTGCAGCCAGCCCGGGCACAGCACAGAGGCACAGAGAGCTTCCATCAGTCAGGGCTGGGAAGGTGCTGAGAAGTGCCTGGGGCAGAACCACTGGCAGCCCTTGGCACAGGAACCTCTGGCTGCAGGACAATGCAGCTGCAGCTCCTGGAGTGATCTCCTACAGCTGGAACATCCCAATGCCCACAGACCCTGTGAGTACATTCTCTGATCATCTCTTGTGCAGAGCAGCCAGGGGTGCCCAGGGCTGTCCTGCAGAGCAGGGTCCTGCAGCCCAGGGCGCTGTGCTGGGCCAGGGACTCTGCTGCCTGCCAGGGACAGCTCTCAGCTGGCCCGGGGAGCTGCTCCCAGCGCTGGAGAGAAGCTGTGGGGGGAAGGAGCCACCCTGAGCAGGGCAGGTGCTGCTGCTGAGAGCTGCTGGCTGGGGCAGGGCTGCTCCCTGCTCCAGAGCAGCCTGGGCACAGCTCCGCAGGACACTTCCCAAAGAAGGTAAACCTGGGATTGCTGTAAAGCTCAGGAGCTTTTCTGAGAGTGTCTTCCATTTCCTGCTTGGAGCAGGGTGGGAAAGTTGGGGTGATGACAAAAAGATTTTTGCTTTTCATATATTTTTCTTATATTCGTAGTTCTGTAAATTAGTATAACATAAGTATAAATCTAAAATCCTTATCTAACTCAATTAAATTCTTAATTAACTCTGTTTAACAACTAATTTATATTTCATATATTTACAATCCTTAATTATCTCTAGTATGTTTCCTTACCTTTCTCTTTGATTTTAGAACAATAGGCTGACTGTCTAAATACATTCCTGAAATACTGCATAGTCTTATTATCAGGAAGAGCACGTACAAGAACATTTTGGTTTTTGAATGTGCGCAGTGATAACAAAAACTGGGGCAAAGAAATCCTTGGAACTAATCCAATAGGTTGAGCCAGGGGTGTGTAACTGGGGACACTGAATCTCCTATTGGATGTTCCTGTTAAATATCCTAATTAATCAACCTTAATAAATTGTTGAAATCAGGAGTGGGGTGTGCCCCATCCGCACTGGGACACCTGGAAGCTTCCAATAAAGGTCTGGTTTTTCCTTTACTGTTCTAACTTTGTTGCAAGGGTTTGTTTTTCTCTTTTGATTATAGACAACAGGGGGATGAGAGAAGCAGAACAGGAATTGTGATCCCAGAATGACAGAACATTCTGAGTTGAAAGGGACACACAGGATCATCAAAGGAATGTTTGAACATTTACAGAGACTCCAGAACTGTGACTTTGGGTGGTCAGTCTCTCTGCTGGCAGCCTCCCAAAGGGCCTTCAGCCACTCCTCAGCCCTGGACAGCAGCAGCATCACCTTTGCAGGGCCCAGCAGGGCTCTCCTGAGCTGCCCTCGCCCAGCTGCACACAGACCCTGCCCCAGCCAGGGCCCTGCACACAGGCAGGTTTCTGTAGGGCCGGGCCGAGGGCACACAGGGTGGGATGGGCTCTGTGAGCGCTGGCAGGGACAAGGCACCTCTCAGGAGGGAATGTCCAGGCCCAGGGAGATGCTCGGGGAAGCAGAGGGGGCTGAACAGAGCAGTGCTGGGGCAGGAGGGCACTGTTGGTGTGTGGGAGGTGCCGGGCACAGCCGGGCACGGGAACACTGTCCTGAGTGCCCGGCTGTCTCTGCCCTGCCCTCTCAGGCACAGCACCACAACATCTTCTCCTGTTTCTGCACTCCCCTGATATTGTCAGTGTTTTCTGGTGCTCTCAGGGAGGCTCTGGGGTTTGCAGCAGCTGAGTCAGGCACTGCCCTAGGCATTCCTGCCAGGCAGGGCTGTCCATGGGAATGGGGTGTCCAAGCTTCCCTGGGACCTGTGGGGCTGTGGGCAAAGCAGTCCATGGGAAAGGGGAATGGCCTGAGCCCCTCCCGGAGATCCCATCATGGGCACAGCCGGGGATCTCCTTGCTGTGCCCTTCCCAGCTCTGAGCTGCCCTCCTGCGTGCAGAGCTGTGCCAGAGCCTCTCGGAGTTCCCTGAATGTCCCACAGGGAAGTGCAGAGCTGCCACAGCTGAGGAAATGCTGCTGGGTTGGCCAGTGGAGCCGTGAGTGTCCTTGGCACAAGGGGGTGCTGAGAGCTTGCCCAGAGACCTTTGGAGAGGGTGAGACATTCAGGGATCCCACTGCTCTGGGCAGGATCTGGTTTATCCCAGGGTGACCCGGGAGTGTGACTGTGCTCTGATTGCAGCCAAAGGTTTTCCCAGAACAGGAAGAAGGACGGGTAAGTCCCAGCAGGACAGTCGGCAGGGAATGGCCCAGGTGTAGCTCCAAGCAACCTCTCCTGATGTGTCACTGTCCTTTCTCCATGAACAGGTGCCCATGTGCAGCCACAGCCAATGTCCAACAGCAGCTCCATCAGCCACTTCCTCCTGCTGGCACTGGCAGACACGCGGCAGCTGAAGCTCCTGCACTTCTGCCTCTTCCTGGGCATCTCCCTGGCTGCCCTCCTGGGCAACGGCCTCATCATCAGCGCCGTAGCCTGCGGCCACCACCTGCACACGCCCATGTTCTTCTTCCTGCTCAACCTGGCCCTCAGCGACCTGGGCTCCATCTGCACCACTGTCCCCAAAGCCATGCACAATTCCCTCTGGGACACCAGCACCATCTCCTACACAGGATGTGCTGCCCAACTATTTTTTTTTCACTTTTTGCGCTATAGCAGAGTATTCCCTCCTGACCATCATGTGCTACGACCGCTACGTGTCCATCTGCAAACCCCTGCACTACGGGACCCTCCTGGGCAGCAGAGCTTGTGCCCACATGGCAGCAGCTGCCTGGGCCAGTGCCTTTCTCTATTCACTGCTGCACACGGCCAATACATTTTCCCTTCCCCTGTGCCATGGCAATGCCGTGAGCCAGTTCTTCTGTGAAATCCAACAGATCCTCAAGCTCTCCTGCTCCAAATCCTACCTCAGGGAACTTGCGCTCATTGCTGTTAGTGCTACTTTGTTATTTGGTTGTTTTGTGTTCATGGTTTTCTCCTATGTGCAGATCTTCAGGGCCGTGCTGAGAATCCCCTCTGAGCAGGGACGGCACAAAGCCTTTTCCACCTGCCTCCCTCACCTGGCTGTGGTCTCTCTGTTCTTCAGCACTGGAACATTTGCTCACCTGAAGCCTCCCTCCATCTCCTCCCCATCCCTGGATCTGGCCCTGTCAGTTCTGTACTCAGTAGTGCCTCCAGCCCTGAACCCCCTCATCTACAGCCTGAGGAACCAGGAGCTCAAGGCTGCAGTGTGGACACTGGTGACTGGATGCTTTCAGGGACATTAAACTGCTGGCCAGTTTCTGCAAATCACTTGTAATGAAAGTCATCTTTGATACTTCTTGTTGGTTTCATTTTGGAGATTCTTTTATTTGTTTTTTTTTTTTTTCAATATTGTCCACAAATAAATGTCACTGTTTGTGCCATTTCTCATTTTATATCTCTCTACATTGCCTCTGGCCACAGACTGTGTCAATGAGGGTCTGTACTCTTGGTGGCTTTAAAGGAACTCAAGGATGTCCCAGCAAAGTTTTCTGCAGAGATGCCCTTTTGTTGCCTTCTCTGGAGCTGCAGCAGCAATGTCTGTGTGCAGAGCTGGGGCAGATCAGTGCTGGCACAGCAGCTGTGCCCAGCAGCAGCAGCACTTGGTGTTGCCAGTGCTGCTCCCGTGGCCCTGCCCCGCTGCCCTGGTGGCCCTGGTGTTGCTGCAGGGCCTGAGTGCTCTCGGGGCCGGGCACAGTCCTGGGGGTGGCAGTGCCGGGGCTGCAGCAGGGACAGCCCATGGGCACTGCTGGGGCAGCGCTGACGCCTCAGGCCAGGGCCTGGGGGCTCCAGGCTCCTTGCCCAGGCTCTCTCAAGAACACGGCCAGGCCAATGCTCAGCACAGAAAACCCCCGTGAGCAGCCCCAGGCTGGCCGTGGGCAGGCTGGGGGCAAACAGCATGGCTGGTGCTCTGCAAGGGCCCTGGGGGAGACGGGAAGGAGCAGCAGAGCAGGGGCTGATCCATCCCCAGTGCGCTGGACAGCCCAGGCAGCGTCCCAGAGCGTCCTCATGGAGCTGCCAACAACATCCCCCCTCTGCAGCCCTGGCCTCTCCCCCAGCTCACACAGGTGCCGCATCCTTGCAGGCACAGCCACGGCAGCACTGGCTCAGGAGCCCCTGTTTGCACTGCACACAGCAGGCGGGAGCACCCCCATGCTGCTGCTGTGGGGACATAAACCTGAGGGAGCACAAATGCCAGCAGCCCCTGGGGCCAGGAAGGGCTGGGGGACGCCAGGGAAACCACTCAGCTTTGTCCTGGCCTCTGCAGCCCGCCAGAAAGTTTGTTCCCATCAGCTGGGAGTTTCCTGTCCCACTGCAGACGCTGTTGCTCAGAGCCAGGGCTGCCTGGCAGCCACCCCCAAACTGCCCTGAGCATTTCCTTGGCTTCACCTTTGCTTTCTTTTTCCTTCCCTTGTACATATTTCTTCCCATTGCCCATCCCTGTTCCCTCCCCTGCAAACAGCCCATCCCTGGTTGCCCTTTCCTCTCTGGCCCCACTCCCCATCCCAGTTCCTGACTTGGCACCATGGGAATGTCCCTTGGGGAGCACGATCATCCCACAAGTGCTGCAGGAATTGTCTGCAGGCTCCTGCAGTGCCTCGTGCTGCTCCCTTGCCAGAGGCAGCCCAGGCCAGGGGGGCACATCTGGGCTGCTGTGTCTGGCTGTGGGGCTCCCTGTTCTGGGCAGTGAGGAGGGGCTGCAGAGGCTCTGCAGGACAGACAGGATGGGCTTTGGGGCTGTGAGGAGAAGCTGAGGGACCTGGGCTGCTGGAGCTTCTGAAGAGGAGGCCCAGGGCTCCTCCTGCAATTGCTCCAAAGGTTATTTCAGAGAATCCCAGAATCAGCAAGGCTGGAAAAGACCTTGGAGATCATCAAGTCCAGCCTGTGCCCTGACACCGCCTTGTCTCCCATGAGCCTCCTCTTCTCCAGGATCAACAACCCCAGCTCCCTCAGCCGCTCCTCACAGGACTTGTGCTCCAGACCCCTCACCAGCCTTGTTGCCCTTCTCTGGACATGCTCCAGCCCCTCCATGTCCTTCCTAAATTGGGGGGCCCAGAACTGGGCGCAGCGCTCGAGGTGCTGCCCAACCAGTGCTGAGCACAGGGGAAGAATCACTGCCCTGTTCCTGCTGGCCACACCATTCCTGATCCAGGCCAGGAGCCATTGGCCTTCTTGTCCACCTGGGCACACTGCTGGCTCATGTCCAGCCTGCTGTCCATCAGTCCCTGCAGGTCCCTTTCTGCCTGGCTGCTGTCCAGCCACTCTGTCCCCAGCCTGTAGCGCTGCAGGGGTTGTTATTTCCAAAGTGCAGGATCCAGCACTTGGACTTGTTAAACCTCATCTTGTTGGATTTGGTTCCTGGATCCAGCCTGTCCAGGGCCCTGTGCAGATTTCTACTTCCCTCCAGCAGATCCACACTCCCAGACAACTTGGTGTCACCACGGTTCCATGAGGCCCCAGAGTGTCCCGATGGTCTCCATGAATCCATGAGGCCCTCTGGTGTCACAAAGTCCCTTGGATCCTTGGGCCCTGCAGTGTCACAATGGCACCGTGGTGCCCAGGGCCCTGCAGTGTCACAATGGATCCTTGGTTCCATGAGGTCTGGCAGGGCAGCAATGCTCTCCTTGGTTCCCGCTGTCTCCCACACCTCCCACTGTCAGGCTATAGAAGGACACCTGGCCGATGAAGGGGAGTGGGAGTGGGTACCTACTCGAGGAGGTAATAATAAAAATTCCTCCCAACCCCCTCCCACAAACCAGGTGCCACTTCAGATTCTGTATGATCCCCTGGATCTGGAGAGTCAGCCAGATGGTTTAGAAGAAAATTATCTGCCCAGTGAGCCTCCCAATTATGATTCATCTGTGAGACAGATCAGCACCTCTAACATCAAAAAGGAAAGAAGAGTAATCGTGGTGGGTGTCTCCCTCCTGAGGGGAACAGAGGGCCCCATATGTCGACCAGACCCACTCCACAGAGAGGTCTGCTGCCTCCCTGGGGCCTGGGTACGGGATATCACTGACACACTGCCTGGGCTGATTCAGCCCTCTGATTATTGCCCACTGCTGATACCCCAGGCTGGCAGTGATGAGATTGAGAAGAGGAGTGTCAGGGCAATTAAAAGGGACTTTAGGGCATTGGGTCAGGTGGTTAATAGGACAGGGGCACAGTCTTCTCCTCAGTCCCTCTGGAGTCTGAGAAAAACAGTGAAAGCAATAGGAGAGCTCACATTATCAACGAGTGGCTCAAGGGTTGGTGTCATTGACAAAAAATTTGGGATTCTTTAATCATGGGGCAACTTTTATGGCACCTGGCCTGCTTGGACCAGACGGGCTCCATCTTTCTGTGAAGAGCAGAAGAATTTTAGCTCATGAACTGGCAGAACTTGTTGAGAGGGCTTTAAACTAGGTCTGAAGGGAGAGGGAGATGTAGCTGGGTTGTCTGGAAGCAGGCTCATGGGTGGTAAGCCTGAGTTAGGGGTGAAATCAGCAGCCCAGCTGAGGTGCATGTACACCAATGCACACAGCATGGGTAACAAACAAGAAGAGCTGGAGGCCATGGTGCAGCAGCAGAACTATGATGTCATTGCCATCACAGAAACAGGGTGGGACGACTCACATGGCTGGAGCGCTGCACTGGATGGCTGCAAGCTCTTCAGGAGAGACAGGAAAGGGAGAAGAGGTGGAGGGGTGGCCCTTTATATTAGGGGGGCTTTTGACACCATAAGTACTGAAACTTATGAAAATGGAGCTGAATTTCTATGGGTAAGACTTAGGGGGAAGGCCAACAAGGCTGACATCCCACTGGGAGTCTGGTATCAGCCACCCAACTGGGAAGAAGAGGTGGACAACTCATTCTATAAACAGCTAGAGAATGTTTCAGGCTCATCAGCCCCTGTTCTTGTAGTTGACTTCAACCTGCTGGACATCTGCTGGGAACTCAATACAGCTGAAAAGAGGAAGTCTTGGAAATTTTTAGAGTTTGTGGAGGACAATATTTTGCCGCAGCTGGTGAGTGAGCCCACCAGGAGAGGGACTATGTTGGATCTGTTGTTTGTAAATAGAGATGGGCTGGTGGGACATATGCTGGTTTGAGGCTGCTTGGGGCACAGTGATCATGAAATTATAGAATTCTCAATATTTGGTGAAGTCAGGAGGAACAATAATGAGACTTTTACATTGGACTTCAAGAGGGCAGACTTTGGCCTACTTAGGAGACTTATTCAGAGAGTTCCTTGGGAAGCAGCCCTAAAAAACAAAGGAGTTCAGGAAAGGTGGGAAGCTTAAAAACAGAGATCTTGAGGGCACAGGAACAGACTTTCCCTGCGTGCTGAAAGACGAGTTGACAAGGCAAACGTCCAGTCTGGATGGGAAAGGAGGTTTTGAAGGAACGTAGGAATAAAAAGAGGATGTATCATCTTTGGAAGGAGGGTCAGGTCTCTCAGGAAGTATTTAAGGAGCTTGCTTGGGCATGTAGGAAAGAAATTAGGGAAGCCAAAGATCAGTTTGAATTTAAAATGACAGCTTCAGTTTAGGCTAAAGAAAAATGTTTTTACAAATATATCGATGATAAAAGGAAAGGGTAAGACCAACCATTGTTCTTTATTAGATGTGGAAGGGAATTTAATATATGAAGATGAGGAGAAGGCAGAGGTGCTTAACGCCTTCTTTGTCTCAGTTTTTAGTGAGAAGATGATTTGCCTTCAGGACAACTGTCCTCCTGGGCTGGTAGATGGTGTCAGGGAGCAGAGTGGGCCACTGTTATCCAAGAGGAGGCAGTCGGAGACCTGCTGAACTGCTTGGATGTTCATAAATCCATGGGACCAGATGGGATCCACCCCAGGGTGATGAGGGAGCTGGCAGATGAGCTTGTGAAGCCTCTCTCCATCATTTACCAGCAGTCCTGGCTCACTGGTGAGGCCCCAGATAGATGACTGGAAGCTGTCCAATGTGACACCCATTCAGAAAAAGGGTGGGAAGGAGGATCCTGGTAATTCCAGGCCAGTCAGCCTGAGCTCAGTACCCGGTAAGGTCATGGAACAGTTCACACTGAGTGTCATCACACAGCACTTCCAGGATGGCCAGGGTGTCAGACCCAGCCAGCAGGGGTTTAGGATGGGTAGGTCGTGTTTGACCAACCTGGTCTCCTTTCATGACCAGGTGACCCTCCTGGTGGATGCAGGACACGCTGTGGATGTGTCTATTTGGACTCCAGCAAGGCCTTTGACACTGTCTCCCACAGCACACTCCTGGAAAAGCTGCAGCCCACGGCTGGGACAGGAGCACTCTGTGCTGGGTTCAGAACTGGCTGGATGGCCGGCCCAGAGAGTGGTGGTGAGCGGTGCTGCATCCAGCTGGGGACAGTCACCAGTGCTGTCCCTCAGGGCTCTGTGCTGGGCCAGCTCTGTTCAATATTTTTATTGACAACATGGATGAGGGGATTGAGGCTTTCATTAGTAGAACTGCAGATGACACTGAGCTGGAAGCGTGTGTCCATCTGTTGGAAGGTAGGAGGGCTCTGCAGGAACACCTGGAACAGCTGGATAGATGGAAGATTCCAGTAAGATGAAGTTTAATCAGTCCTAGTGCCAAGTCCTGCATTTTGGCCACAACAACCCCCTGCAATGCTCTAGGCTGGGGACGGTGTGGCTGGACAGTGCCCAGGCACTGGGCAGAAAGGGACCGGGGGCACTGGTCGACAGCAGGGTGTACATGAGCCAGCAGTGTGCCCAGGTGGCCAAGAAGGCCAATGGCTGCTGGCCTGGATCAGGAATGGTGTGGCCAGCAGGAGCAGGGAGGTCATTCTTCCCCTGTACTTGGCACTGGTGTTCTTGGCATTCTTCCCCTGTACTGGCACCGTTCCTCGAGTGCTGTGTCCAGTTCTGGACTCCCCAATTTTGGAAGGACATGGAGGGGCTGGAGCGTGTCCAGAGAAGGACAACAACACTGGTGAGGGGTCTGGAAAACAAGTCCTGTGAGGAATGACTGAGGGAGCTGGGGTTGTTTATCCTGGAGAAGACTCAGAGGTGACCTTCTCACTCTCTACACTCCCTGTAAGGTGGTTGCAGTCAGGTGGGGGTCGGTCTCTCTCCTCACAGCAACTGACAGAACCAGGGGACACAGTCTTAAGCTGCACCAAGGGAAATTTAGGTTTTATATTAGGAAAAAAGTTTTTTATGGAAAGGGTGATAAAGTACTGGAATTGTCTGTCCAGGGAGGTGGTGGAGTCACCATCCTGGGATGTGTTTAAAAAAAGACTGGATGTGGCTCTCAGTGCCATGGTTTAGCTGAGGTGGTGTTAGGGCATGGGTTGGACTTGATGACCTTAAAGGTCTCTTCCAACCCAGCAATTCTGTGATTCTGTGATTGTGTGACATCACAGACCAGGTTGTGACATCATACAGTTGGCTGTGACATCCCTGGTTTATTATGTGACATCACCGAGCAGCCTGTGACATCAGAGCATGCCTGTATGACATCACAGAGCAGAGCAAGCTGTGAGGTCGAAGAGTGTGCTGTGACATTATAGGGTGGCTGTGTTCCATCACTGAAGGTGTTGTGACATCACAGGGTGGGTCTGTGAGCCCACAGAGGTGCTGTGTGTCATGTTGAGTGAGTTCTGCCATCACAGAGCAGGCTGTGACATCACAGAGCAGGCTGTGACATCACAGAGGAGGTTGTGATGCCACAAAGTCGGCTGTGACATTACAGGCTGGCAGTGTGACATCACAGAACGGGCTGTGAGGCCACAGAGAAGACTCTGCCATCATAGAAAAGGGCTCTGTGACATCACAGAGCAGCTGTGTGATGTCACAGAGAAGGCTGAGACAATACAGAGTGGGTTGTGACATCACAGAGCTGACTGTGAAATCACAGAGCAGGCTGTGACATCACAGGGTGTCTATGACATCACAGGCTGGGCTGTGACATCACAGGGCAGATTTTGTGACATCACAGAGCAGACTGGGACCTCAAAGAGTAGGCTGTGACATCACAGGGCACCTATATGAAATCACAGGTGGCCTGTTACATCTCAGAGTGGGCTGTGTGAAATCACAGGGGTGTGTGTGACATCACAGGGGCTGTGTGACATCACAGGGGCTGTGTGACGTCACAGGGGCTGTGTGAGGTCACTGGGGAGGTCACTCCACCCCAGCCCCCTCTCCCTGTTCCCCCAGAGAAGTCCAACGCTGCTCGTGCACAGCGGGGTCCCCTGTCCCCCCAGGTTCCCCTCGCCCCCGGCGCCGCAGCCTCCCCCAGAGGATGTTCCACGAGATCGACCCCAGAGCCTGACACGGGGATGGGGGCTGGGGCTGTGGGGGGTGGGACAGGGGGACAGGGACCCCCCGGCAGCGTCCCTGTGTCCCCCAGGGCCAGAGCCTGGCCTAGGGTTTCTTCACCCTGTTACCAACGAGGACTTGAGAGCACTGAAAAAATCCCTGGCAAGGGATCAGCAAAAACCAGATTTAATATTGAGCAACAGCACCACAAAGTTCCTTGGCAAAAGTCACTCTGCTCCTGACTGGACACTGCAGGCACACCAAGGAAACAAAGCAACAACAAAACCAAACAAAATCCAGGAAATCAAACCAGAAATGAACTGGGAACTGTCCGTGTGTGTGTGTGTGTGTGTGTGTGTGTGACAAAAGGGCAGTGAGTGCAAGGTGTGAAAAATGCATATTTTATGATTGGCTTTTTTCACAAATATTAAACAAATATTATATGTGCAATGATAGAAAGTTATTAATTCTCTTAAGTAGTGTGTTAAATATAGTTCTAGGTTATAACACAATGTTAAAATAGAAACTGCAATGTCAGATATTTTTACTAGCTCAAGAAAAGGGATAAGATAATCAAGAAACTCTTCGCACAGAAGTAACAGCGACAAGACACATAAAGAATTACTGCCTCCTTATCAGAAAAGACAAACATTCTTCCACCTTCTCTCCATCTTTATGGAACCACTAGGATTAAGGGGAAAAAGTTGACAACAACCAGAAAATTCTTAATTTGCAAGGAATTTATGCATCATGTATGAGATATATGAATATGCAACAGGCTGTTGGTGTTAAGGGTAATTCCTTTGTTCACAAGGCATGTTTTTGGCAGCTTAGTGCCCAAAAACATCCGGACATCCATAATTCTTTACTTTTTATTGTCTTGTAATTGTCCTAATCCTCATTGTCCAAATTTTTATTACTCTAATTTTATTGCTATTTTTATAACTATTTTATTACTAATAAACTTTTAAAACTAAAAAAAAACCCAAGTGATTAGCTTTTTTCACACTATGAAGCCACCCCCCCACTTAACACCCAGCCTCCTGCTTCTCAAAACCTACCTTTACCCCCTCCAATGATCCCTGCCCCTTCTCTATCTCCTCAGGGAATCTCCATGCCATTTTTACCCCCTCCAACAACCCCACTCCCCCATATATATCCACCCCTTGGTGCTTTTTCCCCCGTTGCCTCCTACCCCCACTAACATACAACTTGCTTCACCTGTAAGTCAGAATACAACACCTTTCCCTGAGAAAAAACCTCTGGATATATCCTCCAACCTAACAACTGAGCCCTCCCAACGTGATAACAAAGAATTAGTGAGCCAGTCAAATAAGCCTTCAGATGCTGCCCCTTACTGTAATACCAGATCAAAAAGTGGTGTAAGGCCAGAGGTAAATCCTGACAGGCTGCTTCCCCTGAGGGAAGTTCCACTAGGTGTGGGGTAGGAGGAATAGGTGTTATAAATGCACCCCTGACAGCTTCTGAAGCAAGAATATATAAGAAAGAGCTAGTTGGTTTAATAGAAGATCCAACTGGCACCGCACAGCAAACAGATCAGTTCCTGGGTCCCAATACACACACCTGGGAAGAGCTGCATCCTATTAGGAACATCCTCTTCTCCCCAGAGGAGATTCACCATCTAACCCACTGGTTTGAGGCATTCCCCACGAGAAGGGAGACAGCCCAAACTGTGACAAAAGTTCTCTTAGAAGAAATTATTCCGAGATACGGGCTAGTAAATTTTATTGATTCAGACCGTGGCCCCCACTCTACATCCAGTGTTCTGCAACAAGTCCTCGGGGCCCTGGGAATGAAGTGGGAGTTACACACCCCTTGGCACCCTCAGAGTTCTGGGAGGGTCGAGAGGGTAAATCAAACCTTAAAGAATATTTTAACTAAATTGGTCTTAGAAACCAAATGGAATTGGGTCAAATGTTTACCACTAGCCCTATGACGAATAAGAACGAGACCCAGAACAGATCTAGGGGTCTCTCCTTGTGAAATGTTGTTTGGGCTGCCTTTCTTGCTTACCCCATACAGTACTGGGGAACATCAAGAGGGGGGGATGACCATGCAAAAATATATAGAAACACTAACAACAACCCTGGAAGAACTAAGGAAAAAGGGCTACCTTCCTCAAACTTCCCCACTGGACTGTAAAATACATGGTACTAACCCAGGAGACTGGGTGTTGATGAAATCATGGAAAAACCCTCCACTAACTGCTCACTTTGAAGGCCCCTTCCAGGCACTGCTTGCAGCAAACACCACAGTGAGAACAAAGGAGCAGGGCTGGACTCATGCAAGTCAAGTGAAGGGTCCAGTACAACCTCCAGCTGAGGCAAGCGAATGGACTATAGCCAGCAGAGACGATAAAGACTTGAAACTGGTCCTGAGGAAAGCACCAAAAGAAGTGCAACCCTGAACACAACCCCCCCACAGGAAACCTCTACATTGTTATCTGTATATCCTTAAAGTTTGCTAATGTTTGTTATAGTTATAGGATAAATTTAAGTTTTGTTTAGCTAAGAATTGACAATCAGAATAACATCTCAGTTTCCAGTACTGCTCCATAGAGCACTCCCCTTGCAACCCTCATTGGGACCAAATTGAGGGAAGGGAGTTGGTGAGATAAGGGTCATGGCAGAATGTCTCCAGAAGGAGGGAAAACCAGAGGTGGGAGGCAAGACTGGATCAGGAACTACCTCTGGGAAAGACTCTCAGGGCACCGAGAAAAGCCCTGTGGATCGAGAGGTGAGGAGGCCAGCCCGTACCAGACTCCCACTGGTAGCAATGCTGCTACTAATCCACTTCGGAGGAAGTGGAGGAAACACTTGTGAGAAGAGTTACTATCCCTTGTGTAGAGGAGATACAGTAAGTGCATTCATCAGAGTGCACACCAACATGAATCCCAAATGTATCGACCACTCCCAGTTAACAACCTGTAAAGAGGATAATGAAATATATTGGCTGGCTAAAACTATTGCAAACCCAAGTCAGAGGATCTCAGGAGAGTGCCCCATGAAAGAAAGATGGGTATATTTTGAACAAGAAAGTAAAACCAACTTAGAGGATACATTCAAGGAGAAAGAAGTGCAATTGAAAGAACAAAGGGATAGGGAGGGACAAATAAATGGTAAGAATCTTTTTATCGATATGGTGGAAAAGATTATAAAAGAATTTAATTTGACTGATTGTTGGGTATGCAAGGGGACACTCTTAAAATTTGGCCATGGGATGGTATCAGTTTGGGTCCCCTAGACATTTTAAAATGGATTACATGAAAAAAAAGTATGGTAGTACTCAAAAGAAGGAAAGGAGAGTGGAAGCTAAAATCCACAATAATGGGGGAAGAGTGTTTATCAAGAAAAGGCAAAATGTATACTATAGAAGCAGGAGAAACACCATGTGATAGATATCTAGCAGCAATTGACACACACACCCCAGGTGGATCCCAGAAACCCCCCATTCATATTGGCCAATAGAAAAAACTGAAAGTAGATGTCTATACAGAGAAAAACTGTTTGAATGCTTAGGAGATTATATTAACCCATTCTGGGCAATAGAAACCCTATCCAAATATTGGAAACATACAACAAATCAAGATTCTAATTTCTGGGATGCACCTAAAAGTTTTTTTTGGATCTGTGGTAACACGGCATATGTGAAGTTACCGGGAGGGTGGACCGGGAGTTGCACAATTGGAGCAGTAAAACCATCCTTTTTCTTACTGCTTAAGGATGTGAAATCAAACTTGGGAGTCCCAGTATATGATGATCTGGCCAGAAAGAAAAGGAGTTTACTTGGCAGAACCCAAAACTGGAACAATGAAATTTGGACCCCACAAAAGATTATCGATACTTATGGGCCGGCTACCTGGGCCCAAGGTGGATCCTGGGGGTACAGAAGCCCAGTATACATGCTCAATCGAATCATCCGTTTATAAGCAGTACTTGAAATAATGTCCAATCAAACAACTCTGACCATTGCTCTCTTGAGCCAGCAGCAACCACAAACATGATCAGTAATTTACCAAATTCGATTGGCAGTGGACTACCTCCTCGCAGAGGAAGGAGGGATCTGTGGGAAATTTAACATTTCAGAATGCTGCCTAGAGATCGATGACCACAGTCATGTAATTAAAAACATTACTCAAAATATTAGGAAACAAACCTATGCTGGAACGCAAAAATGGACCCCATTTTTGGAGACCCCGATTGGCGGGACAACTTGTTCACCTGGAACGGTAAATGGTGGAAGAAATTGGTCTTCTTTGTAGTGCATGCACTAGTAAGTGTAATATTTCTACCATGTGCAATTCCATGTCTAGTCCTGATAGTACCCAGCATTGGCCAAGGCAGCATCATGCTGCAAGGTAACGTAGAAGGGAAAAATGGCAAAAAAGTAATGCTAATAAAAGAACAGAGTGATCAGAATGCCAGAGATATGCTTGAACAGTATGAGAAACTGAGAAAATTAGAAATTGGACTTTAAAAGGTTGATGCAGGCTAGAAGACCGATCAAATAGTTAGAGGGGGAATTGTTAAAATAGGTCAGAAACTATTGTAAAATAGTTGATTGCTGTTGAGCGTGTACTGTTGGTTTGGTTATGGTAAAAGGGGTTTGAAGGGTAGTTAGAAGAAATACGGTACTCCACGTACCGTATTACACCTAAGTGAAGTGCAGCCCCCCCCAAGGGAAAGGAGCCAGCCTGGACTGAACTGCCACGGGCCAATCGAGCGCCTTAAACCTTCATGCAAATGAGGGATCCAAAAAGAAACCGATCCAAAGGGACAAAAAACAGGATAAAAAGGGGGTTTCTGACCCACGGAACCTGTGCTGCTCCACCTGGAACGTCGGGGACGTCGCTGCTCAGAAGACCCAGCGCCGGCGCTGCAGCATCCTTGAGGGGAGCGCTCCTGCTCAGCCCGCGGGCCTCCATGCTTTAGGCCTTTCTCTTTTTATTACATTAAATGCTGAAATCACTTTTCGTACCGGGAATGTTTCTAACAAGTATGCTTGTGTTAAAGTGCCTGCTTGGATGGCAGTGAACACAGGATGAGGACGCCTGTACAGATCTGCCCACGATCAGCACTCACCGTCTGAAGGCAGTGAGGGCCGGGGCCAAAACTGAAGATGATGCTAAAAAAGGACTAAAACCACAACCAAGGAATACACATGCTCTAAAAGGGTGGAACCGAGGAGGGGGAGCCACTCTAAACAGTTCTTGGAATATGTAAACTAGTTTGGGAAAAAAGTTTACTATGCATAAGGGTCTATGAATATGCAACAGGCTGATGGGAGGGAAAAGGTATTTAATGGGAATCTCCAGAGATAAGTGTGCTCCTGGTTCAGTGCCAAGATGCACCCGGCCGTAACAACCTTTGCTCTATGGTCCTTGTCTCCTATCGTCCTGTATTAAAATGTTTAAATTTTCACAGGAGAGTGAGCGTGTTTTTCACAGCCCGAGCAGAGAGCTCTGCCCGGGGGCTCCCGGGAAAGGCGGCGGCGCTCGGCAGCGGCCCCAGCCCGCGGGAATTCCCCCGCACCGGGACAAAATCCTGCCCCGAAGGAGGCACTTGGAACGCCCGCCTGCGGCTCTCCCTGCCCCAAAGATCCCGGCAGCGGCCCCGCTGTCGCAGCTGCGGCTCTGGAGCAGGGAGGCTCCGCGGGACCCCCGGGCTGTGCCCCCTCCCAGGCCGTGCCCGCCCCGGTGCTGATGTTCCGCCCGGGCTCTCTCGCTGCTCCCGGCTCCCGCAGTCCCGCCGTGACCGGGCACCGACCGCCCGGCGCCGCAGGGCCCCGAGCCCCTGCCCAGCAAAGGGTCGGTGTCCATCGCCGGCCCTTGCCGGGGGCTCCGGCCATTGCCCGGCCCCGGCACAACCTGCAGCTCCCAGCGCAGCTCCCCCGAGCCGGGCACTGCGGCTTCCGAACGAGGCAGAATATTCAGCTCCCGGAATCTCTGTTAGCTCTGCCGACATGTGCAAAACCAGCTGCTGCTGAGGCAATCCCAGCTCCGACTGAAGCCTTCCCACCCAAAATGCTGCCTTCGGTTCGGACACACCATTATGAAATCCAAGAGCAAACTGAAAGCTGATTAGAGAATCTTGGAAAATCACATCCGAGAACATTTTGTTATAAAATCACAAATGTTAACAGAAGCTGAGAAAGTCAACAATGTTAGAAAACAAGCTTCCAACACTGGGACTAGAAGAGCTCAGGCAATCCATTTGAATGGAATGAGCCCTCTCTTTCTGACATGGGAGCAACGCCATGGAATTTCCCAAACCAGGGAAATGGGGAGCCCTGGCAGCAGCGGCTTCACACGCAGCAATGACACAGAACAGGGCAGGGCAAGAGGCTGACAAAACTATAACTTCCACTTGCAATGAAGAACCTGTTTCTACTCTAGCCACTATTAATATAGAGTCAAAAAGACTAAAAATACTAGTAATAACAACTGTACCATTAATAGCAAAAATAGAGATCATTGAAATCATAATGGTAATAAAAACCCTACCATACTTATACGAGGTTTGCATGGCCAGGTTTTGGCAAGGGAGGGGCTCTAGGAGCACCTTCTGTGAGAGCAGCTGCTCCTCCATGTCCCACAGAGTCAATTCCAGCCCACTCCAGGATGTACCGGCCGCTGACCAAGGCTGGGCCAGTTAGAAATGGTGGTAACGCCTTTGGGATAAGAGATTTGAGAAAACAAAAACTGGTGATCGTTTTATTGTAACTGAGCAGGGAAGAGCAGGGTGAGAACATGTGAGAGGAACAGCTCTGCACACTCCAGGGCAGGGCAGGAGGAGGGGCAGGAGCTGCTCCAGGTGCTGGAGCTGATTGCCCTGAGATTCCCTGGTGCAGTCCCTGGTGAGGCAGCTGGGCCCCTGCAGCCCATGGAGGGCACGGAGAGCAGAGATGCACCTGCAGCGCCTGGAGGAGCCCGTGCCGGAGCAGGGGGATGCCTGAGCGGAGCTGTGACCCCAGGAGAAACCTGTGCTGGAGCAGGGACCTGGCAGGGACCTGCAAACCCCTGGAGAGAGGAGCCCACGCTGGAGCAGGGTCCTGCTAGGACCTGTGAGCCCATGGAAGAGCGAGCCACGCTGCAGCAGTTTGTGAAGAACTGCTGTCCCTGAGATGAACTCACCTTGGAGAAGTGTTCATGGAGAAGTGTCTCAGGGAGGGACCCCAGCACAGCAGGGGAACGACTCCTCTCCCCGAGCAGCAGGAGAAACAAGAGGTGATGACCTGACCAGAACCCCCATTCCCTGTCTCCCTGCACCCACTGGGGGAGGAGGTAGAGCGGGGAAGGAGGGAGGGATGGGCAGAAGGGGTTTTTAAAGCTTTATTGTACTTCTCACTATCCTGCCCTGATCTGGATAGCAGTAAGTTCCTCTAATATCTCTGATTTCGAAAATGTTTTGCCCCTGATGGCATTTGCTGAGTGATCTGCCCCAGTCCTTAACTCAACCCATGAAGCCTTCCTTCTGTTTTCTCTCTCCTGGCCATCTCTGGAGGGGAGTGAGAGAGCAGCTTTGGTGGGTGCCTGGCATCCAGCCAGGGTGAAGAGACAACACTTCCTTTCCTTCATTCTTTCTTTCTTTCCAGAGGTCACGGTGCAGAGGTTGAGTGGGGCTTTGATGGAGGGAGTGAAGGTGGTGGGGAGTGGTGGGGACAGGAGCCACAGGGACATGGGACAGGCATCAGAGGGGCCCGGGCAGCTGGCAGGGGGCAAGGCCTGTCCCCCTGGCCCAGCAGCAGCCCCGTGCCCTGCCCAAGGCGCTCCCAGCAGGGGCTGGGCCCCAGAGGCAGGGGGAGAGCCCAGTCCCGGGGGCGGCGTTTCTGCCCCGACCCCCGTCCAGCCCAGCCTGCCCCGTGTGCGCAGTGACCGCTGGCACGGGCTGCACTGGACACTGTGACCTGCTGGGGACACGGAGAGCTGCCCCGCTGTGACACTGCCCTTGGCACTTCACAGGCACAAACAGACCCCAGCCAGCACCGCCCCTGGTCATGTCCCAGGCACCGGAGAGCATCACAGCCAGCCCCGCTCCTGGTGGTGTCCCAGGCACCAGAGCACATCCCAGCCCCGCTCCTGGTGATGTCCCAGGCACCAGAGCACATCCCAGCCCCGCTCCTGGTGATGTCCCAGGCACCAGAGCACATCCCAGCCCCGCTCCTGGTGGTGTCCCAGGCACCAGAGCACATCCCAGCCCCGCTCCTGGTGATGTCCCAGGCCCTACGAGTGTTCCAGGTGTGGGAAGAGCCCCTCACACAGCCCAGCCTTGACCCAACACCAACAGAGGCACCACCAAGGGCAGCCCTGCGAGTGCCCCCAGTGTGGGAAGAGCTCCGTGCGCTGCTCCAGCTCCATCCCCCACGGGAGGATCCGTGCTGGATGATCCCCAGTGACACCCGGTGGGCAGAGCCCTGGTGATCCGTGGTGCCGCTGATCCGTGTTGGGAAGACACTTGGCTGGGGGCTCCACATCCTCCTGGCTCCCCTTGGCCTGGATTTTTTTTTTCATTTCTCTTTGCCCTTTCAAAACCCTCAAAAGCAGGTAAAAATAAAGACGTTGAGCTAAGACAAGGATGGGGACGTGGGGGTCTTGCAGGGAATGTGGGGGATGCAGGGTTTGAGGGACCGGAGGGTTCCTGGGAGGGCCCTGGGGGTTGCTCAGGGCTTTGGGGACACCAGGCTGAGCGGCTCCGGTTGCACTGGGAGACCCTGGTGGAGGTTCTGGGGAAGCTGGTCAAGGACCCCCCGTCCCTGTCCCCATTCCTGGTCCCATTCCCAGTCCTATTCCTGGTCTCTGCCCCCATTCCCGGTCCCATTCCCAGTCCCTGTCCCCAGTCCTGGTTCCTGTCCCCATTCTCAGTCCCATTCCCAGTCCCTCTCCCCATTCCCTGTCCCATTCCCAGTCCCTGTCCCCATTCCCGGTCTGATTCCCAGTCCCTGTCCCCACTTTGTGTCCCCATTCCCAGTCCCTGTCGCCATTCCCTTTGCTCATTCCCATTCCCTGTCCCCATTCCCTGTCCCTGCTCCCATTCCCTGCTCCCATTCCCAGTCCTATTCCTGGTCTCTATCCCCATTCCTGGTCCCATTCCCAGTCCCCGTCCCCAGTCCTGGTCCCTGTCCCCATTCCCGGTCCCTGTCCCCATTCCCATTCCCTGTCCCCATTCCCGGTCCCCACTCCCATTCCCATTCCCTGTCCCCATTCCCATTCCCTGCTCCCATTCCCGGTCCCTGTCCCCATTCCCATTCCCTGTCCCCATTCCCATTCCCTGTCCCCATTCCCTGTCCCCATTCCCATTCCCTGTCCCCATTCCCATTCCCTGTCCCCATTCCCATTCCCTGTCCCCATTCCCGGTCCCTGTCCCCATTCCCATTCCCTGTCCCCATTCCCATTCCCTGTCCCCATTCCCGGTCCCTGTCCCCATTCCCTGTTCCTGTCCCCATTCCTATTCCCTGTCCCCATTCCCATTCCCTGTCCCCATTCCCAGTCCCTGTCCCTATTCCCGGTCCCTGTCCCCATTCCCATTCCCTGTCCCCATTCCCATTCGCTGTCCCCATTCCCGGTCCCTGTCCCCATTCCCGGTCCCTGTCCCCATTCCCATTCCCTGTCCCCATTCCCGGTCCCTGTCCCCATTCCCATTCCCTGTCCCCATTCCCGGTCCCTGTCCCCATTCCCATTCCCTGTCCCCATTCCCGGTCCCTGTCCCCATTCCCATTCCCTGTCCCCATTCCCGGTCCCTGTCCCCTCTCACCGACGCCGCCGCCATCGCTCCAGCTCCCCCGGCCCTCACGTGACCGAGCAAACCCCGCGCTGCTCCCGCCGTATTTGCATAGCCCCGCCCCTTGGCCTGGCCCCGCCCCCGCCGGCTGCAGCCGCCTCCGGGCGCTGTTTGCTCCCAGTTCCCTCCCAGTGCTCCCAGTGAGGCGGTACTGGGAGGGAGAGCGCTCCCAGCTCCTTCCCGGTGCTCTCACCATCGTTCCCAGTGCTCCCAGTAAGGCTGTACTGGGAGGGAGAGCGCTCCCAGCTCCTTCCCGGTGCTCTCACCATCGTTCCCAGTGCTCCCAGTAGCGCCCCCAGTGCCGGGCGGGGCGGGGCCGCTTTGGAACCCCCCCAGGGCAGAGCGCGGCTGCTTTTGGGTGTCGGCACCGCCCGAGCCGGGCTGGGAGCGGAGGAGGAGCGGGAGGGAGAAGAGGGAGAGAGGAGGAGGAAAAAGAAAGGGGAAAAGAGGAGCGGGAGGAAAAGAAGGACCAGGAGGAAGAGGAGCGGGAGGAGGGACAGCGGAGGAGCGGGAGGAGGAGCAGCCCCAGCCCCAACCCCACGCGGTTCCCCCGCTCGGGCCGCGGCTCCTGCGGCTCCGCCGGCATCGCCCCCCCAGAACCGCAGGGGAGCGGGGAGGGGGAGCTCGCCCCAAATCCATCGCGGGGTCTCCGGCAGGGTTGTTTGGCAGGGCAGGGGATGTTTGGGTCTTGCAGGACCCCAAAGCTGAGCCGGAAATGCCCCTGCAGGGACCTTGGGGGGTGCCACGTGGCGATCACCCGGTACCGGCAGGCAGAGGAGGGATATCAGATATGAGAAGGTCGGAGACCGCCCAGCCCCGAGCACCCTCAGCGCTGAGAGGGACACAGAGCCCCTGGTCCCCAGCCCTGCTCAAGCATTCCCTGAGGCCAGAGGGATGGAGACACCCCGAGCATCCTCCAGGGTGAAGGGACAGAGACCCCGAGCATCCCCTAGGCTGAGAGGGACAGAGACTGCCCCGAGCACCCCCTGGCACAGGGTGAGAGGGAGGGAGACCACCCAGGCATTCCCTGGGGTGAGAACAATGGAGACCCCCTGGAGAATGGCCTGGGGTGACAGGGACAGGGACAACCCCCACAAGCCCCTCCCAAGCATCACCCAGGGCAAGAGGCACAGAGACCCCTCGAGCATCCCCTGGGGACTGGACAAAAAAAACTTGAGTTTTTTGAGTTTTTAAACAGAGATAAGAAATCAAACTTAACTCTGCATAAAATACTTGACGGATATTTGATTTTCCCCCAAGTCACTTGTGATGGAAACACAAACAAATCCCAAACATTAATAAACTGACAATAGAAGCAATTCTGTGGCAATTCCAAGTTTCATCGGTTCCTGCACAGCTCCCGCTCAGCTACTGGCAGGTTCTGATAAAAGAAAAGTGAAAATTTGTCCCAATACAGATTTTTCAAAGGAAGGCAAAGCTATGTGTAGCTGTCACAAAGGAGACATGGACGAAGAAAATAATGATTCTCACATTTGGCAAAGCCTCCAAGCCTGTGAATTCAGGAGTTATTTGGGAATTTAGACACTTGAGCTGGGCTTCTGGTAGGACTTTAATAGCCTTGTGTTCCTCCCCTTGTGGTGAATGATCTTTGTCAGTCTTGCTGGTATCATTTGCTTCCTTTCCTCCAGTGATTTTAACAAACTTTTCTAGGAAGGACAACAAAATATTTTCTTTACACTGGCCACCCATAACAGCCATTTTCCTCATAAATTCTCCCAAAAGTCGCTCAGAGGAAGCTGCATCCAAATTTCCAAGAGTTCCTCCAGAAAGAGCCAGAACCTCCTGAGAGGAGGGAGCCATGCTGTTGTCAAAGGCACTTGGGGTCAGACAACAATGCCCTGAACTCACTGCGCCAAAATAATGTCTCAGTCTGGTTAATAACATTGTTAGAGAGATGCCTCTGCCCCAATTAAGGTGCTAACAAGACCAAATCCAAAGTGGATTTTATTGAACAGTAAATGTGAGGTAGAGAGAGAGATGGAAGAAAGAGAAAAGGGGGGAGAGCAAGGGAGTGACAGGGACAGAGACCTCCCCTGAGGTGGGGCAAGTGTGACATTGTCCCCTGTGTGCGGGGCCTTCCCAGGGTGGGGGTTTTACACCTGAGCCAGTTTGGGAAAGGGGGGTGGTGTTCACCCCCCACCCCGAGCAGGGATTGCCTCACTGTTTCAGGGTGCAATGTAAGATGTAACCCAAAGTATGTTTTCAGTCACCATCTTCATAAACTGTGATAAACAGGTGGGGCAGTGTTCTTTATCTCTTCCACGGCTCAACCCTGATAACGCCCTCCAGGGGCTATCTTCTGTTAATGGGCCATTGAGTGCCACTGCAGGACTGATAAAATTACATCATCCCATTGTGGGATGCTCCGCCCAGGGGGAGGAACCAAGCATTCCTACCTGGATATAATCTCACCCTTCCAACACCAGGACCACCTTGCCTACTGGATTCCCAGAGGACAAGAGCTCCATAACCACCACTGGACCTTCAGAGGAAGACCAGACCCTTCTACAGGATCACTGCTTTGACAGAATGACGTTCATTATTCCAACAGGGCTGCAGACACCATTTCATTTGATGGCTACCACCACCCTGACCAACGGGGTGTCAGGTTAAATCCTGACTCTGTCAGTCTAAGCCAGTGTTTCTGTATCATTGCCTTGATCTTAATATTCTTACTAATTTGTAATTCTGGCTTAGACTCTCCTCCTGGTTTGCCTTCAAACCAGTACAAAACTCAATGTGCTCATCCCTTGTTTTTCTCCCCAAAACCAGAATTTCCTATCTCCAAACCTTCACCAGATGGAGGAGGTAGCTGTGAGGAAGAAAAAGGAGGCCTGGCACCCCCGGGCAGCTGAGGAGGAAGTCAGTGCCCCTTTCCCCCTCTCTCCTGCTCCATCTCCCAGCCCAGCGTGGCTCCCGGCTGCAGGACAACCCTGCTGTCGACGCCGTCCTGCCAGGGACACACTGGGGGAATTCTCTTCCCCTTCCCTCTGGCATGGAGGCAAATCCCATCCTCTCCTTGTCCTTCCTCCCCCAGGGAAGGAGCTGAGGATGGAGACCAGGGAGGACAAATCCCCGCGGCAGAACCTTGTGGAAGAGGCCGTTTTGAGCAACTCCATGGCGCAGAAATCCAACAGGGAGGAAAAGCCCCGGAGATCCCGCAGGAGGAGGGGCTGCAAACCCAGCCCAGGGTGCTCTGAGGAGGAAAGACCCACCTTGTGCCAGGAAGGTGGACAGAGCTTCAGCCAGAGCTCAGAGCTTGTGGTGCATGAGCAGGTTCATGATGGGGAGAAGTCCTACAAGTGCTTGGAGTGTGGGAAGAGCTTCAGGAGGGGTTTCAACCTGATCTGCCACCAGATGATCCACACCGAGGCATGGCCCTACGAGTGTGGAGAGTGTGGGAAGGGCTTCAGCTGCAGCTCTGCCCTCGTCACCCACCAACACATCCACACGGGGGAGAGGCCCTACGAGTGTCCCGAGTGTCAGAAGAGTTTTCAGACCAGCTCCAGTCTCCTCCGTCACCAGCGGATCCACACCGGGGAGAGGCCCTATGAGTGTGGGGAATGTGGGAAGAGCTTCCACCAGAAGTCCCACTTGATCAGCCACCAGACGATCCACACTGGAGAAAGGCCATACAAGTGTGGGGAATGTGGGAAGGGCTTCAACCAGAAGTCCCAACTGATCGTCCACCAAATTATCCACACTAGGGAGAGGCAATACGAGTGTCCCGCATGTGAGAAGAGGTTTCCAACCAGCTCCCATCTCCTCCTGCACCAGCGCATTCACACAGAGGAGAGGCCCTTCCGCTGCCCCCACTGCAGGAAGGGCTTCAAGCACAACTCCCACCTTGTCACACACCGGCGCATCCACACCGGGGAGAGGCCCTACAAGTGTCCCCAGTGTGAGAAGAGCTTCTCCAGCAGCTCTCACTTGACCAGACACCAACGGAGGCACCAGTAAGGAAAGCCCTGCGAGTGCCCCGACTGCAGGAAGAGCTTTGTGCACTGCTCCGGCTTCATCCCCCATGGGAGAACCCATGTTGGGAAGAGCCCTGGTGATCCATGTTCCCTGTGATCCATGCTGGGAAGAGATCTTTCCCTTTTCCTGCCCCTGCCAATGACCTGATGTGGGATCAAAGAACATGAGGGTCTTGCATGGCCCTGTCATTACATGCACTCCCGCCTCAGGTCATTGCCAGGGACAGGAAAGGCACTCTTTCTCTCTCTCTCTGTCCCCGAGGAGAAGGGTGTCCTTTCCAGGCAGGAGGAAATACATGGCCAGGAAGAGCCAGTCAGTTGTGATGTAGTTTTCCCTGTAAATATTTTTTCTTATCCCTTCTGTTATCAGTATTTTTTCTGTTCCTGTTTGTTCCTTGTCTCGTTGCTGTTCCCAGTAAATTGTTCTCCTCCCAGCCCAGGATCTTTGCCTTTTGTGCTTTCCATTGGAGGCGGGAGGGCAGCGAGCGGCAGCACGGTTTTTAGCGGGAGCAGTAAACTGGGGAATCCCATTCCTGAACCCCGGCCCTTGGAAACCGAGCACCCCAGCTGGTCCCAGCCCTGGTGGCCATGGATACAGCCTTGGGAGCGGGTCCCTGGCTGGGGCTGTGGGAATCTCTTCACTCTGGTGCCCAGGGACAGGACTGGAGGGAACAGCTGCAGCTGAGTCGGGGCAGGCTGAGGTTGGATCTCAGGAAAAGGTTTTTGCCCAGAGGCTGCTGGGGCACTGCCCAGGCTCCCCAGGGAAGGGTCACAGCTCCAGGGCTCTCTGAGCTCCAGCAGCGTTTGGACACCACTGCCAGGTCCAGGCTGGCATTGTTGGGGTGTCCTGTGCAGGGCCAGCAGTTGGACTCGAGGATCCTGATGGGTCCCTCCCAGCTCAGCCAGTTCTGTGGTTCTGGGATCCCATGGCCCTGGGGATGGGACTGCCAATGGTTGCCATGGCAACGGGCTCTGGCTCCAGGTCTGAGCTGGTGTCCATGGCAACCACCCCTGGCATGGGGTCTCCATGGAGCTGCCCAGGGACTGACCATAGCAACAGGGGCTGGTGATGGTTGCCATGGAAACAGAGTATAGCAACGGGGGCTGGTGATGGTTGCCATGGAAACTGACCATAGCAACAGGGGGCTGGTGATGGTTGCCATGGAAACTGGCCACAGCAACAGGGGCTGGTGATGGTTGCCATGGAAACTGACCATAGCAACAGGGGCTGGTGATGGTTGCCATGGAAACTGACCACAGCAACAGGGGTTCCTGGTGATGTTTGCCTGCTAAGGATCAGATTTGTCACAGGCACTCAGAGGGGTTCCATGGGGAATTTCCAAGAGTCTCCAGGCTGTTCAAGAGCTGGAATGTCACAGGCAGAGACAGGGGCTCCATGGAGACCTCCCAGGGGTTTCTGGGGATGGTAAAGAGCCATGTGGTCAGAGGCAGTCACAGCCATCCCATGGTGACATCCCAGGGGACCTTGGGCTGCAAAGGCACCGATCTGTCACAGGCACTCACGGGGGCTCCACAGTGACATCCCAGGAGTCCCCAGGCTGCCAAAGAGCCGGGATGTCACGGGAACTCACAGGGGTTCCTGTCATGGGCAGAGTGGGAGCTTCAGGCAAAAGCTTTACTTCCTTACTGAAGAACCTCCTGCTGTGTCATGAGGTGGAGAAATGACCCCCAACAGCCACCATGGATCCTCAAATCCCTGCAGGACCCCCAGACTTCTAAAATTCCTTCTGAGAAAGGAGACTGGGAGCAGCTGGATCTAATCCCAGCTCCAGACTTTATCAAAGGTGTAAAAGATTGGACAGGTGGAATTGAACCTTAATGCAATTTGTCCCACAGGATTAACAATGGAATACCAGATAAATTTATATAAATACAGATCTGATTGATTCTGATCACGATTAGACAAAATGGTTTATTTACACCACAGAGGAATTTTAAAAGATAGAGTTATTTATTCCACAGTATAGGATATATAATAATTATTAGAATATAGTGCTCTAGGAGGCAATTTTGAAGCCAACAGGGCCTTGCTGGAGTGGTTTGAGCCCATTGCAGGCAGAGCCTCCTGCTCCAGCAGGAACTGCCTTTCCTGTGCCAGGAGCAGGGCAGGTCCCGCTGCAGGAAAAGCCCCAGGCCAGCCCCAGCACAAGGAAGGCCTCGGGCACAAGGGCAGAGTGCCGTGCTGGGAGCTGTGCCAGGGAGAGCCTGAGGCACCAAAGGCGCCTTGGCAGCAGCAGCTGCTTGCAGGGCATGGCCAGAAGCCTCCCTTGGCAAGCTGGCCTGGTGGCCAGCACTGCAGAGCTGCTGCCTCAGGGCTCATTTCTGGCTGGGCTCTGGAAAGCCACTTCTGCTCCAGGAGCCTGACGGGGAAGCCATTGGCCCCAGCACCTTGGGGATAGGACATTAATGACAAAACTCTTCATGCCAGCAGAGACAAGGCAGGGGTAGAGGAAAGGGGAGAGCCAGGCCCAGGGGACAGGGCTGGAATGTGGCAGCAGCTCTCTGGCCACAGAGAGAAACAGACAACTTTCCCAGACATGGTTCTGGGAAAGGCTGTGAGAAGATCAGAGAATAGAATGAGAAACAATTCTTATCTTAACTTGCTGCACCTGGTGTTGTGAACATGTGGAATGTGTTATGGAGATTTGTTTACCAAAGGGTGGTTTCTTAATTAGCCAATGGTGATGGTGTTTTAATTAAAGAACCATTTAGGTCCACTTGTAGCGAACTAGGGTATAAAAAGTAAGGGTTTCTTACTAAAAGAAAATAATCAGCCTTCTGTGAATGCATGGAGTCTGTGTCAATTATTACCCGGCCAGGAACCCCTTGTACCAGCGCTGGAATGGTGATGGCTGTGAGGTCACTGCCCCTGCAGCAGCCTGGCTGCCCTCAGCAGACATTCTGGCCAGAAGCATTGTGAGGGCACCCAGCACATCAGAGAACCCACACAACAGGAATTCCATCCTTGGGGATGAGAGGGTTTCACTGGGTCAGGTTGCTCAAGGCTCCTGCTCGTGGAGCATTCCTGGGATGGGAAATTCACTTCTCTGGAAAAACAGTAGCAGTTTTTTGCCATTTTCATTGTAAAATATTTTCTCCTTATAACAAATCCAAACCCACTTTGGTTCAGTTTATAGATGTGAGAAATGATGCTGACTGTTAAAAATTTAGATGGTTTACTAAAAGCTTATCAAAATACAACAGAAGACTGAATAAGGATGTGAAAAATGAGGTTCAGTCTCCTGGTAAAATTTAAAAGTTTAATAAAGGACAATAGGAGACAAAGGTAATAAAGCAAAGATTTACGGCTGGGTGCTTGACTTTCCGCCAAGAGCACCCCTGCTATTTCAGAGACGCCCTTTACATACCCTTTCTATTGCATCAGCCTACTGCATATCCATAAACAATGATGCATATTTAAACTTTTCCCCAAACTAGTTTACATGTTCCAAGAACTATTTAGAACGTCTCCTCCCTGGGTCTGCCTTTTTAGAGCACGCACATTTCCTGGCTGTGGTTTTAGTCTGTTCTTGTATCGCCTCCAGTTTGGGCTTTGGTCCATATTTTCTACAGACAGTGGGTGCTGATAACTGGCATGTCAGCAGCAGGGGTCTCCATCATATGTTCACTGGATGCTATCCCAGACAAGCAGGCAGTTCCATTACCACAAGCATGAGTATATCAGCTATTTCACTACTGAGTTTACTTAATAGCAGAAATAAAAACTATATCTTTATAGCAAAATTATTTAACATGATACATATAGCATCCATTTCAACATTTTCAAAAAGCCAGTATTATAATATTTATTTATACATATTATATATGACCCTCTTTGCCAGAGTGCAGCCAGTTCTCTGAGCAAAGCAGGCCCCAGGTGAGTGAGAAGAGACAGGATGGGCTTGGGGAATGTGGAGCAAGGTTGTCCACACTGGGTGAGATCTCAAGGCACAGCTTCTCTGAGCAGGCCAGATCTCCTCAGAAGAGTCCCTGGGTCAGTATCTATCACAAAATGCAATCACTTCTTCCCTAAAGAGAAGAGTAATAAAATGCACTCTTTAAAATAGAAATGCATATTTCTTAGAAGGCCTTTAAAATAATTCCCCATAACTGCAGCAGGAAACCTTCCTAAACAGACCAGAGGGAAATCAAGGCAGAGCCATGGTTTCTTAGGACTTGTTTGATCCTCATGAGCCCTGTGGTGCATTTGGAGGTGAGCCCTGGAACCTCAGGGCTTGAGAGGAGATTACATAAACCTTTCCAGGAGTCTAAGTGAGAGTAAAAACCCAAAGTTTCTTGAGCCATTAATGGGTGCCACTGAGGTCCATCCCCAACACAGGCTCCTCATGGACTCCTTGGAGGAGAGAACTGGAGGCCAGGATGGCACAAAAACCTCTCAGAGGTTCAGAGTGAAAAGGACAATCCAAAGTACCTTAAACTCCTTGAGTATCTCAAAGCATTAATGAGCCCCACTGAGTGTCAGTGCAAAGCTCTCAAGGGACTCGTTAAAGCAGATAATTGGGGCCATGATTGCACAAACCTCTCACAGAGTCTGGATCAAAAAGGAAACACCAAGTACCTTAAAAGAACTAAAGTACCTTGAAGCATTAATAAGCCCCACTGAGTGTTGTTCTGACAAAGCCTCTCCAGGGACTAATTACAGCAGATAATTGGAGGCCATGATTGCACAAAGCTCTCAGAGACTCCAAGGCAAAAGCCAAAGTGCTTTGAAAAACCTGCAGTCCCTGGGAGCATGAAGGAGCCCCCAGGGCCATTCCTGAGCAAGGCTCCTCAGGGACTCCTTCCAGCAGATCCTTGAGGCCACTGGGATGTGGACTAGGGGGGGATGCTGAGGGCAGGACAAGGGGGTGACAGTGCCCAGCCTGGCTGGGGCTGTGCCAGGAGGCCCCAGTGCCTCAGGACAAGGTGTCTCCTGACAGCCCTTGGTGGCACAGACCTGCTGTGCCCCAGGGCACCAGGACTTGGCTTCTCTTTGTCCCCACCTGTCATCAGTGCCTCCAGTTCTCTGCTCTGCCTGGGGCCTGGGGACACTTTCTCAGTCGTGTCCCTCAGTGGGACCCATTAAAAGTCAAAGAAACTTTGGAGTTGGATTCTGACTTGGAGCTCTCGAGAGGTTTCTGCAGCTCCCTCTCAGGGCCTGATGTTCAGGGCCTGAGCACAAAGCCCCAGAGGGTCATTAAAGCCCTTGTGCTGTGTCTGTGCTGCTGAGCTGGGCCGGGCTCCTGGCCCAGAGGGTGATCCTGGTAACCAAGGAGAGCTTCAAAAGCACATTTCTCTGGATGAGCAGCTCTTCTCCCAGCCCAGCAGGGCTGGGGCACTGCCTGCAGCCAGCCCGGGCACAGCACAGAGGCACAGAGAGCTTCCATCAGTCAGGGCTGGGAAGGTGCTGAGAAGTGCCTGGGGCAGAACCACTGGCAGCCCTTGGCACAGGAACCTCTGGCTGCAGGACAATGCAGCTGCAGCTCCTGGAGTGATCTCCTACAGCTGGAACATCCCAATGCCCACAGACCCTGTGAGTACATTCTCTGATCATCTCTTGTGCAGAGCAGCCAGGGGTGCCCAGGGCTGTCCTGCAGAGTAGGGTCCTGCAGCCCAGGGCTTGGTTTTTGAATGTGCCCAGTGATAACAAAAACTGGGGCAAAGTAGTCCTTGGACCTACTCCAATGGGTTGAGCCAGGGGTGTGTAACTAGGACAACTGAATCTCCTAGTGGATGTTCCTGTTAAATATCCTAATTAATCAACCTTAATGAATTGTTGAAATCGAGGGCTGGGTGTGCCCCATCCCCACTGGGACACCTGGAAACTTCCAATAAAGTTCTGGTTTTTATTTTACTGTTCTAACACTGTTACAAGGGATTGTTTTTCTCGTTTGATTATTGACCACTGGGGGATGAGAGAAGCAGAGCAGGAATCGTAATCCCAGAATGACAGGACAAACTGAGTTGTAAGGGACACACAGGATCATCAAAGGAATGTTTGAACATTTACAGAGACTCCAGAACTGTGACTTTGGGTGGTCAGTCTCTCTGCTGGCAGCCTCCCAAAGGGCCTCCAGCCACTCCTCAGCCCTGGACAGCAGCAGCATCACCTTTGCAGGGCCCAGCAGGGCTCTCCTGAGCTGCCCTCGCCCAGCTGCACACAGACCCTGCCCCAGCCAGGGCCCTGCACACAGGCAGGTTTCTGTAGGGCCGGGCCGAGGGCACACAGGGTGGGATGGGCTCTGTGAGCGCTGGCAGGGACAAGGCACCTCTCAGGAGGGAATGTCCAGGCCCAGGGAGATGCTCGGGGAAGCAGAGGGGGCTGAACAGAGCAGTGCTGGGGCAGGAGGGCACTGTTGGTGTGTGGGAGGTGCCGGGCACAGCCGGGCACGGGAACACTGTCCTGAGTGCCCGGCTGTCTCTGCCCTGCCCTCTCAGGCACAGCACCACAACATCTTCTCCTGTTTCTGCACTCCCCTGATATTGTCAGTGTTTTCTGGTGCTCTCAGGGAGGCTCTGGGGTTTGCAGCAGCTGAGTCAGGCACTGCCCTAGGCATTCCTGCCAGGCAGGGCTGTCCATGGGAATGGGGTGTCCAAGCTTCCCTGGGACCTGTGGGGCTGTGGGCAAAGCAGTCCATGGGAAAGGGGAATGAGCTGAGCCCCTCCCTGAGATCCCATCATGGGCACACCCAGGGATCTCCTTGCTGTGCCCTTCCCAGCTCTGAGCTGCCCTCCTGGGTGCAGAGCTGTGCCAGGGCCTCTGGGAGTTCCCCGAATGTCCCACGGGGAAGTGCAGAGATGCCACAGGTGAGACCTTGCCCAGAGACCTTTGGAGAGGGTGGGACATTCAGGGATCCCTCTGCTCTGGGCAGGGTCTGGTTTATCCCAGGGTGACCCGGGAGTGTGATTGTGCTCTGATTGCAGCCAAAGGTTTTCCCAGAGCAGGAAGAAGTGTAGGTGAGTCCCAGCGGGACATTGTACAGGGAATGGCCCAGGTTTGGCTCCAAGCAGCCTCTCCTGACTCTTCACTGTCCTTTCTCCATGAACAGGTCCCCATGTGCAGCCACAGCCAATGTCCAACAGCAGCTCCATCAGCCACTTCCTCCTGCTGGCACTGGCAGACACGCGGCAGCTGCAGCTCCTGCACTTCTGCCTCTTCCTGGGCATCTCCCTGGCTGCCCTCCTGGGCAACGGCCTCATCATCAGCGCCGTAGCCTGTGGCCACCACCTGCACACGCCCATGTTCTTCTTCCTGCTCAACCTGGCCCTCAGCGACCTGGGCTCCATCTGCACCACTGTCCCCAAAGCCATACACAATTCCCTCTGGGACACCAGCACCATCTCCTACACAGGATGTGCTGCCCAACTCTTTTTTTTTGCCTTCTTCATCTCAGCAGAGCTTTCCCTGCTGACTATCATGTGCTACGACCGCTACGTGTCCATCTGCAAACCCCTGCACTACGGGACCCTCCTGGGCAGCAGAGCTTGTGCCCACATGGCAGCAGCTGCCTGGGCCAGTGCCTTTCTCTATTCACTGCTGCACACAGCCAATACATTTTCCCTGCCCCTGTGCCATGGAAATGCCTTGGGCCAGTTCTTCTGTGAAATTCCCCAGATCCTGACGCTCTCCTGCTCCAAATCCTACCTGAGGGAACATGGGCTCATTGCAGTTAGTGCCTGTTTGGCATTTGGCTGTTTTGTGTTCATTGTTTTCTCCTATGTTCAGATCTTCAGGGCCGTGCTGAGGATCCCCTCTGAAAGGGACGGCACAAAGCCTTTTCCACCTGCCTCCCTCACCTGGCCGTGGTCTCTCTGTTCCTCAGCACTGCAGCGTTTGCCAATCTCAAGCCATCTTCCCTCTCCTCCCCATCCCTGGATCTGGCCCTGTCAGTTCTGTACTCAGTGGTGCCTCCAGGCCTGAACCCCCTCATCTACCGCCTGAGGAACCAGGAGCTCAAGGCTGCAGTGTGGACACTGATGACTGGATGGTTTCAGAAACATTAAACTGCTGGCTAATTTCTGCCAGTCACCTGTAATAAAAGTAATTTTGAAACTTCTTGTTGGTTTCATTTTGGAGGTTCATTTTCTTTGTTTTGTTTTTAAAATATTTTCTACAAAGAAATGCCATTGTTTTTGCCATTTCTCATTTTGTTTCCCTCCACCTTCCCTGTGGCCACAGACTGTGTCAATGAGGGGCTACGCTCTTGGTGGCTTTAAAGGAACTCAAGGATGTCCCAGCAAAGTTTTCTGCAGAGATGCCCTTTTGTTGCCTTCTCTGGAGCTGCAGCAGCAATGTCTGTGTGCAGAGCTGGGGCAGATCAGTGCTGGCACAGCAGCTGTGCCCAGCAGCAGCAGCACTTGGTGTTGCCAGTGCTGCTCCCGTGGCCCTGCCCCGCTGCCCTGGTGGCCCTGGTGTTGCTGCAGGGCCTGAGTGCTCTCGGGGCCGGGCACAGTCCTGGGGGTGGCAGTGCCGGGGCTGCAGCAGGGACAGCCCATGGGCACTGCTGGGGCAGCGCTGACGCCTCAGGCCAGGGCCTGGGGGCTCCAGGCTCCTTGCCCAGGCTCTCTCGAGAACACGGCCAGGCCAAGGCTCAGCACAGAAAACCCCCGTGAGCAGCCCCAGGCTGGCCGTGGGCAGGCTGGGGGCAAACAGCATGGCTGGTGCTCTGCAAGGGCCCTGGGGGAGACGGGAAGGAGCAGCAGAGCAGGGGCTGATCCATCCCCAGTGCGCTGGACAGCCCAGGGCAGCGTCCCAGAGTGTCCTCATGGAGCTGCCAACAACATCCCCCCTCTGCAGCCCTGGCCTTTCCCCCAGCTCACACAGGTGCCGCATCCTTGCAGGCACAGCCACGGCAGCGCTGGCTCAGGAGCCCCTGTTTGCATTGCACACAGCAGGCGGGAGCACCCCCATGCTGCTGCTGTGGGGACATGAACCTGAGGGAGCACAAATGCCATCAGCCCCTGGGGCCAGGAAGGGCTGGGGGACGCCAGGGAAACCACTCAGCTTTGTCCTGGCCTCTGCAGCCAGCCAGAAAGTTTGTTCCCATCAGCTGGGAGTTTCCCGTCCCACTGCAGACGCTGTTGCTCAGAGCCAGAGCTGCCTGGCAGCCACCCCCAAACTGCCCTGAGCATTTCCTTGGCTTCACCTCTGCTTTCTTTACTCTTCCTCCTACAAATTTCTTCCCATTGCCCACCCCTGTTCCCTCCCCTGCAAACAGCCCATCCCTGTTTGCCCTTTCCTCTCTGGCCCCACTTCCCATTCCAGTACCTGACTTGGCACCATGGGAACGGCCCTTGGGGAGCAGGATCATCGCACAAGTGCTGCAGGAATTGTCTGCAGGCTCCTGCAGTGCCTGGTGCTGCTCCCTTGCCAGAGGCAGCCCAGGCCAGGGGGGCACATCTGGGCTGCTATGTCTGGCTGTGGGGCTCCCTGTTCTGGGCAGTGAGGAGGGGCTGCAGAGGCTCTGCAGGACTGACAGGATGGGCTTTGGGGCTGTGAGGAGGAGCTGAGGGACCTGGGCTGCTGGAGCTTCTGAAGAGGAGGCCCAGGGCTCCTCCTGCAACTGCTCCCAGGGTGGTTTCAGAGAATCCCAGAATAAACAAGGCTGGAAAAGACCTTGGAGATCATCAAGTCCAGCCTGTGCCCTGACACCGCCTTGTGTCCCCTGAGCCTCCTCTTCCCCAGGATAAACAACCCCAGCTCCCTCAGCCGCTCCTCACAGGACTTGTGTTCCAGACCCCTCACCAGCCTTGTTGCCCTTCTCTGGACACGCTCCAGCCCCTCCATGTACTTCCTAAATTGGGGGGCCCAGAACAGGACACAGCACTGGAGGTGCTGCCCAACCAGTGCCGAGCACAGGGGAAGAATCACTGCCCTGATCCTGCTGGCCACACCATTCCTGATCCAGGCCAGGAGCCATTGGCTTTCTTGGCCACCTGGGCACACTGCTGGCTCATGTCCAGCCTGCTGTCCATCAGTCCCTGCAGGTCCCTTTCTGCCTGGCTGCTGTCCAGCCACTCTGTCCCCAGCCTGTAGCGCTGCAGGGGTTGTTGTGGCCAGAGTGCAGGACCCGGCACTTGGGCTTGTTAAACCTCACCTTGTTGGATTTGGTTCCTGGACCCAGCCTGTCCAGGGCCCTCTGCAGTGCCCTCCTGCCTTCCAGCAGATCAACACCCCCAGACAACTTGGTGTCACCACGGTTCCATGAGGCCCCAGAGTGTCCCAATGCTGTCCATGATTCCATGAGGCCTCCCAGTGTCACAATGTCCCTCTGGTGTCACAAAGTTCCTTGGATCCTTGGGCCCTGCAGTGTCAAAATGGCACCGTGGTGCCCCAGGGCCCTGCAGTGTCCCAATGGACCCTTGGTTCCATGAGGTCTGGCAGGGCAGCAATGCTCTCCTTGGTTCCCGCTGTCTCCTACACCTCCCACTGTCAGGCTATAGAAGGACACCTGGCTGATGAAGGGGAGTGGGAGTGGGTACCTACTCGAGGAGGTAATAATAAAAATCCCTCCCAACCCCCTCTCCCAAGCCAGGTGCCACTTCAGATTCGGTGTGATCCCCTGGATCTGGAGAGTCAGCCAGATGGTTTAGAAGAAAATTATCTGCCCAGTGAGCCTCCCAGTTTTGATTCATCTGTGAGACAGATCAGCACCTCTAACATCAAAAAGGAAAGAAGGGTAATTGTGGTGGGTGACTCCCTCCTGAGGGGAACAGAGGGCCCCATATGTCGACCAGACCCACCCCACAGAGAGGTCTGCTGCCTCCCTGGGGCCCGGGTACGGGATATCACTGACACACTGCCTGGGCTGATTCAGCCCTCTGATTATTACCCACTGCTGATACCCCAGGCTGGCAGTGATGAGATTGAAAAGAGGAGTGTCAGGGCAATTAAAAGGGACTTTAGGGCATTGGGTCAGGTGGTTAATAGGACAGGGGCACAGACAGTCTTTTCCTCAGTCCCTCTGGAGTCTGAGAAAAACGCTGAAAGCAATAGGAGAGCTCACATTATCAATGAGTGGCTCAAGGGTTGGTGTCATTGACAAAATTTGGGATTCTTTAATCATGGGGCAACTTTTACAGCAGCTGGCCTCCTTGGACCAGACGGGCTCCATCTGTCTGTGAAGGGCAGAAGAATTTTAGCTCATGAACTGGCAGAACTTGTTGAGAGGGCTTTAAACTAGGTCTGAAGGGGAAGGGGATGTAGCTGGTTTGTCTGGAAGCAGGCTCATGGGTGGTAAGCCTGAGCTAGGGGTGAAATCAGCAGCCCAGCTGAGGTGCATGTACACCAGTGCACACAGCATGGGTAACAAACAAGAAGAGCTGGAGGCCATGGTGCAGCAGCAGAGCTGTGATGTAATTGCCATCACAGAAACAGGGTGGGACGACTCACATGGCTGGAGCGCTGCACTGGATGGCTGCAAGCTCTTCAGGAGAGACAGGAAAGGGAGAAGAGGTGGAGGGGTGGCCCTTTATATTAGGGAGGATTTTGATGCTACGGATGTTGAAACTAATGATGATGGAGTTGAATGTCTATGGGTGAGACTTAGGGGGAAGGCCAACAAGGCTGACATCCTACTGGGAGTCTGTTATCATCCACCCAACTGGGAAGAAGAGGTGGACAACTCATTCCATAAGCCGCTAAAGAATGTTTCTGGATCATCAGCCCTTGTTCTTGTAGGCAACTTCAACCTGCTGGACATCTGCTGGGAACTCAATACAGCTGAAAAGAGGCAGTCCAGGAAATTTTTAGGGTTTGTGGAGGACAACTTTTTTGTCGTAGCTGGTGAGTGAGCCCACCAGGGGAGGGACTATGTTGGATCTGTTTTTTGTAAATAGAGATGGGCTGGTGGGAGATGTGGTGGTTGGAGGTCACTTGGGGCACAGTGATCATGAAATTATAGAATTCTCAATATTTGGTGAAGTCAGGAGGAACACTAATAAGACTTTTACATTGGACTTCGGAGGGCAGACTTTGGCCTACTTAAGAGACTTATTCAGAGAGTTCCTTGGGAAGCAGCCCTTGAAAAGAAAGGAGTTCAGGAAAGGTGGGGGAGCTTCAAAACAGAGATCTCAAGGGCACAGGAACACAATGTTCCTGTGTGCCCAAAGATGAGTCGACTAGGCAAACATCCAGTG
Source organism: Anomalospiza imberbis (assembly GCF_031753505.1). NCBI lineage: Eukaryota > Metazoa > Chordata > Aves > Passeriformes > Viduidae > Anomalospiza > Anomalospiza imberbis. The sequence goes on from NW_027099420.1 coordinate 72,308, forward strand.
TGGATGGGAAAGGAGGTTTTGAAGGAACGTAGGAATAAAAAGAGGATGTATCATCTTTGGAAGGAGGGTCAGGTCTCTCAGGAAGTATTTAAGGGGCTTTCTAGGGCATGTAGGAAAGAAATTAGGGAAGCCAAACCTCAGTTTGAACTTAAAATGGCAGTTTTTATAAAGGATAATAAAAAACGTTTTTACAAATACATCAATGGTAAAAGGAAGGGTAAGACCAACCATTGTTTGTTATTAGATGTGGAAGTCAATTTGGAAACTGCAGATGAGAAGGCAGAGGTGCTTAACGCCATTTTTTGCCTCAGTTTTTAGTGAGAAAATGATTTTCCTTCAGAACAACTGTCCTCCTGGGCTGGTTGATGGTGCCAGGGAGCAGATTGGTGCACCCATTTTTCAAGAGGAGGCCATCAGAGAACTGCTGAGCTGCTTGGATGTTCATAAATCCATGGGACCAGATGGGATCCACCCCAGGGTGATGAGGGAGCTGGCAGATGAGCTTGCAGAGCTGCTCTCCACCATTTACCAGCAGCCCTGGCTCACTGGTGAGGTCCCAGATGACTGGAAGCTGCCCAATGTGACACCCATTCACAGCAAGGGTGGGAAGGAGGATCCTGGTAATTCCAGGCCAGTCAGCCTGACCTCAGTACCCAGTAAGGTCATGGAACAGTTCACACTGAGTGTCATCACACAGCACTTCCAGGATGGCCAGGGTGTCAGACCCAGCCAGCAGGGGCAGGTCGTGTTTGACCAACCTGGTCTCCTTTCATGACCAGGTGACCCTCCTGGTGGATGCAGGACACGCTGTGGATGTGTCTGTTTGGACTCCAGCAAGGCCTTTGACACTGTCTCCCACAGCACACTCCTGGAAAAGCTGCAGCCCACGGCTGGGACAGGAGCACTCTGTGCTGGGTTCAGAACTGGCTGGATGGCCGGCCCAGAGAGTGGTGGTGAGCGGTGCTGCATCCAGCTGGGGACAGTCACCAGTGCTGTCCCTCAGGGCTCTGTGCTGGGCCAGCTCTGTTCAATATTTTTATTGACCACATGGATGAGGGGATTGAGTCCTTCATTAGTAAATCTGCAGATGACACTGGGCTGGGAGCATGTGTCCATCTGTTGGAAGGTAGGAGGGCTCTGCAGGAACACCTGGAACACCTGGATAGATGGCAGATTCCAATAAGATGAAGCTTACTAAGTCCAAGTGCCCAGTCCTGCATTTTGGCCACAATAACCCCCTGCACTGCTCTAGGCAGGGGATGGTGTGGCTGGACAGTGCCCAGGCAGAAAGGGACCTGGGGGCACTGGTGAACAGCAGGCTGGACATGAGCCAGCAGTGTGCCCAGGTGGCCAAGAAGGCCAATGGCTCCTGGCCTGGATCAGGAATGGTGTGGCCAGCAAGGAGCAGGGAGGTCATTCTTCCCCTGTGCTTGGCACTGGTGCACTTGGCATTCTTCCCCTGTACTGGCACCTTTCCTCAAGTGCTGTTTTCAGTTCTGGGCCCTCCAATTTAGGAAGGACATGGAGGACCTGGAGCGTGTCCAGAGAAGGACAACAAGGCTGGTGAGGGGCCTGGAACACAAGTCCTGTGAGGAATGACTAAGGAAGCTGGGGTTGTTTAGCATGGAGAAGACTCAGGGGTGACCTTATAATCACTCTACAGATTCCTGAAAGGTGGTTGCCATCAGGTGGGGGTGGGTCTCTTCTCACAGCAAGTGACTGAACAAGAGGACAGTGTCTTAAGCTGCACCAAGGGAAATTTAGGTTGGATATTAGGAAAAAAGATTTTTTGTGGAAAGGGTGATAAATTCCTGGAACTGTCTGTCCAGGAAGGTGGTGGAGTCACCATCATGGGATGTGTTTGAAAAAAGACTGGATGTGCACTCAGTGCCATGGTTTAGCTGAGGTGGTGTTAGGGCATGGGTTGGACTTGATGACCTAAAAGGTCTCTTCCAACCCAGCAATTCTGTGATTGTGTGACATCACAGACCAGGTTGTGACATAATACAGTAGGCTGTGACATCACTGGTTTATTATGTGACATCACAGAGCAGCCTGTGACATCACAGAGGAGGTTGTGACATCATAGAGGAGGTTGTGAGGTCACAAACTCGGCTGTGACATTACAGGCAGGCAGCGTGACATCACAGAACAGGCTGTGAGGCCACAGACAAGACTCTGCCATCATAGAAAAGGGCTCTGTGACATCACAGAGCAGCTGTGTGATGTCACAGAGAAGGCTGAGACAATACAGAATGGTTTGTGACATCACAGAGCTGACTGAGAAATCGCAGAGCAGGCTGTGACATCACAGCGAGGCTGCATAACATCACAAAGGTGGCTGTGACATCATAGAGCTGGCTGTGACATCACAGGGTGTCTGTGACATCACAGGCTGGGCTGTGGCATCACAGGGCAGATTCTGTGACATCACAGAGTAGACTGGGACCTCAAAGAGCAGGCTGTGACATCACAGGGCACCTGTATGAAATCACAGTTGACCTGTTACATCTCAGAGTGGGCTGTGTGATATTACAGGGGCTGTGTAACATCACAAGGAGCTGTGTGAGGTCACTGGGGACGTCACTCCACCCCTGCCCCCCCTCACAGTTCCCCCAGAGAAGTCCAACGCTGCTCGTGCACAGCGGGGTCCCCTGTCCGCCCGGATCCCCCCGCCCCCGGCGCCACAGCCTCCCCCAGAGGATGTTCCACGAGATCGACCCCAGAGCCTGACACGGGGATAGGGGCTGGGGCTTTGGGGGGGTGGGACAGGGGGACAGGGACCCTCCGGCAGCGTCCCCGTGTCCCCCAGGGCCAGAGCCTGGGCCAGGGCTCCTTCACCCTGTTACCAACGAGGGCTTGAGAGCGCTGAAAAAATGCCCAGCAAGGGATCAGCTAAAACCAGATTTAATATTAAGTGACAGCACCACAAAGTTCCTTGGCAAGAGTCACTCTGCTCCTGACTGGACACTGCAGGCACACCAAGGAAACAAAGCAACAACAAAACCAAACAGAATCCAGGCAATCAAACCAGAAATTAACTGGGAACTAGGGCTTTCCTTCCTATGCAAAAGAACTGTCCTTCTTGTCCAGGTGCCCATGGCCACAATTGGGATTTCACCTCCAACACTGCCTGTTGTGACAGACTGGAGGAGATTGTTGGCTGGAAACATTTCATGTGTGGGGGAGGAAGGGGCAGGTCCAGCCTTGCCCTGCCCTGGAACCCCAGCCCTGCCCTGCCCTGGAACCCCAATCCCCCCAGAGCCTCTATCCCAGCCCAGCAGTGTCTGCCAGTCCCTGGCACAGCACAGGCAATGCTCCACAGCCACCTCTGGAGCCCCCAGCCCACCTCCTGAGTGACCAAATGACCCCAAGTCCCACCTGGGGGAAGGGCCCAGGAACACCAAGGGGCATTTAAGGCTCAGCACAAGGCAAGCACACATCTTGACCCTACCTCCTCTTGGAATTTCTATCTGAACATCACTGGAATCCAGGAGTTGGTAGCTCTTTGTGTGCTTCTTTAAATCTTATTTTTCTCTCTTTCTGGGTCTACTTCTATTTCTGTTGTCTTGCAAATTTTGATTAACTTAAAACTGAACAAGCTTAGAGTTTGTGGAGTGAATGGGCCAAGGTAATGCTTTGAGAAGCATTTTTTGTTGATTGAATGTTTTATAAGACGTTTTGCCAAAGTTTCTCTGATTTTTTTAAGTTCCCCAAAAATGCTGTTTTGTTCTTTTGAGCTCCTGAGAATCTCTTGTTGGTATTTCTCCTGTTCATCCAACTCAGAGGACACAAACAATTGCAATTCCTCTTAAATGTCTCCTTGAGAGAGTTGTTTGGGGGATGGGGGTCAGGGCTTGTGTGTCCTGCTTGGCACAGCCCAGGCAGGGCTTTCACAGCCCCATTCCACACTCCATTTCCCAGCTGGAGCCGCTGGTGCCTCTGAGTTCTGCTGCCCCAGCCCCAGGGACGCTCTCCTTGTCTGCCCATTCCCCCACGGTCTCTGGGCAGGGATGGCCTCAGTGGGGGCTGCTGACATCCTCAGCAACTTGGAGGCTGCTGCTGAATTTTACTGCTCCAGAGGCTTCTTCAGCCTTCAGCTCTTCAGTTCAGGAATTCAGTGTCCCAGAGCTCATTAACATTCCAAACACCTTAACAAGCCAAACCTCTGGGAATAATGTAAGTGTTCAAATATTTTGTGGTTAATTAGACCAATTTCAGAAGCCTATACCAAGTGAATACAGTATATTTAAAAAGACAGTGAGAAAAGATTTTTTGTGTCCTGTTTAGTTTTTTTTTCCCCTGGTAATAACATTGATATGTGCAATCTCCAATTGACACTGAATCCAAGTACCTCCTCATGCACTTGGAATAGATATGAAAATCAAGACCCTTCATGGCTGACAATCAGTCAGACTCTGTCCCTACCCCCACCCCACCATCTCCCCCATCCAAGCCCTGGCACTCAGAGCAGCCTTGTGCAAATCTGAGCTCCCTCCAGCCCAGGCTGCACCTGCAAGTTTCTGCTCCTTGGCTCCAACTCCCCCCTGCTTTCCTTGGAGAAGGAGCTGCCCGAGAAACAGAGGGATGTTCATTTCTTGTCAGCCAGCAAACCCCAGGGAGGGCAGAGCTCCATCAAATGCAAAAGTCATTCCTCTGCTGGATATTAACTCCACTGTGCACAGCAGACATTCTCAGAGCAATGGAAAACACCTTCTGTGCCCAGCACAGATCCCAAGGCCCCCCAACCCCTCCCTGCCCTGATTCTGCCCAGATTTGCTCTTTGCACACACGAGTCACAGGCTGAAGTCAGGAGCTCCCTCCATGCGCCGAGGGAGGAAAAGAGGGAAAGTGGATGAAGAGCTCTCCTGTGCAGAGCCAAGGTCCAAGTGCCCCTGCAGTGGGAACCACAACTCATCAGGTCTGTGTCCTTTGGGCTCAGGGATGGTGACACTCAGAGGCACAGAAAGGTTTCTTGACAACAAATACAAGTTGAACATTTGAACAGTTTAATAACCATCACAGCTCTTCCCTAAGCTCTCTGTGATGTTCCAGCCATCCCCAAGGAACTTCTGTACAAGAACAGTTTTAGACAAAGACACAAGAAAAGGTAATTCCATGATAGATTAAAAAATAGTAAGATATAATTAATATTTATTTGAACTTCAAAAAGATCGGGCCACTCCCTGATGTGCAAAGAATGAAACCAGTCAGGTGAGAGACATTTGAATGACCAGAAAGTAGCTGGAGGGGGAAATCTGGGTGCAACGGGAAGTACATAGATCCACCTGGTCTAGTGCAGAGATGTCCTTAGACATGGCCATTTCAACAGGAGAACTGGAAACACCTGAAGGAAGAGGGAGAGGAAAGAATAAACAGAATATTGGTGACTCAAGGAGATGGGAAGATCAGTATTTCTTTTCCTTCTGCCATCAGTACTTCAGAAAATTGCTGTTTCTTAAAAGTACTGGAGTGACACAGATAATAAAAATGTTCTTGTATAATATGAAATGTACAAGTATTAACACCTGTGGCCCTTTCCAGGCAGACATCAGCTGTGTGCCCATGGACAGGCAGTGCCACTTGTGCCCTGAGGTGCCGAGCTGGGATTGGATCTCTCAGAGAGGAGCTGAGGGGGAGCAGAGCACCTTGCAAGCTGCAGGTCCCTGCCAGCCCCGCAGGGCTCCTGTGCCATCAACATCTGCTCTGCTCCAGCCTGGAACAGGGCCCAGCATGGTGCCGGGACCATCAGAGAGCTGAGGTGTGTGCTGGAATTCAATGCCCTCCCCATGGCGCAGCAGCCCTGCATTTCCCTGCTCCAGCCTTGGTCTCCAGCACAGCCATGGAGGCTCTTTGGGCTCCTGAGTGTTCCTGCTGTGTCCATGCCCCCAAGGGCACAGAGCAGCCTCCTCTCTCGGGCACTTGCCTGTTTTCCATGCCTTGCACAGGCGCTGGCCCTGCCCCACAAGGCCTGGGCTGAGTCCTGCCCTGCACGCTCAGCCAGGCTGGGATGGACACTGATGGTTTCTGTGCCAGGCTCTCTGAGCCCAGCCCAGCTCCCTGCAAGCTCTGCCAGCTGCCCTGAGCTCTGTGCAGCACCCAGGGCCTCTCCCCAGCACAGCCCAGCCGGCTCTGGCCCCACAGCTCTGCTCAGCCCAGGCTGCTCTGGCCACTGGCCCCACGGCCTCAGCCCCTGGCCAGGGCACAGCAGCAGCTGCAGCTCAGCCAGGACTCAGCCCCAGCCATGGGGGAAGGGGCTTGGCCAAGGCCAAAGGAGGCTCCCTGGCTGCCCTGCTCCCCTCGGGCTGAGGTGCTGAGAGCTCTGCAGCCCCTGCTGCCATCCCATCTGCCCAGGCCAGCACAAGAGCCCGGCCTTGGGGCCCTCCAGAGCTGCTCCTGCTCCAGGCCCAGGGCCCATCCCAGAGCTGGGGCAGCCACAAAGCTGTCTTCGGGTGACGTTATGGTGCTTGTATCCCCAGTCATGTGTTCTGTTTATGCCTGATATTATGTTCTGCGCCATCAGGACTGACTCTGAAAATGAAGGATTGTTTTGTCTTTTTATCAGCCGGCTCACCTCCCTCCATGGTCTGTGTATAGGAGAGGCTTGGCTTGCTTGCTTGCTTGCTTTTCGCTTTTCTTTTACTTTTGCTTATTAGTTAGTTTAGCTAGGCTAGGCAGTCCAATTTTTACCCTGGATTGTTTTTTTTTCCTCCTTCCCTTTCCCTTTCCTGAATATCATCTGAACCTGCTCCAGACCGGGACCTGGGAAACACCAAGAGACACCGAGAGCCTGCACTTTCTGACCTGCAGCAGCCATCCCCAGCACCGGAGACCGAGAACTGGGCGACCACCCCCAGGAGAGACTTTCTGAATTTGTCATCTCTTCAGAACAGTGAAAGAGTTTTGTCATCTGGTGTTGTTTTTGTACTGGGGAGTGGTTTGCTTGTTAAATAAACAGGTTTTTTTCCACTACTCTCCAAGGGAGTTCTTCCCAAACCAGGTGGGGAAGGGGCCGTGAAGGTTTGCTTTCTGGGGGCTCCTTCCGGAGGTCTTCTCCCAGATTTGCCCTAATCTAGGACAATCTAATCTGTGCCCATTTCTGTTCATTGCTTCTCTGATGGGGATGGAGCCTCAGCCACTTGGAGGTTGCTGATGAATTTCACTACTCCAGAGGCCTCTTCTTTCTTGAGCTCTTCAGTTCAGGAATTCAGTGAGAAAGGCTCATAAAGATTTGTTTAAAACTTCCAAACAAGAAAAGCCCATGGGAATAATTGACGTTTTCAATTCTTCTGTGATGAATTAGACAGGTTTCAGTAGTGTATTTAAAGTGAATATACTGTTTTGCAAACTATGCAGAGAGAACTGTTTTGTCCTGTTTTCTTTTCCAGTTTTTCCTGTTTAGAGATGGATATCAGCAATGTCCAATTGATATTAACCCCCAGCACCTCCTAATGCAGTCTGAATTAATGTGTAAATCAAGACCCTTCACGTCTGGCAATCAGTAACACTTTGTCCCTACCCCCTCCCCACCATTTCCCTCATCCAACCCCTGGCACTCAGAGCAGCTGAGGAATGGAGTCACACCCAGGGATGTCCCCAGGGCTCAGGACTGGGGCCAGGTCAGTGAAGTCTCTTTATTGCTGATCTGGACGAGGCCAACGAGGGCACCCTCAGTCAGTTCCCAGGTGAGCCCAAGCTGGGTGGGAGTGTGGCTGTGCTGGAGGGCAGGAAGCTCTGCAGAGGGATCTGGACAGGCTGGAGCCATGGGCCCAGGACAATTGGATGAGGTTCACCAAGGCCAAGGGCCGGGTCCTGCCCTGGGCTCACAACCACCCCAAATCCCTGGCTCTGCCCTGCCCCTGATCCCAACAACCTGTCCTGTTTCCTTCATCCCTGCATTGCCAGGGACTTTCTGGGACAAGGGAGCTCTGCTCTGGGGATGGAGGGAGGTCCAAGCGCCACCACTGGAGTGGGAACCACAACTCATCAGGTTTGTGTCCTTTGGGGGTCAGGACCTGGTGAGACTCAGAGGCACAGAAAGTTTCTCTTCATGGCCAAAAGACCATGGTTGAACAGGACACAATTTAATAACAATCACACTCTTCCCTGAGCTATGTGCAACGTCCCAGCAGTGTCTGATGAGTCCACCATCCACAAGTGATTTCCATACTAGAATTGATTGTAGACAGCCGTGGTTCTGTGGTAGAAATAAACACAATTAATTTCTTGTATCAGGATGCTCGTCCTGGAGTGGGGGCAAAACAGCTCAAACAATTCCTCATTTGCAAAGGTGTCAGTGGTGGATGGAGAAGGGAGGTCAGGCTGCTTTTGGTGTTGAGGAAATGCTGAAACCAGCCTGACTCACTTCATCTCCTCCTGGCCTGGCTGATCCCCCCTCTTTCCCCTTCCACCCATTGCCTTTTCTCTCCCACCAGGCCCCTGGTGAAGAGCCTGGCTCTGTGTTCTCCATCCCCTCCTCGCTGGCACTGCCAGGCTGGGATGAGGAGCCCCTCAGCCTTCCCTGCTCGGGGCTGGACAAGCCCAGCTCCCTCAGCCTCTGCTCACAGCCCAAGGGCTCCAGCCCCACCTTGGAGGCCCTTCCCTAACCCTGCTCCAGCTGCCAGACATCTTTCCTGCCCTGGGAACCCAACCCAGGCCACAGGGACCTGGATAATCCACGTCCTTGATGTCCTGGTCACACAGCCCTGGCCCCTTTTCCCCATGTCAGGCTCAGGGGTGGATCCTGTGGAACATCCTTTGGTGGGGGCTGTGGCTCCAGGTGGACCGGGGGGATACCAGGGGACAGGGACCCCGCTGGGCATGAACAGCATTGGACTTGGTGGGAGAACCTGTGAGGGGGAGCTGGGGCGGAGTGACCAACCCAGTGACCTCACACAGCCCTCCTGGGATGTCACACAGCCCCTCTGTGATGCCACAGACTGCTCTGAGATGTCACAGCCCATTCTCTAATGTCACACAGCTGGTCTCTGATGTCACAGCCAACTCTGTGATGTCATAGTCCGTTCTGTGATGTCAGACCTCTGTCCCATGATGTCACAGCTGGCTCTGTGATTTCACAGAGGCAATCTATGATGCCATAGCTTCTCAATGACCTCACATAACCCCCTCTGTGATGTCATAGCCCACTCTGTGACCTCATGTTACCAGATGATAAATTGGCTTTGGGAGGAGCTATCCCCCGTGCATCCAGCTGAATAAAGAATGCTGCTTCTTAATGCTGCATTGGGGTTAAGGAGTACCTGGTACTCCCGTTTTGGGAAACCCTGGACTTCCCTTTCCTGGGCTCAAGGACCCCCTGGAACTCCCTTCTACCTCTCCACATCCCTGCCCCCCATTTCTGTGACCCTGAGACCCCCCTGCACCCCCATTCCTGAGAACTGACACACCCTTTTATCCCTTTGCCCGGCACTGAGACCCCCCTGCACCCCCTTATCCGGCACAAAAACAACCTGTTCCTGGCCCCCCGCCTCTCCCAGCCCCCAGCCCCACCCTTTTCCCTGATCAGGGACCCCTGGGCCCCCATTCCTGCCTTTCCCAGCCCCCAGCCCCTCCTTTCCTCACACTCAGGAGCCCTGGCACCCCCTTTCCTGGGCACAGGATTCCCTGGACACCCCATCCCAGCTCCCCCAGTCCCTGCACCCCCTTTCCTTGACCCTGAGCCTTTGAACCTCCTTCCCAGCTCTGCCAGCCAGGACATTGGGATAGCCAGAGTTGGGATATTGGGATAGCCAGAGCGGGGATATTGAGATAGCCAGAGCTGGGATATTGGGACAGCCAGAGCTGGGACATTGGGACAGCCAGAGCCGGGACATTGGGATAGCCAGAGCTGGGACATTGGGATAGCCAGAGCTGGGATATGGGGATAGCCAGAGCTGGGACATTGGGATAGGCAGAGTTGGGATATTGGGATAGCCAGAGCTGGGACATTGGGATAGACAGAGCTGGGATATTGGGACAGCCAGAGCTGGGACATTGGGACAGCCAGAGCCGGGACATTGGGATAGCCAGAGCTGGGACATTGGGATAGCCAGAGCTGGGATATGGGGATAGCCAGAGCTGGGACATTGGGATAGGCAGAGTTGGGATATTGGGATAGCCAGAGATGGGATATGGGGATAGCCAGAGCTGGGACATTGGGATAGGCAGAGTTGGGATATTGGGATAGACAGAGATGGGATATGGGGATAGCCAGAGCTGGGATATTGGGATAGCCAGAGCTGGGACATTGGGATAGCCAGAGCCAGGATATTGGGATAGCCAGATCCGGCTCAAAGACAGGAACCGGCCCGTGGCCGACAGTGACCTGGAGACGGGGCCGGTACAACCAGAGTGGGGGGAGTGGGGGGAGCCGGAGGCTGGGCTGGGATCTGTGGGAATGGAGGACTCTGAGGGGCTGGGATGGGATCTCTGGGGATGGGGGGGATCTCTGGGGCTGGGATGGGAATCCAGGGAGCTCCAAGGGAATCCCTGTGGCTGGGACACGACTCCATGGGTCCATTCTCTCCTCGTTCCCAGGCCTGCACAGGGTGCAGGTGGTTTCCAGCTGTGACCTCCTGTCCAACGGAGTGTCCATGGATCCCACCGGTATGGCTACGAGGGCTGGGATTTCATCTGCTTCCAGCTGGGATCCGGGAGCTTTGCAGTGTCCGACGGTGCCGCCTGGATCACCCAGAGGTGCTGGGAATCCAAAGGGATCATGGTGGAGCAGATGAAGCATTACCTGGGACACACCTGTGTGGAAGGGCCCCCAAAATACATCAGATATGGTCAGGAGGCTCTGGAGTACAAAGGTGGGTGTGGGAGGGGAAGGGCAGCGCCAGGGGAGTGTCCTGTCCCTGCCCTGAGCCCAGCACGAGCCTTTCCTTGGGTGTTGTGTGCCCTGCCTGGGGCAGGAGGGCACTGCCGGAGCAGCTTTGGTGGCCCCGGGCACCCGGCTGGGCTGCAGCCACTGCAGGGCTCCTGGGGAATGTTCCAGAGCAGAGCTGAAAGCAAACAACAGTTTCTGGAGGGGATTCTGCCCCTGGGCCTGTGCTGGGAGCCCAAGGGCAACAGCCCAAAGTGCTGGAGCTCAGTGTCCCTCGGCCAGGCCGTGTTCCCTGGCTGTGCCCTGTCCCTCAGCTGTGCCCTGTCCCTGTGCCCTGTCTTTTGGCTGTCCCCTGTCCCTCAGCTCTGTGGGGCCGGGGGTGGTAGCAGGACCTGGGGCAGCCCTGGGGGAGAACAACCCTGAGCCCCAGCTGGGCCAGTTCCCCCAGTTCCCCCCAGGACACTCCCAGCATGGGCCCTGTGGCTCCCAGTCATCCCCAGTATGGTCCCAGTCACTTCCAGTTACACTCAGTGTGATCCCAGTATCATCCCAGTATGGTCCCAGCATGTTCCCAGGTGTTCCCATTCACCCCTATAATAGTTCCAGGCACTCCTAGTATGGTTCCAGTCCTTCCCAGTATGATCCCAGTATGAATCCAGTCACTCTCATTATGCTACCATTTGCCTCCAGTGTGGTCCCAGTCACTCCAAGTCACCCAGTATGATTCCAGTCACTCCCAGTATGATTCCCGTCACTCCTAGATACTCTCAGTATTATTCCAGTAACTTCCTTTATGATTCCTCTGTGATCCCAGTCACTCTTGGTCTCTCCCAGTAAATCCCAGCTGCCCCCAGTGTGCTTCCACTCACTCCATCCCGCTGCCACCGGAGCTCTGGCATGTCTGGACTTGTCTCCATGCTCCCAGCTGCAACATCCAGCCGGGCAAAAGTGTCTCCGGGGTGAAACACCACAGTGGCTGCTATTTGGTTCAGCACCAGGGCCAGACAAGCCAAGGCACATCCTGTCCTCGATATCGGTAACACCAATATTTTGGCAACCTGACGTGGAGGCTGGCCCGACCCTGCCACACCGACGGGACACTCCGGAGCTCTCGGAGCCTCACAAGACCACGGAGAGGCTTTAAAGCAGCTTGGCGTCCACTGGCAGAGCTTTGAGGACATAGCTCTCCAGGAGAGACTTTGGGCTTTATCCACAGAGTACTTGTGGATGTCCCGCACCTCTGGGAAGCGCACCTCCTTTTTGGTGAGCCAGACCTTCCCAGAGGAAGAATAGGGCAGCTCCTCCTGCCCCGAGGAGTCCTATTCAGGTGAAGAGAAGACCCCGCCGGACCAGGACACCGATTTGGGTGAGTATCCCCGCTCCATAGCGGGGTGGGGAGCTCAGAAAGAGTCCCTGACGAGGCACTTGTGCTTTTTCGCTGTTATCTCGAGCACGGCAAGGCTGCGCAGCCCCGCGGGGTCGGGAGAGATAGCCCCGGACGGCGCGGCTCTGCCGTTTTTAAAACCCGCGTGGCAGCGGCAGCGCCGCTGGCTCAGGGGGAGCGGGGGGCTCTGCCCGCCCCCTCAGGGCAGTGCGGGGCGTTCGGATTCTCCCGCGGCACAGCGGGCGGCGGCGGCGGCTCCCGGGAGCGGCGGGAGGGCGCGGGCAGCGGGGGCAGAACCATGGCTCGGGCTTTCTCGCCGGGCGTGGGCGGCGCTGAGCCGCGGCTCCTCCGCATGGCGCTGGGGATCCCTGCTGCTGCCGGCGGCAGTTTTAAAAGCCGCACAGGCTGCTGCGCTGGGCAGGGCTAAAAGCTGCGTGTTTTCGCTTCTTAGCCGCGGTTTTTGGAAATCGGTACCAAATTCGGGTTTGTTTTTTGTCGGTGTGAGGTTGTGCAGTGCATTTTACGTCTACAATGGGGGCTAAGCTAAGCACAGCACAGAAAGGCGTATATTATCAGATTATAGGAATGCTAGTTAGTGGAAATCTATAGTTTTCTAAGGGAAAATTAAAACAGTTTATAAGGTGGCTTTTTCTACACTTCCCGCAAGTTTCTCCTGAACAAGTCCACAATACCCACTTTTGGGACACGGTGGGTCACAAATTGATAACCTTGGGAAGGTCTGGGCACACGTCTTCAGCTGAATTTGTGTTTTGGAGTTTGCAAGTTTGATCAGCTTTACTCAAGCAAAGGGAAGTGAAGGAAAAGCCAAATAACAAGGAATGTACCTCTGCTCTTCCTATTTCTCCCCACCCCAGTTCTGAACCCTCTTCCCCAAAACTCGGTATTTGAAGGAGTGCAGACTCTGCTCACGCCCAGGGAAGCCGGCTCCCTGAGCATCTTGAAGTGACCGAGTCCCTCTGTCCACAAAGTCCTGGCCAGACCGTGTGGAATTCTCCCCACCCTGTCTCCCCAGCCCAGAAACCCTGAGCACGTGTTGGTGTTTTGGAGAGCAGTGACCACACAAATGGCTCCCAGTCCCCAGAGAGCCAAGAAAATGGAGGATGGCACGTGGCACCGTGCCCTACCTGGTCTCCTTCTTCCCATGATTCCCCTCAGCATCCTAAAAATCCTTTCTTTCCCCTCACGCCCCCCGATCCTCGTGACATCTTCCCTCCCCCCACCTTACCTGGCACTCCCTCAGCTCCGCCCCTCCCCCAGGGGGCGTCTGCCGACGTGACGTCACCAGAGATCCCCGCCCCCTGTTCCCACGGTGGCTCCGCCCCCTGTTCCCACGGTGGCTCCGCCCCCTGCCCGGGTTCCCACGGTGGCCCCGCCCCCTGCCCGGGTTCCCACGGTGGGGGCTCGCCCACTGCTCGCCCCTGTAGCCACACCAGTGATCCCAATGCTTCCCGTTCAAGGGAAAAGCAGCAGGGAACTGCAGAGCCAATGCAGGGTCCCGATTTCTCACTCGCCCCTGTCACATATCAGCATGCAGGGCAAGGGGGAGGAGCCACAGCTGCTAATTGGAAAGCTTTTGCACAGCAAATAATAAGAGAGATTTGCAAAACACACCAACATTATGGCCCACAAAGCCCATGTTCCGTGGCCTTTTAAAGGCCGAACTGGGGAGGACTGTGCTAATCCCACATGATTTAAAACAGCTTTTTTCGTGCCTCATGACCTCTACAGAATTCAAACTATGGGAAGTGGCATGGAAACAGCTGCTGAAAGAGGCCCTCCCAGACTTGCATGCTGATCCAAACACAGCAAAGGATGCCAGTGGCGTGCCAATTACCATCGAGCATCTCTCCGGTGAGGGCCAGTGGTCTCTGGCCCCAGTCCAAGCTGCAGTAATCCCTGTGGTAGTCCTTGAGAGAGTCAGAGATGCAGCTGAAAAAGCCTTCTTTGCCCTTCAACCTGACGGCCCTCTCGAGCCATATAGTAAGATCACACAGCTACCATCAGAGCCTTTTTTGAAATTGGTGGAAAGGTTAACTAGAGCTATTGAAATCCAAGTTAGGAAAGAAAATGCAAGGGAAGAAGTTTTAGAGGAAATGGCATTTGCAAATGCGAATGAACAGTGTAGAGCTGTGATTTTAAGCTTACCTTTAGAACCCCCCACCACACTAAAAGATATGCTTCTAGTTTGTAACAGGAAAGTGCCTCTGAGGAGTGTGGCTCAGGACACCAGACCAAAGCTGCTGCCAAGACCACCACAGAGAGTCGCCGTTGCCAGCCCAGTGCCCGTTCCATCAGCACAGCGGCACACTGGGCAGCAGCGAGGACCAGCAATGGTTGACCCCACAAAGCCATGCCTGCTTTGTAAGAACCTTGGGCACTGGGTTAACCAGTGTCCCCTGAGAAAGCAATTGGAGGAATTTAAAAATAGCAGGGGTGGAGAACTACAAGTGCTCCCAGGGAGTCAACAACAACAAAAAAAAACCTAAAAGGGGTTCTGTGGTTCTGTGCAAGCACGGGGCTCTGGCACCTCTGGGACCTCAGAGCCTGCAGTGACCTCAGCCTGCTGTGACCCCAGAGCCTGCTGTGACCTCATGGCCTTAGCTGCACCCCCAGAGTGTACCCCCATCTGTACCAATGGACTGCCCTGACTGTAAATGTTTGGCTTGATCCAAGATCATTCCTCAGCAAATCCTTTCTTTTGCCTGCTGACTTTGACTGGGGCCCAGGCAACAAAAGAACATGAGCTGCAGGCCACCCATGCAGCTTTTCCTATTAATGAGCACTAAGCCTTTCTTTTTGCAAACAGAGGGATGGTGGGGGGATTTTTGCACCATCAGGCCGAGGCACAAGGCTCTGCATCCTCCCGGGGAACAGAGACAGCCCCCTTCAGTGCGAGAGGGCGCGGCCTCAGCTGCAGCCCCGGTGCCTCCTGTGCCCCAGGGCACGGCCCTGGCTGTAAATGTCTTGGGCTGCAGCTCAGGGCCAGGGCGGAGCTCAGCAGCCTCACCAGAGCCCGGGGCCGCGGCCCTTCCCTGCCGGGGCCCTCGCCTGGCCCGGCCCGGCCTGAGCAGCCCGGCCTGGCCCCAGGGGATGGGCTCTGCCCGCCCGCTGTGCCCGCAGCCTTCTGGGCCCAAGGGTTTGCGAGAGGCTTTCTCCCAGCCTTGCAAAACCTTGGACAAGTGTCCCTTTGCTGTGCTGAGAAGAGTAAAAAAAAACCCCTCACATTTACCCTGACGCACAGCTCATGAGGGATCCCTGCACACCTTAGGAGAGGCCAGAAATATCCCTGTGTGCCTCGTGAGGGATCCCTGCACACCTCAGCAGAGACCCCAAAACATCCCTGTGTGCCTCATGAGGGATCCCTGCACACCTCAGCAGAGACCCCAAAATGGGGCAAGCACATTTGTCTCTCTCTCAGGATTTTTATAAAGGTGCACAGAGAGAAGTGAAAGAGAAAACAGTTTCTATTTCTGCTCCTTGTTTTTCTCATGTGGAATGTGTTTGGAGAATTGTTTACCTAGAACGAATGCCTGGTTGGATCACGGTGGATTGTTTGGGCCTGATGGCCAATCGGATCCACCTGTGTCTGGACTCTGGAGAACAGGGTCACGAGTTGTGAGGGAGTGAGATATGATAGAGAGAGTAGCATGTAGTTTTTAGTATCCTCTTTTAGATAGTATATTAATGTATCATAGCATGATTATAATAAAGAAATCATTCAGCCTTCTGAACTAAGTCAGACATCATCATTCTTCCCATTGGGTTCGCCGACATCTACAACACATGCCCTAGAGGAAGTTATCCCAGGGAGGCTGGGACTAGATGATCTTTAAGGTCCCTTCCAATCCAGGCCATTCTATGACTCTGTATCCTGTCGTCCTTGGAACCACTGTGGAACTGTTCGCTGCCTTGCAGCAAGTCTTTAAGCCTCTGTCCAAAAATTAAGAAATCTTTGTTGCAAATATTTGACTGCTGAGCTTTAAAGTGTTGACCATAGAGATCTGGGTACAGCTCTTTGGATACAGGCACAGCTGTTCAGGGAGAAAAAGGCAAGCTGAATGTGTGCTCCCTGGTGATGGGGAAGCAGGGGTAGTTTTAGCCTGCAGCTCGAATGACAGCTCTGAAGACCCACAGAGCATACATTAATTCCTTCTGTTCCCTCTGTCTCCCTTCCCAAGGTGGATGCCCAGCTGCAGGTTTTACGTAAACTGGAGGAGAAGGAACACTTACTGCAGAGCAGCATTGGAACGGGAGAGAAGGAGCTGGGTCTGCGAACACAGGCCCTGGAGATGAGCAAACGCAAGGTGAGTGATGCCTTCGTTTCCTCTTGGGTTGTGAGGTGGAGCTGCTGCCTTGTGGGAGGCATGGAAGGCTCTGAGCTCTCACTGGGATTAGAGAACCTGGTATTCCCTGCTTTTGGATGAGTATATCAGAAGGCTGAGGAGTCCTGGAGAGAATTATGATTAAAGTACTGGAGACTGATGTTTTCCTTTGATAAGGAGAAGCAGGTCATATGTTTTTCTGTGTAACCTGTGGTGAAGAGAGAGACAGCAGCCAGATGAACTGGGGTCAAAGCTTTTGTAGCAAAGATGGGATAAGCAAAAGGAAATACAGCTGGGGAATGTGAACACTTTCAACAAATGCCTAAGACGAGTAAAGTAACCAGTGTTACCAGTAAAATAAGTCTAAGTTTATAGCTGATGCTGCCTTTGTTGTTAAGTTTTAGTAGAAATGCAGAAATTCCATTAAAACAGGCAGAAAGGAAAGCAGGAATATCCCTGTGAAGAGGAGCTGGGGAGAATTCAGCAGTGACCCGTGTTTAATAGGACTATTTGTGGTATTAAGGGCACTTGGTTATAAAGTCAGAAGAGAACTGGTGAAGAGAGATTGTTAGAAATAGGTATCGTGCAGTTCTGTCCAGTACAGCGATAGAACTGCCTCTGAACACTTTAATAGAGAAGACACGGAAGCTGGAAGGCTGAAAATAGGTTAAGAAGAGAATTGGATGATCATTGGTGTTTTTGTAAGAGATATGCCTTGCAGTGTGCCAAGGTTTGGCTCTGCCCAAAGGAATCTTGAAGCTAAATGATTAGAACTTGTTGATAATAAGGTAAGAACAAGGGACTAGAGACCACCAGAGCTGTTCTTCTGTGCTTGGTCCTTATATACTGGTTTTCTTTCTCAGGCCATGGATGCAGCCCAGCTTGCAGATGATCTGAAGGCCCAGCTAGAGCTGGCTCAGAAGAAGTTACATGATTTTCAGGAGGAGATTGTGGAAAACACAGCAACTAGAGAGAAGGAGTTGTTCAACCTCAAAAGGGCTGAGGTATATACCCTATGCACAATCCTTCAAGATCTGTCTGCTTTAGTGTCCTTCTCCTTGTACACTGAGCTTGCAGAGGGTTTCAGCTGAACTGCTCTTCGTATCCAGTTTCACTTTGACTTTGGCTTCATCGGGTCTTGGCTCTTTCAGATTTTGTCCTCTGATAACTGACAATACTTGTGGCATCAGATGATCATGTTGTCTCTTGGATTATAGGGGATGAAATTATGGCTGGCATGACTTAGCCAGGTACACGTTCTCTTTGGTCCCTGAAGAAGCTGACAGAGAATGTACTGCTCCTTCGCTTGGTCTCCTGTTTTTCTGCAGGAAGATATTTCTAGGTTGCGCAGGAAGCTGGAGACCACAAAGAAGCCTGACATGGTTCCCAGCTGTGATGAGATCCTGATGGAGGAAATCAAGGATTACAAGGTGAGTGTCTGTGTCCGTCAGCTTCCCTTTTTACTTTAGTCAGAAGGTGTGTAGGCACACTTTCAGTGTCTGACATCTCTCGTCTGTACTCTGGCACTGGAGAAACCACCTTGTCCTTCTGAGGGATGGAAGCACCTACATGTTGAGACATCTCTGAGCACTGCAGCTGGGCTGCAGGGCCCCTCACAGCTCTGTGTGTGTGTCTGTGCCTCTGTGTGTGTGTCTGTGAGTGTGTGTCTGTGTGTGTGTGTGTGTGTGTGTCTGTGTCTGTGTCTGTGTCTGTATCTGTGTCTGTGTGTCTGTGTGTGTGTGTGTCTGTGTGTGTCTGTGTGTCTGTGTGTCTGTGTCTGTGTGTGTGTGTGTCTGTGATGCAGGCCTGCCTGACGTGCCCGTGCTGCAACATGCTCAAGAAAGACGCGGTGCTCACCAGGTGCTTCCACGTCTTTTGCTTCGAGTGTGTGAAGACGTGCTACGACACGCGGCAGCGCAAATGCCCCAAGTGCAACGCGGCCTTCGGGGCCAACGACTCCCACAGGATCTACATCGGCTGAGGCCCTCTCAGAGCCCCTGCTGGTGCTGAGCCAGCCTCCTTCCCTCCCTCTCAGCTTCTGCTGCCTGAGCTGCAGTGTCTTCTGGGAGGAGCCTTCAGGGTCTCCAAAGAAATACACTCTGGATCTTGCTTCCTTTCTTGGCCCTGTCCCTTTGGT
The DNA here is from genome assembly GCF_031753505.1 of Anomalospiza imberbis. Taxonomy (NCBI): domain Eukaryota; kingdom Metazoa; phylum Chordata; class Aves; order Passeriformes; family Viduidae; genus Anomalospiza; species Anomalospiza imberbis. Next base: position 90,997 of record NW_027099420.1, read on the forward strand.
CATGCCCTCAGTTTTTGTGTGCTCTTTGTGCCTGAGAGGAAGTTTCCCATCCCTTGCTTTCACACTGCCAAGGCGGGAACGTGCAGCTGAAGTGCTGCCTTGGTGGGATGGAAGCTGAGCTGCAGCAGAGATTAGTGAGAGCTTTATTTGAGGGCTCTGCTTTGGATGCTAATTGAGTCCCATCAAGGAATGGCACTGCTCCTGGGAGGGAAGTGTTTCCCAATTAACAGGCCCAATAGAGACCAAGGAAATTAATCTGTAGACTCAGTGGAGCAATTCCTTAGGTACCTGTGCACCTTCCTGAGTCAGGGCAAGAACCCTCGAGGGCTGGTGCACTAGGAAACCCTACCCCAAACAAACACGTCTGAATATCCACCAGAGGAGAAAGGAGAGATCTTGGAGACCCTTAGAAAACAGCATTCCACTGACAAGCCCTGGTTGATGTGCTCACCTTCCCCTAGGCTGAAGCATTGCTGCCATTGTCCTTCTCAGAAAAGGGCTTTTAGTGGTTCCTTTGCTGCAGCTTTACCACAAAGATTGACCTTGTTATGTACAAATTCTTCTTAAAGCTGTTCTTTGGTTTATTTTTCTGGTTCTCCTGCCTCTGGTACTGTCTGCTCTCCCATCCTTTGTCCAGTTCTTGGAAACATTTCTCACAAGCTTTAAACTTCTACAGTAGAGACACTTGATCTCTTCCTTCTTCTCCTTTCAAGATATGCTCAGCTAGAACAACTTTTGTCCCTTTGGCTCTATCCCCAGTAGCTTATTCCTGACACAACAGGAGGGCCAGGACGCTGCATTATTTCTGCAGCCATTTTGTCATGGCTGCTGGGAATTTTGGCAGGGATGTGGTGTGGCTTAGAGTCTTGGTGCTCCCTGTGCTTGGAGCATTTGAAGCCTGTTCCTAAAATCAAAATGGGAACTTGTTGATTTGTGACATTTCTTCCTGGGATGTAGTGTTTAAGTAAACAGTAGTATTTAAGTAAAATTTGCCTGGAAGGTGCACCTCTCAGAGGTTTGTCTCATGGGTGTCCCTTCCCTGAAGCATGGAATCTCCTGCCTTCCTCCATCCCCTCCCTGCAGGAAATACCAGATACAAAGTAAAAGGAGTTCATCGCAGGCTCTTACACTATTCATTATCTTGGGGAAAACATTCAGAATATATGAGTAAAGCCTTGTAAATGATGAGGAATCCTGAGAAGTGAGAAGGAGCGCTGCATCCTGCCTTTCCAAGGGGAACCTGGGCTGCTGAGAGTTCCTGCCATGGTGTAAGAGCTGTTAGAAGGAATGAGAGTAGAACCCGCTCCCCTTTCCCTGGAAATTGCTCCCGGGATTACAGGTTCTGGCAGCAAGTTGGCTAAGGAATGATGTGGTAATGCTGCTGGTAGATTTTGGGGTACAGATGCTTCTTCATGGCACCAGGACCTGGCTCATGAATAAACTGTCTGCATCTTCAAACACCTTGGCTACAGCAGCAGGAGTTCCTTTCACAGCTGTGAACAGCAGCCTGAACTTTGCAGCCCCAGCAGAGCTGCAAAGCCCCTCTGTCCGTCCCCAGTCACTCTTGTATCACCTTTCTACTGAAATGAGCTTTGTGTGAACTCTGCCCAGGTTGGCATCCCTCTGCTCCTGGCAGGAAATGGATACTTCAAACAATTTGTATTAGTTCCACAGAGGAATTTGGGAAACTCCTGTTCTCCCTTAGCAAGAAAAAAGTCTTGGTTTTGTTTTAAAACAAAAGCTTATTTCAAGCTCATTTTGGAAGTGACTGAGTTTCCCTAGGTGGACATAATTTTAACACTTAGAAACAATGAAAATTTTGGGTTTGTTCTAAAGTAACAGCTTATTTCAAGCTCATTTCTGAAAGAACTGAGTTTCTCTGTGCTTTTAATTAAACCACCGAGAAACAGAATGTATGGAAATAATTAACATTTATCAGGACTAGTAAGTATTGGGGTAAAAAGAGTAAAGCGGTGACAGTATTCTTTATGAAAACATTCTCTAAATTCAGTGTCTTAGACAAGAAAGAAAAAACCTCATCTCCAGTCTCCCGTGCATCTTCTGTCACAGCAGATCCTCCCCTCTGCCACAGTCTGCAGGCACTGATGTGCCTGTGCCACTCCCCTTCCCACAGAAACCCACAGCAATCTCTTGTTCCCAGGGGATCAGGCTGGAGCAGTGGCTGAAGGAGAAAATAGCATGTCTTTGTTGGGCAGCAGTAAGTTGAGTCTTTTGGGAAAAGGCACAGTTGGTGATGCACTAATTCACAGCAATCCGTATTTTGCATTTGACATGGGAGAAACTCCTCAGACAGCCACCAGAAATAATACTTGCTTAATAGTAGTTATTAGGTGGTTGACAGTTTTCCATTTATATTTTTGCTTTTAGATGAGGTCTGTTTTGTTGAAGGATTTGGTGTTTGGAGCTTTGAAGCAAAACATTTTTGTTTAAGATATGACTAATATTTTAATTTTTTTTTTATAACAGGTTTCTGGGCTCCTGTGTAGAGATAAGAACATAAAAGCCTTGATAAAAATACTTACAAAATTGGCCTGAAATACTTCTTTCCTAGTGTTTTGATGATAGGAGCAATATTCACGTGTTCTAAACAAGTCATGTTGGAGGTTGTGAGGCACCAGATGCTACACAAAGAAAAAGCTCTTTCTAGAAAACTGATCATCTGAAGGGTGGAGGCAGGGGAAGGGAAGGCAACGAAAGTGACCTCAGTGCCTTGCCCATCAAGTTTGTCAGGAATGTGGGGCCATCCCAGATCTATTATACCTACCAAGGTGCAGGCCTGTGGATCCCACTTCTTTGTTTTACATCCTAATTTCTCTTCCCCGTGTTCCTGCACTGGAAGGAGCAGACACACAAAATCAGAGAACAAGCCCTGAGCAGGGAACAAAGAGCAGCTCTTGAGGCTAATTCGTCTGGGTCTCACTGCGATCAGCTTTTGGTGCTGATGCAGAGCTTTTCATACACAAGGGCTTTTCAAAGGTTGGAGATGCAAATAGGTAGAATGTCTTCCTCAATGCGCCTGCAGCCTTTGAACTGCACCTGACAAGAACAGCCCAGGAACGGCCCCGCCCAGTGCGGCTGGGCGCGCGCGGGCCCGAGCGCAGCGCCCCCCTCAGGCCGCGCGCCGCCGGCGCAGCCGCGGCCGTTGCGCCGGGGCCGTTGTGGCGACAGCCGGCGAGCGGCGCCATGGCGGAGCTGCCGCTGCCCGCCGGGCTCAAAGCCAGCGCCTTCCCCGCCAAGCTGTGGCGCCTGGCGAACAGCCCCCGCGTCCGCTCCGTGCGCTGGGACAGCCGGGCCCGGGGGCTGCTCATCCACCGCTCCCTCTTCGAGCGGGAGCTGCTCAGCCCGGGCGACGCCCGGGGCCCGGCCCCGCACACCTTCAGGGCCACGCAGTTCCGCAGCTTCGTGCGCCAGCTCTACCGCTACGGCTTCCGCAGGGTGCCGGGCCGGGTTGGCTCAGCTGCGCCGGGCGATGCCGGGGCTTGGCTCCACTACAGCAACCCCTGCTTTCGCCGCGACCGCCCCGACCTCCTGCTCCGCATCAGGCGCCGGAGCGCGGCCAACAGGCAGCGGCCGGCGGCGGGGCGGGAGGGCCGCAGGCGCCCGCCCCGCGGCTCCCAGCAGCTCCCCGGGGCGCGGCCGCTGCCGCACGGGCGGGACGGGCGCAGCCGCTTCCAGCCGCTCTCCAGGGAGCGGCCGCCGCTGCCGCCCGGGCGCCCGCCCAGCGGCTTCCTGCTGCTGCACAGGGAGCGGACGCTGCCGGACGGGCGGGAGCTGCGCAGCCCCCGGCCTGGCCGCTTCCAGCCGCCCCCCGGGCAGCGGCCGTTGCTCGCCCGGCGCCCGCCCTGCGGCTTCCACCTGCTGCACAGGGACCGGCCGGTGCCGGCCCGGCGGGAGGGGCCGAGCCGCTTCCAGGAGCTCTATGGGGAGCGGCCGCCGCCCGCCGAGCGGGAGCTGCTACGGATCCCGCCCTGCGGCTTCTTCGGTTTCTACGGGGAGCCGCTGCTGCCGCTCGGGCGGGAGGGGCCTCGCAGCCGCTTCCAGCAGCTCTACGGGGGGCAGCTGCCTGCGATCGACCGGGAGGTGCTCAGGATCCAGCCCTGCAGCTTCCAGCAGCTCCACAGGGAGCAGCAGCCCCCAGCCTACGACCCGCGAGGTAGGAAAAGAGTTGTAGCCTTGCTTTTCCCCAAAAGGTCCTGAAAAGGGACTGTTTGAAGTATTTTTCCACAAGGCTCTGTCCTTCTCGGCCCAAAATTCTCAAGCTCATTTAGAAGGGGCACCTAGAAAGGCAAAAGATTCTCTGCCTGGTTTTCCTGCCTGCTTCCTGTGATGGTTGATCCAAGGCAGCAACAGAGATCAGTGTCCCAGAGCCACATTGTGGAGTGTGACCAATGTCTTTGGATTCTTGCAGCCACCTCGGGCACTTCAGCCCCCAGCGCTCCACCTGGCAGTGCAGGTTGTGCAGCATCGACGGCCTCCGGCTCAGCCTGGAATGCACCTGGTGAAGAGCAATTGCCACCAGTGGATCTTGGCTTTGCCATCGAGCAAATGATCCGGGAGATCAGGAGATCCCTGCCTGAAAGGTCTCCCTCTGCTCAGGTAACCCATTGGAGGGGAATGGAAGAGGCTGGGCTGACAGCTTTTGAACGCTGTTACATGGAGAAGGAGAGTAACCGTATCCTTGATGTGATTCCAGCAAAATACTGAATGATCTTTAGTTTTCTTTTTTTTTTCTATTGTTCTTTCAAGGGCAATAAGAATGTTGCCCCTGAGTCTTCAGGAGGGGAGCCTGTGAACCGGGCTGCAGCAGAGGAAACTTCATCTGGCACCGAGAGCTGCGAGAACAGTTCCCCAGAGCCCGAGGAGCCTGGTAAGGACAGAGCCCCCGTTGGTTTAGAGAGGTGTGAGACGGCTGCTCTGAGCCTGCCTCTGGCAGGAAGGGAGACGAGAAGAGTTGAGTTCTTGTCTGCAGGGTTGGTGCTTCCTGGTGCCTTTAGTTCAAAGGCACCTGCACAACCTGCCCGAGCCCTGCCCTCCACGCTTCGCCAGAGGCTTGGGCACTGAGTCCTCTGCTGTGGCAAGAGAGCAGGGAATAAACCTGACCTTGTGGGAGTTGTGCCACCAAGCTGGGTGTCCCAGTCTGGTTCATACCTCAGCCCCCAGCAGCCTTCAGGCATTTCAGTGAGGACTGTGGTCTCTCTGTCACTGGGACTGTCTGTGTTTCAAGCTCTCGTGGGTGCCATTTGCACTGTGGGTGCTGAGACTTTATTAGAATACTTAAATACTTTACACACTTCCGTTTTGAAAACTTGGAAGGATCCCTGTTCTTTATAGAGCAGGCTTCAAATTGCCAGGTGAGAGTCTGCCTTTCAGGCCGTCTTTTAATGTCCCTGATAGAAGGACAATTGGTGCTCAAGGGACACTTGCACAAGGGCCAGTATTGTCTCAGTGTTCCCTTTGCTTCCCAGATCCCATGTGATCAACTTGTCCAGGAGGGCTGCCCTGTGTGCCAGGAAGAGACAGAGGGATAGCCTGTGACCATTGGGCAGGTAGAATTCCTCTGTCTCTAGTTATATTTATAGATGTATATAGCTATATTTATTGATATATGTATTGTATTTATAGATTTATGTAGTTTTTCTTATCTATGTACATAGACAGAGATTTGTCTAGTTAATTTATTTTTAGTTTTAGGTGTATATATTTACATTTTTAGATGTGCAGTTATAGTTGTAGATGTCCGTAGTTACATTTATACATGCATATAGGTGTAGGCCTCTTTTTATACATCTGTATAGGTGTAGGCCTCTTTTTAACCTCTTCCCCTGCTCTGCTTCCTCCCTCACCTCTTGCTTTTCCCCCGTGCCCCCTGTGTCCCCTCTCCCTGTGCTGGGTCCGAGCTGGTGGCCGGGCCGGGCGGAGCAGCAGTTCCAGCCCCAGGTGTCCCTGGAGCGGTGGGAGCTGCCGGTGGCCCCAGGCACTGTCCCCTGAGGAGCTGCTGAAGGACGGTGAGACTGAGGGGGCTGAGGGGGCGGTGACGCTGAAGGGACGGTGACCCTGAGGTGCTGCTGGGGCTGAGGGCTGTGGGGCAGCCGAGGGCGATGGTGGCACTGAGGTGACAGGGAAGTGGCACAGGCCGAGGGGTGGCGGGTCTAGGGGGACGGGATGGGTCAGAAGGGACTGAGGGGCTGAGAGGACTGTGAGGGGCTGAAGAAACTGAAGGGGGCTGGGGGTTTGCCGAGAGCATGGCGGGGCTGAGGGGATGGAGGGGGCCGGCAGGGAGCACAGAGGGCTCCGGGACTGCAGCTCTGCCAGGCCTTGGAACCAGTTGCAGAGCCTCCGCTTTTGCCACAGCTGCAGTGGAGACCTTGAGGACAGCCGGAGACTGACGGGAGCCAGCAGGGAGAAGCTGAAGGCCAGCAGCAAGAGCAGGGAACGGGGACCTGCTGCTGCCACGCTGGAGAGAGCCCGGGTGAGGCCCCAGGGCCGGGGAGGCAGGGTGGGGCTGAGGGTGGCGTGGGCTGTGGCCGTGGGCACTGCCTGGCGGGGCAGCAGCCGGCCCTGCCCGTGCCGGGGCTGCTCAGCGCAGCTGCCCCGGCCGGCACAGGGGCTGTCCTTGGGCAAGGCAGCTGTGCCGGCAGGGCCCGGGAGCTGTGCCGGCTGTGCCGGGCTGCCGGGGCTGTGGGACAGTCCCGCCGCGGCTGCGCTCACCACAGCCTGGCCCGCTCGGCTGCTTTTTCTTTCTAACCCTCCTGGGGAGGCTCTGAGATCTTCCCTTCCCTGATGGAAGTGCAGCTGCTGCCAAGGAAAACGTCCCCATACTGACTCAGTGCTCCCTTTGCTTCCCAGCTGTGCCATCTGCCATCCCTGTCCAGGAGAGCTGCTCTGCACGGGAGGAAGAGCCCGAGGGAGAGGCTTTGAAGATGGGGCAGCTGGGATCCCTCTGCTTGCTGTTCTGTTTAAAGTTATGTTGCAGTTATGTTTGTATTGATGCAGTTGGATGGGTATTTACCTTAGCACAGTGATATTTGTATATTTATAGACGGGTTTGGTTTACATATCTATTGATATATATATATGTATGTATGTCTGTTGTATGTAGCATGTGATGTTTAATCTATATTTACATCTGTAGACTGTTATACTTGTATGTGCATTTATGTATATGTGCATGTACATATGTATTTAATTTTATTTTAAGATGTATGGAGGGCATTGTTGTATAAGTCTATTGATTGAATTCTTAGTGTAGGGCTATTTAGAGAGGGTATGCCTATTTCTGTATTTCTATATGGGCTCTACATTTGTAGAAATATGTAATAAATTAAGTTTTTAAACACGTAATAACCTTTGTGTATAGTGAGTTGCTGTAGAGGTTGGCAATAAATTAAGTTTTATTAACTGAAGTTGGTATTTGTATATTTTTACCTAGACTGGTTGTAATAATCTAATAAATTCCTGGTTTTAACCTAAATTGAGATTTGTATAGTTCTGTATTGTCAGTGTGGGTGTAGCAATTTGTAATAAATGACATTTTCCAATGGATGAAATGGATTCTCGTGTGTTTGTCGATCAGCAGTGCGGCTGTAGCAATCTGCAGGAAATGCCATTTGTCAACTGCAGTGGGTGTTTTGTGATTTGTGCCACCCAAAGCCAGGAGCAGATGTAAATGCAGGAGGATTTTGGCCATGAAAATCTCAGCCATGCCCAGCACATGCCCCACTTGCACTCAGGCTGGGCAAGGGAAGGGCAGATTTGGGATGGCAGCAGAGCCACACGTTGGCTCAGAACTCGCTGCAAAGGCCTGCTGAGGAGACTCCGGGACTCTCCTGGGAGTAGAACTCCGAGCAGGAGCCACCCTGGCAGCAGAAATCATTCACCATGAAAAAAAGAGAGCAAATGTGGCAAAGCAGATGTGGGGATGCTCTGTGAGTCTGATAAAATGCTCTCAATCACCGCTGCCTAGGCACGTCTCCTGCAAAAATATTTTGTTAAAAACTGAACACCTCCCATGAAAGATAGATTGCGCTTTCCCCTTCACTTACCTTGCTGTGCGAGTGGAGACACTCTGTCCTTCTCACTGAGAATTTGTGCCCCTCAGCACCTGACATTAACTCAAAGATTATGTACTACCACTTGGCACCATAAAGGAAAAGAGCCCTGCCCTCGTGACAGTGTTTGCAAAGTCTTCCCTCCTCCTGTCCCCACATGTCCCAAACGGAACCATCCCCTTGCTGTCCAAACTGTGCCTGGGGTGACTGAGGGCTCCAGGAGCTCAGGAGGGTGCAAGAGCACTGCAGGTGGAAGCTCTTGCAAAGCTTCCTGAGCATCAGTAAACTCTGGCTTTGCCAGGCTTCCCCTGGAATGTTGTCCTACTCAAGAATGATCTTGGAGGACACTGTGCCTCCAGCTCACTCAAGTAAAGTTTGTTTTCTTCAAGGCTTGAATAGAGGAAAATGAAAATTGTGATTGCTAGAGTGAAATTTGGGGTTTGGTGCAGCTGGGTTTGCTCCATTCTTTATTGCGGAAAGTACGGTAAAAGCTTTAAATTCCCAGCAGAAGCTGACTACCAGCCCACACAGACCTGAATGAGGCCCAGGTGTGCTTGCTGCATGCTGGTCCAAGGGAAAAGCTGGACCCAAGTACCCTTTTATTGCAGATGGAGCCTGTCTGTACTGTTGTCTCCAGGGCTGTCTGTGGTAAGACACGGCAATCCAGCCGGGAGCTGTGGCTATGAGAGTTCCAACAGCAACCTGCTTCTCCAGAGTGAGGGACGAGGCCAGCCCGAAAGCCTGAAAGGTGTTCTGGGTACTGGAGGAGGCCAGGCTGTCCTTGTGCAGGGATGGCCTTCAAGGGGGACCTCACACCTTGTGCTGCTGACAGAGGGCAGCTGGTGGCCTTCCACAAAATGCTTCTTTTGTCCAGCTCTTTGAAATGTTCCAGCCAGCAACAATTCCTGCTGCTCACACCAGCCCCTTTCCACACCAGGAGGATTTTTTTTTGTGTAAGCAGCCTGACAGCTCAGTGGCAGGAGAATAAAATACTCAGCTGAGTGTTATCAACTCTCTGCCAGAAGCTGCATCCTCAGCCCCTTATCTCTTCAGTTGTCTCAGACATGGAGGAAGCGGCAGGAAATCACTGATCCTGGAAGGGAAAGCAGAAGGAGGAGTGTTGCCTTGGTTTCTCAGGATTTTCTAAAGCCTTCTGAGTTTACATTCTTGTAGAGAATTTTCTCAGGCAACTTGCTGTAAACAACCTCTTGTTTTGCATTCCTTCATAGAGGCAGAGAAATTTGATAGACTGGTAGTTTGTCCAGTGTCGTTGGAGAGGTGGCACGTTCACCCTCCAATCCACTGGCACCTTTTCAAAACTAGAAATGATTGGAGTCAGAAGAAATAAATTAGTCTCTTCATTGTGACCAAAGCTGAGTGCAACGTTTTTCCTTGTGTCCTCGGGTGACAGAGGCGAGGTAGTGGCTGCTCCCTGGGGCCTTGGGAGCAGTGAGAGCCATCCAAAATAGGATCTCTGATGGGCTGTGGAGATAAGAGTGACCAGCCAGCAATGCTCTGTGTGAGACTGGAGCCATCTGTGAATGTGAGCATGGAAAGCTGACCTTGCAAAACAGAGAAAAAGGGGTCCTTGGGTTATTTGCCACAGCTTGGAGGGGCTCTGAGTCACCTGCTCCAGTGGAAGACGTCCCTGCCCGTGGCAGAGGGGGCTGGATCTAGAGGGTCTTTAAGGTCCCTTCCAACTCAAGCCCCTCTGTGAGTCTGGATTACAAACCCACGATGACAAAGAGAACACAGCAAACCTGGGTCCCGCTACATTATTGGAGGCTGCCGTAGTCACTTGTGTCACCTGGAGACTGGTTTGTATCTGGAGGAATTTTCATGGTCCCACAGTCTTTAGGTGTGACATTCCTGGTTTAGGGCCCCAAAAATGCCAGAAGAGATTATTTGCAAGCACAGAATTGGTTGAGCTGCCTGTGAACCTGATGGGAGAAGTGTACTCATGTTATTGCAGTGTTTTTGCTGTACAGGTAATATTTAGTTTCCATTTGGAATCTGCGATGTTCTTGCACAATGCTTGTATATGCATAAATACTGGCTGTAAATCCTAATTCCATCTTCACGCAAGGATGTGTAATCCATCAAGAATATTTAACAAGGAGCCATATTAGCTTTGGCCTTGATGGTACGGGTTGCTTAAAGTGTGTGATGAGTAATGGTAGCTCTAACAAATATCCTCTTGTTGATTTGTGGTGGGGAAGATGAAATAGGAAAACCTTATAAATATGATTGCCTGGCAAAAGATTTGGAAAATCCAGACATTGAGATGAGAACTAGATTTGAAATAACAAACCTTGACTACTGAATAACTAGAAAACAATAGTATAGCCAGGTTGAAAGCAATCCCCCCTTCTGATTAAACAATGCCCTTTACCTGCAGATAGGTCCAAAGGTCAAATGGAATGCTCTGTCTCACCCCCAATGTATGGTTCATCCCACACCTGTGACCCTCCCCTGAAGTATCAGGTATCTGGGACCCCATTGGCCCAAGTCCTGTTCCAGCCCACCTTGAAGCCCCCTGATAAGGTGTGCCCAAGGGACCGGACGGTCTCTTGGACCTTCCTCTGGGACCCTCACCTGGAACCCTCGCTCCCTCTCTTTCCCTCTCCCTCTCTCCCTGGGCCTGCCACGAGTTGCGCCTGGCAACTCCAAGCAGGGCCTTTCATCCCTTTTAATAAACCACATTTTCTGAGACCTGACTTCAGAGATCTCTCATCCATCCAAACCGTCCTGGAGACCCACGCTCGCTACAAATTTGGGTCAGTCCTTTATCAACCCTGTTGCATAGAAATCACAGTGTTTTAATCCCTGTGTTAGCTTTCACCATCCCCTTTCTGTTCTGAAAAATGGCTCAGAATGCTTCTGTTTGCTTCTGTATTGCTCCATTATGTTGACATGTAAGTTTTGCTGAATTTGCCTACAGAAGCCGTGCAGCATGGAGGGAGATGCTGTCTTGGAACCACATCCATTTGACCACAATTGCTTGAAAAAGAGACTTACCATCACTGTCACGAGCATGTGCAGGAGGTGCTCTGGCTACTTGGTGTCCACTTCGACCCCAAAAAGATTCTATCCCGAGAAAGTAATTTTCAGTCTAAAAAAGTTTTCATTTTAAGAAACAAGGAACTGCACAACACTGAAATGGTTGTAGTTGGAAGGAAAGGCTGTTACAAATATTGGTTTATAACATAAAGGAAGGAAAAATCTTTGCTTAAAAAAAAAAAAACAACAAAGAAAGATATATGAAATAGTAACATAAAAAAACCCAAAAAACAGCCATAAACCAAACATGCACCCATCCACCACCATCACTCCCCAAAACAAAAAGAATTCAACCAACCAAGCTACCAAACCCAAACTGAAGCCAAATATATCCAAGGAAATAGGGACTAATAGAAAAAAAAATTACTGTAGTAATGTTAAGCCCTGTGCTAGCTTTCACCATCCCCTTTCTCTTCTGAAAAAAGTCTCAGAAAACATTTCTCTTAGCGCTAGTTTTCATGTTCCCTTATTAATGCTTTTTCTCTTCAAGCCAGGTCTCCTAAGCTCTCGGAGATAAGCATTATACCCTTGGTAGCTCAGCTACCTCAGGTGGCATAAAGAAGCAGGATGGCTCCTGTGACAGTGTTGGAAACAAAAAGTTTTAATAAAAGGCAAAATAAAAAAGCTCTTTACCGAGAAAACCCGAGCCAGGGCAAGAGGTTCTTGCTCCTGCTAAAACACTTCACAAAAGCGATGAACTCTTTTGTTCTCTTATTTTTCTAGGGAATTGCTTAGGTGGGACTTTTTGGCTCCTGTCCAATTAGCTATCCTTAAGTTTGAGGTGAAGTCCCCAAGGTCCTATGAGGTGTCTTTTAACCAAACTGAGGAGAGAACCTTCTGGGCTTTTTTCCTTTTTGAGGAGACATGGGGTAACTTGTTTACTCTGTCAACAGGGGGCACATTCCTACGCCTGATGTTTATATTTAAGTGTTGTTTGCCTACAGAAGCCGTGCAGCATGAAGGGAGACGCTGGCTGGGGACCCACATCCCAGTGACTGCAATTGCTTGAAAAGCAGACTTACCCTCAGGAGCAGGAAGAGGAGCTGGAGCAGGAGGTGTACCATCAGTTTTGGGTTCAAAGTGAGCTTGCAAAGATTCTTTTTGGAGAAAGTAACTTTTAAAAAGTAAGGAAATGCAGAATACTGGAATGGTTATGGTTGCAAGGAAAGGCTATTACAAAATGTTAATGGTTTCTAATAGAAAGAACGGGAAAAGACTTTGTTTAAAAAAAAGAAAAGTAAAAGGAAGAAAAGAAAGAAAAGAACAAACCCCTTCCATTTTCCCCTGCCACGTGGCAGGTGATAGCCAGTTACCCCAAGGTCCTGGCCGTGCTCCTCCTGGCTGCTGCAAAAATTACCCCTGTCCTGGCCGGATCCAGGACACAGGATCTGCCCTGCGGGTCCTGGCTCTTTCTCTGGGTGAGAGACCCCCATGGCATCTGCCCCGGCAAAAGGGACTTTGGGACAACCGATCACTTATTGACATTCCCCCCTCTGCCCTGCACATACTGAACTGGCAGGAAGGTGACCCACATGTCACTCTAGGCACACTCTAGGCAGCAAGGACAAAGAAAGTTTTTGAGGGGCCTGGGTCTTAAGGTCTTTTGTTCCAGGAGTACCACCTGTTACTTTCAGCTTCTGCTCAGGGATAACCAGTGACCTCCTTTTTGCTCTACACCAGACAAAACCATGTGTGGCACATAAACTGTCACTTTTCCCCCCATTTATTTTCAAGTACATTCTCTCAGTAAGGACCACGGTGGCTCCTGCTCTGAGGTGCATTTGCCATCTCTCTAGTACATTGTTTAGATGTTTTTTTGAGAAATAGGCTCAAAATGCCACAGGGTTACTTCCTTCATTCCTTCATTCTTGGAGCTAAATATGGAGTTCCTGTGCAAGGCAAAGGCACTCACGTATGAGCAGTGCAAAGGGGTCAATCAAATCTGGTAACTGCAGAGCAGGGGTTGTCACCAATAACCTTTAAAAGATATAGAAAGGCTGTTGGACATTCCGGAGTCCAGTGTAACACCTCCATGGATTCCTCTAATGATTCCTACACAGGCTTTTCCAATAGTTCCTAACGGGGGATCCGTAATCAACACCATCCAGTCATTCCCAAAAAGGGACACAAGTGTGGGCTCTGGTGTTTGACAAATTGCTTCCTCCCTTTCTTTCCCCAAACTGCACTGTCCTTGTGAGTGGGACAGCCAGGAAATCAGACATGGGTAGGTATAGACATGGTCTTGAAAACAAATACAAGATGTCATTGAAAATGCGCTTTGGATGGTAATATTCAACACATTCTCAACTGCATGCTCTTATTCCTTCTCCCTGTAATGACTGGACAACACTTATTTTTGGTGCCAGCTGGCTTAAATCAGGAATAATCTTGGGTAGGGGGAAAAAGACAATGAAACCATCATAAACTGAGTATAAAATGTTTATCTGCATGTGTCAGTAACTCCAACGGCCAGCTGCAGTCAGCACAATTATCAGCCTGTAATTGTGCTCAGGGCCAGCATGGGCCTTTCCACGTCAGCTCCTCCTGCACAGCACATGGGGGCCTGGGCTTGCTGCTGGCTTGTTTCCTTTTAGGAGACTGGGATGAGGAAAGGCTGGGGGGTTTTGTCAAAGAGATAATATTTGAGTGACCGTGTATGTGCTGGAAGCCTCACAGACTGACTGGCCCACGACAGGATCACCCAGTGCTGGGGCAGGGGGGCTGCACCTTGCTGCCCTGGTTAGGGGTGTTAAGCTGCTCCTTTGCCTCAGAGAGGGCCAAGTGCAGCACTTGTGTGCAGAAACACTTCATTAGCCCTGGTTTGCAAAGCTACTGCAGCAACTGGTGTGGCCAGAGCACCCCTTTCTGCACTTGGAAATGAGCTGAGTCAGTCATGGGACAAGGCAGGGCATTCCCCACGTGTGCCCATTGTGAATTCACTGTGCCCCGACTGTGTCGCATCCCGCTCCTCAGTGACATCCCGCCCAGCCTGGAACATGGAACTCCCCGTTTCCAAGGACACGTGGCCATTGTCACCAGCACACAGCAGGGCCGGTCAGACCCTTTGGCGGCTGCATCGAGAGCAGAGGTATCGGAGAGATAGTGAGTGTTGTTCCAGCTTGGTTGGTTCTAGCACACGCTGTTCAAGAGGCCAATCCACACACTGAGTGGAGGTAATTATTTACAGTTCTGTGCAGAAAGGGGGGGGCTCAGGGACAAATTCACAAAGTCAGCACACAAAGAATCAGAGTGTCTTTGTATTTCTACATTTTGGCAAAGAAAGGAATTAGTGTTCACTGACTGCAAGTTCACTAGTTGTCTTCATAATTAGTATTCTGTCTGCTGCTGGGTAATGATCCTCTCACTTCTCATGCTCAATAGTCTGCATGCTCAGACTCTCCCTTCTTCTTAGTGAGAGGCTTCTTGAGTGGATAGCCATGGTCTGCCCCAGCTGGAATGGCCTTTTTCCTCACAGGAGGTGATTCAGCACAGTTTCTGCATTGGCTTTATCAGTTTGTTCCTTTCCTTGGGCATTCTGCCAAATGTCCTTGTGCCCATAAATTCTCCATTCTTTGTGTCCACCATCAGTGGTACATCCTTCTTCCCAAGCCTTGCTAACCTCCCCTGTGTCTGAGGAAACTGAAGCCTGTCAAGCCCTACACCTCCACAAGGCAATTCAGCCAAGAAGCATCCTGCCTTTCAAAGGCCTGGCCATCACTTAGAGCTTGTTGGCTACTTCTTGTTTCATGGGAATAATCTCCCTCCTTGTTGATGAGCCTTGAAAGCCACAAAGGAGAAACATCAGAGAACACATTTTCCTAACAAATATTTTGCATTTTGCAGATTTTTCAGCAGGATCAGTGGCTGTGTGGGAGCCAGAGCACCCGAGGCAGAGCGGGATGGCGGAGCTGTGGGCCTGGGCATGATCCAGAGCGTTCGGCAGGGCCCCAACCCGCACTGCGTCCCGCAGGGCCCCCAAGAGCACTGCGATGCCCATCTGGGTGACCCAGGGGTCCCAGGACCAACAGGTGAGGGGCAGCTGTCGGGCTCTGCGGGTTGCCAGCGGGTGGGGGCTTGGGCGTGGTGTTGGTGTCAGGTGCTGCTGACCCCGTGGGACCTGTCGGGCAGGGCTGGGGCCCCACTGGTGCCCCAAGGGCCCCTTTGAGGCAGCTGCCCCGGTGGAAACGACTCACAGGGATGACACGGAGGAGGTGCCAGTGGAAGTGGGAAGTTCTCTGATGGAAGTGGTTCCCAGGGATGCCATTGAGGAGGTGCCAGTGAAAGTCAGATGTTCTCCATGCTGGGACACTCAGGAAATTCGTGCTCTGGGCATGGCTCTTGGTCAAAATGCATTGATTTCTCATTGTTCTGTCTTTGCCCTGCACTCACCGAACATGTCAGGAGAAAGGAAATGCTCTAACAGTATTTTTTACTATTAGGAGTAGCCATTTCTTTATTCTCAGCTGTGATGCATGGTGGAGAGCTCCATCTACATGCACACCATTTTCAAAGCTTTTCCAAACAAAGAAATTTTAGCATTTTTAGCAGCCAAAGCCATGAATCTTCATTGGTTCTAAATTACATCAGTTCTTATATTAAGTAATATTCTATCTTCGGTATTGATGTCTCCCTTCACATGGTAATTAGTGCACATCTTTCAGTCCATTTATCATAGCTTTTCAGATTTTTTCTCAGGCAATTTTGCCTACGGAATGAAGCAGTTGGATGGCAGTAGTTGTTTTCATTAAAAAATGTACTTAGGCTGATGAACATTTTAACCTCCAGCGGAATGCAATACATTCTGTATTAAATGATGAGATCAGCCAAGCAACCCAAATTTTGTAATATCTGATTAACCTAGGATAAACTGCTTCCATTTCACACCTGCAAAGAATTGCATCTAGAGCTGAGGACAAGAGAAAGGAAAGAAATTTTGACTCTCATGCCTGTTGAGAGTCAAAATTCACCTTATGCAGGTGAAATTCTTCTTGGAGCTGACTCCAGGATGTGCTTCCTTAGTACCAAATAAATCCCAGCATCAGGTCGTGTCCAAAATTCTTATATTTTTGTCAACCACTCTCACCTGGATTGTTAGCTGAACACTGGCCAGTTCAGTTGTACTCAGGCACTTGATTTCAAGGGAAGCCTGTGCCTATAAATTCCAGCAATTGGGAAAGGATGACTTGCTACTTGAACGCTTGGCTGCATTAGAGGCTAAGGGAGGGTTGCTCTCTCAGGGCAGTTTTGTAGCCGGCTGCTTGCAGAGGGAGAACTGTGTCAAAGCAGCCCTTTTTAGTGATGTGACAGCAAGCCTTGGCAAATACAGCTCTTGTTTAAAGTGAAGGGCCTAGTTAATCAGCAGTGATGGAGAGTAGGCTGAAGTTTTTACAGAAAATATCTTTTTCCTTTTAGCCAAATGCCAGCGAGGCATTGCACAATGGAAGTGCGCAGAATGTCCAATTGTATAACCCACTTGGAGGTATGGTTGCCTTTCACATTTTGCTCAATATCTGTAAGACTTTCAACTTGGTAATTCAGTCTTGCAGCATATTCTCGGGACAGGGGATCTCTTGTGTTCAGAGATCTTGGCTGGAGGTGGTATGCCCTCAGGTCAACCTTGCAGTCTCTTGTCACTGCATGTAGCCACTGGTTTGTTTTCCCCTGAGAAAGCCTGCCAGTCCTTCCTTGTTCCCATACTGCTTGATGGGATGCAATTTGGAGCATTGAGGTCAAGGTTTGGACCACTCCATGCACCTAAATTCACTGCCTTGGTAGCTAAGCTTTTGGTTTTGGAGTATCTAGGCACTGTCGTTATCCTTTAAATTTAATTGGGAATTGAAAGAAAATGACCTTGAGGAAGTTGCGTAGAGAATTTCACAAGATCAGCATGGGAAACTTTGCTTGATTTAATTTTTTGTCTTGGTCGTTGATAAGCGAGTGTTGCCACAACACTGTGTTGGGTTCTTTTGAAGGAAATGGAAAGGAAGATGCTGATGTCATCTTCCCCACGGATTCCATCATTTCCCACAAAGCACAACGTGCTTGGGCGATGTCATTTGTTATTAATCTGCTCTCAGTGCTGTTTCCCCAAGGAGCCTGGCTCCAGGCAGACTCGAGGTGCACATTCCCCGTACAGGCACTCAGTGGTGCTGCCTGCAGCAGTGAGCTGAGCCAGGTACAGCCAGCTGCCCTGAGAAAAGCAGGCTCTCACCTGGCTGTGGCTGCAGTCACCTGCCTGCAGGGACTTCCCTGCCACTGCAAGTGCAGCTCTTGCTCTGTCTTAGCCTCGTGCAGAGCATTTTAAACTAGCATCATGGTGGCTTTCCGGAGAGACAAAGCTAAACTTCAGATTTCTCCCTGGGGACGTTCTGTTTCACATGTGGATGATGATTTGTGTGATTCTTGGTGGTGGTCTACACAGATCCTAAGGGAATATTTAACATTCAGTAACTGGGGTGTGAGGACTGGCAGCAGTGAGACAATTGTGGAACTTGGTGCCGCTTTGGCTTTAGGCTGGCACAGAGAAACTCAGGTGAGACAGGTCTGGTTGCTGGTAGGGTACAGGGTGCCTTTGCAACCTGCTCCATGCAGTACCAGTTAGGGACTGGGCTTTGTCACAGAATCAGAGAATCAGAATCAGAGTTGGAAGGGATCCACAAGGATATGCAAGTGCAGCTGTGTCCCCAAGAATCCCACCAGGTGCCTGTGGAACTTGTCCAAATGTTTTCTGAGCTCTGGTGGACTTGGTACCATGAGCAGCCTTGTGGGGAGCCTGTCCCAATGCCTGATCACCCTCTGGGTGAAGAACTCTTACCTAATTTTCATCTTAATGCTTGGTTATGGTTTCAGGTAATTTTCTTTAAAAGTCATTCAGGGGTATGGTTTTAGGAGGTGTTTTGTTTGAATGCTGTGGGAAGTTTCTTTATCCACATTGGATTGAACTTCTCAAACATTAGTAGTGTCTTCACTCGACAACTGGCATGTTTACATTGTTCTCAATAATTGAAGTGTGTGATGTTTTTGCAATTAGGTTTGCAGACAAATACCAGAGAGGCATGGTCCAAGGAACAGGAAGTGGAGAAAGGCATTAAAAATTTGACCTACATTGAAAGACTGAAGGAGCGTGTAAAGAAAGGTCAGTCTCCGTGTGTGTGATGGCAGGGACAAAGCTCCCGGATTTCTCACCAATACGCATGAAGTCTCCAGCAGCCACTAAGCAGGAGTTCCTGGTTTCAAAACAGCGCCTGCTGCGTCATATCCCCTCCCTTGACCTGCTGGCCACGCTTCACCTGATGCAGCCCAGGACACGGTTGCCTTTCTGGGCTGCCAGCACACGTTGCCAGCTCATGCCCAGCCTCTCATCCACCAGCACCCCCAAGTCCTCCCCACCTTCATCCCAGCCGCCCCATCCCATCGCAGCATCCCTGCCCAGCAGGGACAGGCCATGTCCCAACTCCAAAGATGCAGCACTTTGCACTTGGCCTTGTTGAATCTGATGAGGTTCCCAGGGCCTTACTTGCCAAGGTTCTCCATGTCCCTCTGGATGGCATCCCAGGCCTCTGGTGTTGTCAAACTTGCCAAAGGTGCATTTAATCCCACTGTCCATATCATTCTTGACATAGCTCAGTGCTTGAGCTTACAAAGAGGAGAAATCAAATGAAAACCACCATGCATATAAAGAGTTTTTCATAAATACCTCCCCTCCAGTATCGCTCCTTTACATGGCATTTTTAATGACTGTTCCTTCCTAATGCTTTACTGTCTGGATTCGTACTGATCTATAAATTCTGAACAAATAGAGTTTCAACAGTCTTGGTACATCCTTTTGCGTCAACTACCTTGCTTCCTCCCACTCCCCATTTGACAATTCGTTTTCTGTTTTTTCTTTACTGAAGTGAAAATACCAGAGCTCAGGAGAGCCCCACACAGCTCTCCAGATCTTGTGCCCGAGAGAAAGAGAACCATGCCCACGAACCCTGCAAAATTCTTCCAGAGACCTTTCAGTACTGTTTCTCAACGACCCATCAGAAACAGGGTGATTCATTTACTGGCTCTGAAGAATTACAAGAAGTCAAAGCTACTTGCCTGCTTAGAGAGAGAGGGAGTTGTGGAAAAGGACAAGGAATCCCTTGGAAAGACCCTTCAGGAGGTGAGATCCTGGAGCTGCTGCCTGCAATGCTAACTCTTAGCGGTCTTACTTCAGGTTTCAATTAGAATCTAATGAGAGGCTCAGGAAATGCACCTTGTTTACATTTTCCCATCAATTTTACCCAGTTTCCACGCAACTGCAAGTCCATGTGACAAAAAGAAAGAAATCCTCAAAACTTGTTGTTGTTTTACTAGAATAGCTGGCAGTGATAAATTCTTTGTAATGTTGTTGCTTCTCATGTCTTATTTGAATCCTCCCTCTTTTC
The DNA here is from genome assembly GCF_031753505.1 of Anomalospiza imberbis. Lineage (NCBI taxonomy): Eukaryota > Metazoa > Chordata > Aves > Passeriformes > Viduidae > Anomalospiza > Anomalospiza imberbis. The sequence goes on from NW_027099420.1 coordinate 110,540, forward strand.
CTTGCACTGTTGAACTGCTTGATGAAGTAACTTCACAGGGTGAAACTCTCAAGTGGGTGAAACACTTAGCTGAGGTCCTTAAAATACCCTGGGACAAGTTTCAGAGGAGAGAATTTTGGTAGCTGCACAGGACAGTATTTCATTTGAACGGACTTGGTGGCCTCTCAATGGTATTTGCTTCTACTGGGGTCTGTGGGGGTTGCCTTCCAGGGAAGGGTGTTCCAGGCAAATCCTACATGAGAAAGGTGGTGGCCCAACTTTGAGCACAGAGTTTCTTTGCTCTTGTGTGGATTGAATCTTCAACTTCCTTGGCACCTATTATTTCTCATAATTTTCCAGTTGTCCTTTTAGTGCCACTGGTATTTCTTTATTACAGCCATTCATACGATTCACACTGACTGAAGGATGCAGTCGCTGTTTCCTTCCTTGTTCAATAGTCCCCGTCAGTGTAGGCTGTTGCTGAATTATGCAAACATTAACGTATCAAGTAGCAATATTTCATTTTTAGCTAGGAAAAAAGTGATGGTAAGATTTCAAAGCTCAGCTCCTTAGAGGGCAAGAGATGAAAGAAAATTCTCCTTTCTGTTTCTTCTTGTTAATGTTTAAGGAGATTTTGAAGGAGTAGTTTCTTGTTTGCAGTGTGAACTGCCTCACGATACTGGTTTGCATTCTGAAAGGGCTTTGTGAACAGCACTACATCCTGAAAACGGTTATTCACATTTTTCTTAACTTCATGGGGAGGTGGTGTTATTTTTTGCTATACATGAAAAACCAGTAGGGAGAACTTGCTGAGCTCTTATACTCACAGCCTTCCTTCTCTTTCCACACAGCCTTAGTTCTGATTTTAAGAAGTGAATTCCTGATTCTGGGTATCTTTGTTACTTTTAAGCTGTTGAAGTGTAGCTCTAGGTAGGTTATCTCCTGTAAGAGTTCCATAGGAAGCTGTAGTTTCCTCTGAGCAGACACTTGAGAAAGAAAAGCAGTTCTGTTTGCAGAGACAAATGCCAGCATCCTGTGGTGCTTCATGGGATGATGAAAACATGCCCCGTTACAGGTCCAGGCTGTGCTCTGCCATGGCAATGTAGCTGGGTGAAACAAGAGGGCAGCAGGTGTCCTCTTGAGGGTGGAAAAATATGGACTTGCTCATGGAGATGATGTTCTCCAGGTCCTACTCAAAAGAAAAGGAAGACAGAAAGGAAAAACCTGGCCTCTCCATGTATTTCAAATGGTGAAGACTGAGAGTTCTGGCATAGTGTACCTTGATTCTCAAAGCTGCGTTAAAGACCAAAAAACCTGGATCTCTGGTGCAGGGAGAGGTTTTCATAGCATCCATTTCCTCCATGCTTGCAGCACTTTGGCATTTACTTACATCCAAATTTCTACAGCCCAAATGGACCACAGCTGTTTAATCTTGTTGCCTCTTACATGACAGCTGCTTTGTTCTTCACATCAAACAAAAGTCCTGGAAAACTGGTGCATGATTTTCTTTTCAGCTTTGCTTTAGCTTTGCACTACCAGTTTTACATCTGTAGTCTGCCTTTAGGTGTAGTGAATATTGACGTTTTAAATGTCTGCCCGTAGGTTGCCAGCCTGGGTGCAAATGAGAATTCTTTCAGTCTGAAGGAACATTTCTTCAAAGATATTCAGGTTGATTGGCCTGGCTACGGTGAAAGAGATAGAAAGACATTGGAGGTGACCCTTTTTCAGTAAGTTCAGTCAGGACAACAGCCATTTCAAAAAAAACCCTCTGGGAAATGAAGGTCTGTTTTTGCTGTGAGGAAAGAGCAATGACTGCTGATATTTTTGCCTTGTAACCTAAAATGTTGGACCATCCTTACAGAAAAACATCTCCATCTCCAAATGCCACCAGCACCAGCCAGTCACCGTCTCTGGGACCTTCTGAAAGAAATACTCCACCGAGAACGGCTCAGGTATTTTGTGAATTTTTAAACATCCTCTACCCTAGATGATGTTTTATCCCACTTGCTCTTGGTGTCCAAGCTGTGATATGAAGCAGTAGTGTTGTCTTTATATCATATAAACCCGAAGTGTGTACTTCTAATGGGATTCCTGTATACTTTTCAAGATGCTTACAATGTCAAAGCCTGCAACAAGCTTGCACACATGACTTGTTTCTTATGGTGCGTAGGAAACTCTGCTAAGGACAAGGTGTGGACATGTTTTTGGTACCTAGCTGTGTCTGTGCAGGGTTCTTGACGATATGGCAGCTCTAGTACCTAAATCATGCACAGTAATGCCAGTGCTACTGTTTGAAGAGAAATCTTAGGGAAGTCTAGCATAAGGACATATTCCAGTACTGAGGCATTTGTAGGAAACTTGTTTTTCTGTCCTAAGCAGCATTTAGGCTCCCATTTTGATTCAGGCTATCCCATATGTGAGGAGGGGACTCTGAATCATCAGGGAATACCTTGGACTTGTCAGGCTTAAAATCAAGAGATGGCCAGTACAAGAGGGCAAGGAAAAAGGTTTGAAAGAATCTTGGAAAACACTGCATGAAAGGTATATTTTCTATGCCTTAAAAGAATTCTCTTTAAACAGGAGGGAGGACACAGCTCTGGTTTTCCCTAGCTCTTTTCCCAGCCCGAGCAGGAAATGCTGCAGTGCCCAGCATCCTCTTATGTCCTACCTCCATGCCCACAGCATTTCTGTCAGCGGGCTGGCACAGAGCTGTGTCTGGCAGTCCTGCTCTGAGCTGCTGATGTGCACGGGTGGGAGCAGCGTGTGCTTGGTAGGGAAGAGGCTGTGACCCAGGGTTTCCTTTGGAGAACAGCAGCAATGAGACCTGCAGCCAGACTGGGGATTCTCTCTGTTGTTATCATCTCTGCACTGGACACGCTGTGATCAGCACTGCACCGGCGGCTTGTTGGGGCTGCTTTAGTGAATCGTGTGGGTGTGTGACAGCAAGAGTTGAGTGTGTTCCTGGTGTGTCTAAGCAGAAATAGGGAGCAAGATAAAGCCAACCTGAGCTCCTCATTTTGGGGAAGCCTTTGATAGAGGTGCTGAAGGGAATGTTTTTCTCCCAAAGCCATTTAGCTACAGAGTTGGAGGAGGACTTGCTGAATACTCAGGTGAGAAAGTAGGAATGAAATAGCGAACATATTTAGCTGCAGCACCTCCTTGTATGACAGGCCGTTTTAGGTAAGAAAGGTGTGTGTTCAACCATTGCCAGGTCAGAAATGCTGCTTTTTCAGAGCAAAACTAGTTGGGATCATCTTTGCAGAAACAGCCTCTAGCTTCTGCCTTTATCAGTCCTGTGATGACCAAGAAGCAGAGGATTGACCAAGAGCCCAGTCATATCCAGCCAGCAGCTGGTGGCCACTCTCCTTCTTCCTTGGACCTGCCTTCCACATCCTGCTCACCTTTGAACCTGTCGCCAAGTGTCAGCTCCATTTCCACCTCCACCCATGAGCTACAAGAGAAAGATAAAATTCGGACTCCGTCTGGAATCCCAGTGCCTGTCAGGGTGCAGGGGAAGACTCCCAACTCCAAAGGTGAGAAAACAGAGTTAGACAGAGTGAAAAAACTCCATCCTTTGGAATTCGCTTGCCATGAGCAAAGCCAAAGAGATGAGCAGAGAGTGCAGGACCCAAGCAGAAAAGGAGTCACACGGTCCAAGTGCAAAGGGTATTAAAGCGATGGACCACTTTTAGATATGCTTCCATTTCATTTTTTACTGGATGTCTGTATGGTTTTTTAGACATATCTAACCTCCCCTCCACCGGCACCTCCAAGTCCTCCCCACCTTCATCCCCAAGCCTGTCTTGGTGCCAGGGAATGCCCCAACCCCAAAGATGCAGCACTTTTCACTTGGCCTTGTTGAATCTGATGAGGTTGCAAGGGCCCCACTTCCTGGTCCTTCCGGATGGCATCCCATGCCTCTGGGTTTGGCAAACTTGCTGAGGGTGCACTTAATCCCACTGTCCATGTCATTCTAGATATAGCTCAGTGCTTGAGCTTACAAACTGGGGAAATCATATAAAAGCATCATGCATAAAAATAATTTTTCATAAAAACTTCCCATGCAGTATCACTCCTTTACCAGCTTTTAATGACGGTTTCTTTTTAATGCTTTACTGTTTGGATTCTTGGAGATCTGTAAATGCCGAACAAATAGAGGCTCAACAGTCTTGGTACATGCTTTTGAATCAACTTGCTTGCCTTCTCCAAACCTCCAATTTGAACTATTTGTTTCTGGTTTTCCCTCACTTTAGGAGGAAAAGCAGACGTCAGAGGAGCCCAACAAAGCAATTCAGGTCCTGTGCCTGAGAAGAAGAGGATGATGCCTGTGAGACTTGCAGACATCGACTGGAGCGGTTGCGCTGCTGTTTACGGCCGACCCTACAGGGACAGGGTGATTCATTTACTTGCTCTGAGGGATTACAAGGAGCCAGAGTTACTTGCTCGGCTTCAGAGAGATGGAGTCAGGCAAAAGGACAAGGATTCCCTTGGCAAAATCCTTCAGGAGGTGAGGTCGTGGAGCTTGTGCCAGCACCTCTTCCATCATGCTATTCTGCTGTTCATCATTTTACTGCTTCCTCACCTGTTTAAATTAGAGACTTTTCCAATACTCCTTTGAGTTAAGTTCCACTGGGATTTCCTTCTCATAGGCTTTCATACAATGCACACCCATTGAAAGATGTAGTAGATCCTTCCTTCCTTTCTAAATATTCCCCATCCACATAGGCTTGTGCTGAATAATGCAAGCATTAATATATCAAATAGGAATATTTTCTCTTTAGCTAGGGAAAAGCGTTTTGGAACCTAGTCAAAGGACTCAAATTCAACATGGATACACTTTCAGTTGATCCTACAGTGGCTGTAAGGAACTGATTCCCTGAGCCTGTGAAGTTTGTTGCTGTGTTTGCCCAGGGCAGTGGCAGGGATTTTTTCACCCTGAAGACATTCACAATATAATGAGAGCCATGTTTTGCCATCCCAACTGAAGTAGCCCATTTAGATTTCTGTAGTTTGCATAGAGGTGTAATGAACATTTGTTTTCCGAAATGTCTGCCTGTAGGTTGCCGACCTGAACGCAAAGGATAATTCCTTCAGTCTGAAGGAGCATCTGTTTCAAGCCCTTCAGACTGATTGGCCTGGCTACAGTAAAATCGATCAAGCGAATTTGAAGTTAATACTTTCTAGGTAAGTTCAGTCTTTTGGGGAAGGAAAAGAGCCTTTTCAGAAGAAAGCCCTGGGAAATGAAGCCTAGGTTCTTAGAATATGCTGAGATAGCAGAGACCTGCCAGGACCCTGGCCCTGCACAGGACACCACAAGAATCACACCAGGTGCCCAAGAGTGCTGTCCAAACACTTCCTGAAGCCTTGCTGCAGTGGCCACTGGCCTGGGGAGCCTGTTGCAATGTTCAAGCACCCTCTGGGGCAAAAATGTTTTCCTGATATCCTGCCTAAAGCTCCCTCAACTCAGCTTCATGCTGTTTCCTTGAGTCCTGGCACTGAAGGTCTGCAAGGAAAGGACTATGGCAGTTGATATTTCGGCCTTGTAACTTGAAGTATCGGACCATCCTTACAGAAAAACAGCTCCATCTCAGAACCCCACCAGCAGCAGCCAAGCGACATCTCCAGGGCCTTCTGAGAGAGATGCTCCCGCAAGACCTGCTCAGGTATTTTGTGCATTTTTAAAAATTCTGTACTCTGTATTAAGTTTCAGCAGACTTGCTGGTGGTATAAAAGCTGTGGTGTGAATGTGCAGGACCAGGCCTAAGCGTGTTTTGCCTCAGACTTTCTGAGTGCTGTGACAGGAAGGCTGTGATGAGAGGATCCTGCAGGGGTGGAGCAGCACTGTCCTGAGCCAAATTTCTGCTCTGCCTGAAGACTTGAGCTCAGTCCCCACCCTCAACCCATTCCCTGGAGAAGGCCTCAAAGGGCTGGCTCTGCAGGAAAAATCTCCTGTCCATAAGAGGCTGCACCAGGGCGGGGCAGATGGGGCCCTCTCGCTCTCTTGTCCCTGTCTCTCTGTCACTCTCATTGCTGACTCCAGCTCTGCACTATCCACGTGGCTGCACCAACACAGGATCTGCAGAATGGTGATATTCCCTCAGTCCTTCCTCTGCCTCTATTTCTCTCCTCCCTCACTCTGCCAGGGCACACACGGCTGTCCTGTTCTACTCCATCCTCAGTTGGGAAGTTTGCTGGGGGTGTGGGGAGCTTGTGGCTATGTGTTGTGGCTTGTGAGTCAGCAGCTTTGAGAAGGTCCTTAGGAGGAGCTGAGAGATGATTGAAGGGCACTGAGCAACAGTGAGGGCTTGTTGGTGACCTCTTGTGAAACTCTCTTGTACAAATTTAAGGGCTTGTTAGCCAACAGCTTTTGAGTCTGCACAGCAGGTAGCCTGCTGCATTTAAGACAACTGCACATAAAAGCACAAGAGTTTCTTGACATGTGGCTGCTGTCTTTGTTCATCCTGATGAGAATTCACAATCAACCATCACACCCTGTACTCTTGCTGGATTTAAGACAACTGCACCTAGAAGCACAAGAGTTTCTTGACGTGTGACTGCTGTCTTTGTTAATCTTGATGAGTATTCACAACCAACCATCACACCCTGTACTCCTGGGTTCTAATAGTGAAGCACTAATCTCATTTCTAACACATGAGACTCTAAAACAGCCAGGTGCCTCTTCAGTAAATCATGTGGGTGTTTGACAGCAAAAGCTGAGTCTTTTCCTGGTGTGTGCAAGCAGAAATTGGGACCTAGATAAAACTTACTGGACCTCCCCTTTGGGGGAGGCTTTGCTGGAGCTGCTGAAGGGAGTGTCTACCTCCCAAAACCTTTTAGCAGTAGACTTGGAGAAGGACTTGCTATGTGCTAAGATGAGAAACTAGGAATGCAATAGAGCCGATATTTACCTGGAGATCTTCCATGTTTGACAGATATTTTTATTTAAAAAACATGGGTTTTCAACCTTTGCCAGTTCACAAATCCTGCTTTTTTAGAATGGGAGCAAAACCTGATCCGGGTCAGAGATTAATGAATTGTTTTGTTATTGTTGTAGAAACGGCCTTGGGCTTCTGGCTTGACCAGTCCTGTGATGAGCAAGAAGCAGAGGACTGAGCAGTAGCTCAGTTACCTCCAGCCAGCACCTGGTGGCCCCTCTTCTTCCTGGGTGCTGGCTTTGACATCCCATTCTACTTCCTGCCTGTCTCCAAATGTCGGCTCCATTTCCCCTGCACCCTTTAGGTTCAAGAAAGACACAAATTTCTGAGTTCTACAATGACAGCACTCATGTGCTGAAGACTACCATGTCAAAAAAGATGTGAAGAGAATTTGGGAGGCTGAAGCACTAGTGACCCTTGGATCTCAATGAAGGTATAAATGTGCAGCTTTTCCTAACTCCAGTGTGGATAATGATGGAGTAAAGATTTGATGATTAAGAGAAGCCTCTGCATGAATTAAGAGGCAAGAAAGACCATATGCCAGAGTCAATAGCACAGACATTATTTAATAGTAAATGTGAACTAGGGAGATAGAAAGCTAAAGAAGGAGATGGGCCAGGTGGGGAGAAGAGCTGAGATGAACACCGAGGAGGGTTGGGCCCGGATGGGCCCTCCCTTCCTGCAGTGCAGTTGCACAGGCTCAGCTGCAGCAGTGGTGCTGCATCCCCTCATCGTATTTGCAGGGCAGGAGGGGAGGGAGAATTGTGTGTGCGTGTGTGTGTGTGTGTATGGTAAAAAACTCTGGAAATTGCTGAAACCTTGTGTTGGAGCAGTGGCACCTTAGCTCCATGCGGTTCTGTTGTGTCACAAGGGAAACCTTCCTTTCTTCATATCACAATGGCTCCTTGGCTCCATGCAGCCTTACCTGTTGCTTTAATCATCTTCCATCATGTCACAATAACTACTTGGTCTGAAAAAGCTGCACTGTGTCGCAATGGCCCCTTGGTTCCATGTGGTTCTGTTAGGAATCCTTGCTTTCTTCATGTCACAATGGCTCCTGGGCACCATATGGCCTTACCTGTGAGTTTGATCATCTTCCATCATGTCACAATGGTCACCTTTGTATGAAAAAGTTCCAGTGTGTCACAGTGGCCCCTTGTTTCAATGTGGTTCTGTTAGGCCACAATGGAAACCTTGGTTTCTTCGTGTCACAATGCCTCCTTGGCTCCATGTGGCCTTACCTGCTGGTTCAATCATCTTCCACCATGTCACAATGGTCTCCTTGGTTTCAAAAAGCACCATTGTGTCACAGTGGCCCCTAGTTCCATGCGGTTCTGTCGTATCACAATGGCATCCTTGCTTCCTTCGTTTCAGAATGGCTCCATGACACCATATGGCCTTACCTGTGAGTTTGATCATCTTCCATCATGTAACAATGGCCTCCTTCGTCTGAAAAAGCTCCACTGTTTCACAGTGGCTCCTTGATTCCATGTGGTAATGTGAGACACCACTGGAATTCTTGCTTTCTTCATGTCACAACGCCTCCTCGGCTCCATGTGGCCTTACGCATGGGTTCATTCATCTTCCATCATATCACAATGGCCTCCTTGGCTTCAAAAAGCTCCACTGTGTCACAGTGGCCTCTAAGTTCCATGCGTTTCTGTTGTGTCACAATGGAAACCTTGCTTTCGTCATGTCACAATGGCTCCTTGGCTCCATGCGGCCTTACCTGTTGGTACAATCATCTTCCATCATGTCACAATAAGTCCCTGGTCTGAAAAAGCTCCACTGTGTCACAATGGATCCTTGGCTCCAAGTGGTTCTGTTAGGCACCACTGAAATCCTTGCTTTCTTCATGTCACAATGCATCCTTGGCTCCATGCGGCCTTACGTCTGGGTTCAATCATCTTCCATCATGTCATAATAATCTCCTTGGATTGAAAAAGCTCTACAGTGTAACCATGGCTCCTCCGTTCCATGTGTCCTTACCTGTGAGTTCAATCCTCTTCCATCATGTCAAAATGGTCTCCTTGGTTTCAAAAAGCTCTATTGTGTCACAATGGCTCCTCCGCTCCATGCGGCCTTGCCTCTGGGTTCAATCATCTTCCATCATGTCGCAATAATCTCCTTGGTTTGAAAAAGCTCCACAGTGTCACCATGGCTCCTTCATTCCCTATGGCCTCACCTGTTGGTTCAATCATCTTCCATCATGTCACAATGGTCTCCTTGGTCTGAAAAAGCTCCAATGTGTCACAGTGGCTCCTTGGTTCCATGTGGTTCAGTTAGGCCACAATGGAATCCCTACTTTCTTAATGTCACAATACCTCCTTGTCTCCATGTGTCCTTTACCTCTGGATTCAAACATCTTCCATCACGTCACTAAATCTCCTTGGTTTGAAAAAGCTCTACAGTGCCGCCATGGCTCCTTCATACCATGGGGCCTTACCTGTTGGTTCAATAATCTACCATCATGTCACAATGGTCTCCTTGGTCTGAAAAACCTCCACTGTGTCACAGCGGCCCCTTGGTTCCATGCAGTTCTCTCATGTCACAATGGAATCCTTGCGTTCTTCATGTCACAATGCCTCCTTGGCTCCATGTGGCCTTACCTGTGAGTTCAATCATCTGCCATCATGTCATAATTGCCTCCTTGGATTGCAAAGCTCTACAGTGTCACCATGGCTCCTCCGTTCCATGTGGGCTTACCTGTTGGTTTAATCATCTTCCATCGTGTCACAATAACTCCTCGGTCTGAAAATGCTCCTCTATGTCACATTGGCTCCTTAGCTCCATGCGGTCGTACATCTGCGTTCAATCATTTTTCACCATGTCACTGTGGCCCCTTGGTTCCATGCGCCATGCGGATCTGTCGTGTCACAAAGGAGTCCTTGCATTCTTCATGTCAAAACGACTCCTTGGCTCCATGTGGCCTTATCTGTGAGTTCAATCACCTTCCATCATGTCACAATGGTCTCCTTAGTCCACAGTGGCTCCTTGGTTCCATGTGGTTCAGTTAGGCCACAACGGAATCCTTGCTTTCGTCATGTCACAATGCCTCCTTGGATCCATGTGGCTTTACCTGTGAGTTCAGTCCATCTTCCATCATGTCACAATGGACTCCTTGGCCTGAAAAAGCTCCACTATTCAACAGTGGCTCCTTGATTCGATGTGGTTCTATTAGGCATCACTGGAATCCTTGCTTTCTTCATGTCACAATGGCTCCTTGGCTTCATGTGGCCTGACCTCCGAATTCAATCATCTTCCATCATGTCATAATAGTCTCCTTGGATTGCAAAGTTCTACAGTGTCACCATACTCCTCCATTTCATGTGGCCTTACCTGTAGGTTCAATCATCTTCCATCATGTCACAAAGGGTTCCTCGGTTTATCGCCATGGCCCCTTGCTTCCATGCAGTTCTATATTCCACAATGGCATCCTTGCTTTCTTCCTTTCACAATGGCTTCTTGGATCTGTGCGGCCTTACATGTGGGTGCAATAATCTTCCATTATGTCACCATGGACTCCTTGGTTTGAAAAAGCTCCACAGTGTCACAGTGGCTCCTTGATTCCATGTGGCCTTACCTGTGGGCTCAATCATCTTCCATCATGTCACAATGGTCTCCTTGGTCTGAAAAAGCACCTGTCATCGTTTGACACTGGCGCAATTCCAGTGCCCCCCATGAAATTACACCTTCCTAAATAATTGCTGTGAGATGTGATCAGGAACAGAGCAGAGCAGGCCCAAGCTGGATAACAATGTAGAAAACTTTATTAAACTACTACTACTTTGAAAATGACAAACATTAAATCTTGGATGAAGACCTCCCTGAACACCCCTCCTCCTCCCACCTAATTTCCAAACAAACCCATGATGAGACACCACCCAGGATCCTGACCAAGTTGCCACCCTTCAGATATTCAAATACTCAATCTTTCAAGGGAGACGGGAGTCTCTCCTGTGCCACAGACCCCCCAGGAAACACAATTGCCACTCTTGTGTTTGCATGTCACACATGGCAACCGCCCGGAGAACAGCTGCCATGGTGACACTCTCCTTTCCATGTCACAGTGCTCTCACCACCGTGCATGGACAGACGGCTCATAGGCCTCCTTTAAGGATGCTTTGCCAAGGACCAAGAAAAATAACAGTTCAGTTTCTCATCCCGGGACTACAGTCCCCCCCCCCCCATTTTCCCCTGTGGAAGAGGGTGCAAGAACAGAGATCTTCTTCTCTTCTTCTTCTCTGAAGACTGAGGGCCTCTCCACACCCTTTTCAACTTTCCTCTCTTCTCTCCATTCTTCTGTTGGTAGTCACTGAAACAGATCTCTTGGCCTACCAACGCACCCCACTAAGTACAGCCTCTCTCAGGAGAATTTGGTTCAGTCTATGGCTAACAAGAAAAGTCCAGCCACAAGCCACTCCATCATCTCCTTCCAACTCAAAAATTTCCTCTTCCATCATCTTGGATCCCAGACTGTCTCTCTTCTACTTCAAATCAAGGAGGAGTAATATTTTACAAAGCTTTAATTTCTCAGGAAAGGGTTAAAAGTTCAGACTCCCTGGATGGCTGAAATCTCTGCCCAGCAGCCGATTCCCAAGGCCAAGGCTGGGCGCCTTACCCCCACATCCTTCTCCTCCGCGCCGGCAAAGTTACAGGTGCCGTCCGGACTCTCTGTCTCTTCCCTCTAGGGGGGAATGACAAAGACATCTCCACTTCTCTCCACCCTTCCGTCCACAGGAGCTGGCTCGGTTCCAGTCCTTCTACCCCTCAGCTCACCTCGACCAGGCCTCATGGCTTCCCCTCCCCCACCCAGCCCCATGGCTGGGCTGGGGAGATCTGCACTGCACCCTGACAGGAACCAAAGAGAGCGAGCTCTTGGGAGTTCCTCCTTTAACACCCTGTGTTCTCAGAGGCGTATCCCTATCTTCAGTGGTCACTTCAGGTGCCAATATCCAAACTTGACCACTGATTGGTTTGACCAACTTCCTGAAAAAATCACTTCCATGTCAAACCACGACACATGATGGAAGATGATTGAACCAACAGGTAAGGCCGCATGGAGCCAAGGAGGCATTGTGACATGAAGAAAGCAAGGTTTCCATTGTGACACAACAGAAACGCATGGAACTTAGAGGCCACTGTGACACAGTGGAGCTTTTTGAAACCAAGGAGACCATTGTGACATGAAGAAATCAAGGATACCATTGTGATATGACAGAACCACATGGAACTAAGGGGCCACTGTGACACAGTTGAGCTTTTCCAAACCAAGGAGACAATTGTCACATGATGGAAAATGAATGAACCCATGCGTAAGGCCACATGGAATGAAGGAGACATGGTGACACTGTACAGCTTTTTCTGACCAAGGAGATTATTGTGACATGATGGAAGATGAATGAACTTAGAGGTAAGGCCACATGGAACAAAAGAGGCATTGTGACACAGAGGAGCTTTTTCAAACCAAGGAGAATATTGTGACATGATGAAAGATGATTGAAGGAAGAGGTAAGGCCACATGGAGCTGAGGAGTCGATTTGACACGAAGAAAGCATAGACTCCATTGTGACAAGAAAGAACCGCATGGCACAGGGAACCAAAGGGCCACTATGACACAGTGGAGCTTTTTCAGACCAAGGAATTATTGTGACATGATGGAAGATGATTAAACCAACAGGTAATACCACATGGAGCCATGGAGCCATTGTGAAAAGAAACAAGCAAGGATTCCACTGTGGCCTAACAGAACCACATGGAACCAATGTGCCACAGTGACACATTTGAGCTTTTTCAGGCCAAGAAGACCATTGTGACATGATGCAAGATGATCAAACTCACAGGAAAGGCCATATGGTGCCAAGGATCCAGTGTGACACAAAGAAATCAAGGATTCCAGTGTGATACGACTCAACTGCATAGATCAATGGGACACCTGTGCACTGTGGAGCTTTTTGAAACCATAGAGACCATTTTGACATGATGGAAGATGATTGAACCAAAAGGTAAGGCCACATGGAGTCAAAGAGCCACTGTGACACAGTGGAGCTTTTTCAAACAAAGGAGTCCATTGTGAAATGATGGAAGATGATTAAACCACCAGGTAAGGCCACATGCAGCCAAGGAGCCATTATGACACAAAGAAAGCAAAGATTCCATTGTAAAACAACAGAATGCCTGGAACTAAGGAGCCACTGCGACACAGTGGAGCTTTTTCAGACAGAGGAATTATTGTGACATGATGGAACATGATTATACTAACACGTAAGACTGCATGGAGCCAAGGAGCCATTGTGAAATGAAGAAAGCAAGGTTGCCATTGTGACACAACAGAACCGCATGGAAGCCATGGGCCACTGTGACACAGCTGATCCTTTTGAAACCAAGGAGACCATTGTGAAATGCTGGACGATGATTGAACCAACAGGTAAGGCCACATGGAATCATGGCGCCATGGTGACACTCTGGAGCTTTCTCAAACCAAGGAGATTATTGTGACATGATGGAAGATGACCGAACTCAGAGGTAAGGCCGCATGGAGCCAAGGAGCCATTGTAAAAAGGAGAAAGCAAGGTTTCCGTTGTGACACAACGTAACCATATGGAACCAAGAAGCCACTGTGACACAGTGCAGGTTTTCAGACCAATGAGACCATTGTGACATGATGGAAGATAATTGAACTCACTGGTAAGGCCACATGGAGCCAAGGAGTCATTTTGACACGAAGAAAGCAAAGACTTCCTTGTGGCATGACAGAACCACATGGCATATGGAACCCAGGGGCCACTGTGACACAGTGGAGGTTTTTCAGACCAAGGAGACCATTGTGACATGATGGAAGATTATTGAACTCACGGGTAAGGCCTCAGGGAATGAAGGAACCCTGGTGACACTGTAGTGCTTATTCAAGCCAAGGAGATTATGGTGACGTGATGGAAGATGATTGAACTCCGAGGTGAGGCTACATGCAGCCAAGGAGTCCTTTTAACATGAAGAAAACATGGACTCCATTGTGATACCACAGGACCACATGGCGCATGGAACCAATGGGCCACTGTGTCACAGTGGATGTTTTTCAGACCAAGGAGTTATTGTGATATGATGGAAGATGCTCAAACTCCCAGGAAAGGCCATATGGCTTCATGGATCCATTGTGACACGAAGAATGTAAGGATTCCATTTTGGAATGCAGAACTACAGGGAAGCAAGGAGCCACGGCGATTAACCGAGGAACCCTTTGTGACATGATGGAAGATGATTAAACCCATGAAATAGGACACATGGATCCATGGATCAATTGTGACATAGTGGAGGTTTTTCAGACCAGGGACTTATTGTGACATGATGGAAGATGATGAAACCAACAGGTAAGGCCATATGCAGCCAGGGAGCCATTGTGACATGAAGAAAGCAATGTTTCCATTTTGGCCTAACAGAACCGCATGGAACCAAGGAGCCACTGTGACTCGAGTGGACGTTTTTCAGACCAAGGAGACCATTGTGACATGATGGAAGATGATTGAACACACAGGTATGGCCACGTGGAGCCAAGGAGGCATTTTCACACAAAGAAAGCAATGACTTCATTGTGACACGACAGATCCGCATGGCGCATGGAACCAAGGGGCGACAGTTACACAGTGGAGCTATTTGAGACCAAGGAGACCATTGTGACATGATGGAAGATGATTGAACTCACAGGTATGGCCACATGCAGCCAAGGAGTCGTTTTGACACGAAGAAAGCAAGGATTCCATTGTGACACAACAGAACCGCATGGCGCATGGAACCAAGTGGCCACTGTGACACATTGGAGCTTTTTCAGACGAAGGAGACGATTGTGACATGATGGAAGAAGATTAAACCAACAGGTAAGGCCACATGGAACGGAGGAGCCATGGTGACACTCTGTAGAGCTTTTTCAATCCAAGGAAACTATTATGACATGATGGCAGATGATTGAACTCAGAGGTAAGGCCACATGGAGCCAAGGAGGCATTGTGACATGAAGAAAGCAAGGATTCCACTGTGGCCTAACTGAACCACATGGAACCAAGGAGCCACTGTGACACATTGGAGCTTTTTCAGACCAAGAAGGCCATTGTGACATGATGGAAGATGATTGAACTCGCAGGTAAGGCCACTTGAATCCAAGCAGCCGTTTTCACACAAAGAAAGCAAGGATTCCATTGGGACACGACAGATCCACATGGCGCATGGAACCAAGGGGCCACAGTTACACAGTGGAGCTTTTTGAGACCAAGGAGTCATTGTGACATGATGGAAGATGCTGAAACCAACAGGTAAGGCCACATGGAGCCAAGGGCCATTGTGACATGAAGAAAGCACGGTTAACATTGTGACATGACAGAACTGCATGGAACCAAGGGGCCACTGTGACACAATGGAGATTTTGGAAACCAAGGAGACCATTGTGATATGGCGGAAGATGATTGAACCAACAGGTAAGGCCACATGGAATCATGGTGCCATGGTGACACTCTGTAGCTTTCTCAAACCGAGGAGATTTTTGAGACATGATGGAAGATGATTGAACTCAGAGGTAAGGCCACATGGAGCCAAGGAGGCATTGTGACATGAAGAAAGCAAGGATTCCACTGTGGCCCAACTGAACCACATGGAACCAAGGAGCCACTGTGACACATTGGAGCTTTTTCAGACCAAGGAGACCATTGGGACATGATGGAAGATGATTGAACTCACACGTAAGGCCACATGCAGACAGGGAGTCGTTTTGACACGAAGAAAGCAAGGATTCCATTGTGACACAAAAGAACCACATGGCGCATGGAACCATGAGGCCACTGTGACACATTGGAGCTTTTTCAGACCAAGGAGACCATTGTGACATGATGGAAGACGATTAAACCAACAGGTAAGGCCACATGGAACGGAGGAGCCATGGTGACACTCTGTAGAGCTTTTTCAATCCAAGGAGACTATTATGACATGATGTCAGATGATTGAACTCACAGGTATGGCCACATGCAGACAAGGAGGCATTGTGACATGAAGAAAGCAAGGATTCCATTGTGGTCTAACAGAACCACATGAAACTAAGGGGCCGGCCACTGTGACACAGTGGAACTTTTTCAGACCAAGGAGTCAATTGGGACATGATGGAAGATGATTGAACTTACAGGTAAGGCCACATGCACCCAAGGAGTCGTTTTGACATGAAGAATGCAAGGACTCCTATATGACATGACAGATCCGCATGGCGCATGGAACCAAGGGGACACAGTTACACAGTGGAGCTTTTTGAGACCAAGGAGTCATTGTGACATGATGGAATATGCTGAAACCAACAGGCAAGGCCACATGGAGCCAAGGGCCATTGTGACATGAAGAAAGTACAGTTAACATTGCGACATGACAGAACTGCATGGAACCAAGGGGCCACTGTGACACAATGGAGCTTTTGGAAACCAAGGAGACCATTGTGACTTGGTGGAAGATGATTGAACCAACAGGTAAGGCCACATGGAATCATGGCGCCATGGTGACACTCTGTAGCTTTCTCAAACCAAGGAGATTATTGTGTCATGATGGAAGATGATTGAACTCAGAGGGAAGGCCACATGGAGCCAAGGAGGCACTTTGACATGACGAAGGCAAGGATTCCACTGTGGCCTGACTGTACCACATGGAACCAAGGAGCTACTGTGACACAGGGGAGTTTTTTCAAACTCAGGAGATGATTGTGACATGATGGAAGATGATGGAACTCACAGGTAGGGCCACATTAAAATGAGGAGCCATGGTGACACTGTAGAGCTTTCCAATCCAAGGAGACTATTATGACATGATGGCAGATGATTGAACTCAGAGGTAAGGCCACATGGAGACAAGGAGGCATTGTGACATGAAGAAAGCAAGGATCCAACTGTGGCCTAATTGAACCACATGGAAACAAGGAGCCACTGTGACACAGTAGAGCTTTTTCAGACCAAGGAGACCATTGAGACATGATGGAAGATGATTGATCTCACAGGTAAGGCCACATTCATTCAAGGAGTCGGTTTGACACGAAGAAAGCAAGGATTCCATTGTGACACAACAGATCCGCATGGCGCATGGAACCAAGAGGCCACTGTGACACAGTGGAACTTTTTCAGACCAAGGAGACCATTGTGACATGATGGAAGATGATTGAACCAACAGGTAAGGCCACATGGAATGAAGGAGCCCTGGTGACACTGTAGAGCTTTTTCAAGCCAAGGAGATTATGGTGACGTGATGGAAGATGATTGAACTCAGAGGTAAGGCCACATGGAGCCAAGGAGGCACTGTGACATGACGAAAGCAAGGATTCCATTGCGGCCTAAGAGAACATCATGGAACCATGGAGCCACTGTGACACAGTGGAGTTTTTTCCAACTCAGGAGATGATTGTGACATGATGGCAGATGATTGAACAAACAGGCAAGGCCACATGCAGTCAAGGAGTCGTTTTGATATGAAGAAAGCAAGGACTCCATTGTGACACGACAGAACCGCATGGCGCATGGAACCAAGAGGCCACTGTGACACATTGGAGCTTTTTCAGTCCTAGGAGACCATTATGACATGATGGGAGAAGAATAAACCAACAGGTAAGGCCACATGGAGCCAAGGAGGCATTGTGACATGACGAAGGCAAGGATTCCACTGTGGCCTGACTGAACCACATGGAACCAAGGAGCCACTCTGAAACAGGGGAGTTTTTTCAAACTCAGGAGAAGATTGTGACATGATGGAAGATGATTGAACTCACAGGTAAGGCCACATTAAAATGAGGAGCCTTGGTGACACTGTAGAGCTTTGCAATCCAAGGAGACTATTATGACATTATGGCAGATGATTGAACTCAGACGTAAGGCCACATGGAGACAAGGAGGCATTGTGACACAGAGAAAGCAAGGATTCCAGTGGTGCCTAACAGAACCACATGGAACCAAGGAGTCACTGTGACACAGTGGAGCTTTTTAAGGCCAAGGAGACCATTGCGACACAATGGAAGTGATTGAACACACAGGTAAGGCCACTTGAAGCCAAGCAGCCGATCTCACACAAAGAAAGCAAGGATTCCATTGTGACACGAGAGATCCGCATGGCGCATGGAACCAAGGGGCCACAGTTACACAGTGGAGCTTTTTGAGACCAAGGAGTCATTGTGACATGATGGAAGATGCTGAAACCAACAGGCAAGGCCACATGGAGCCAAGGGCCATTGTGACAAGAAGAAAGCACGGTTAACATTGTGACGTGACAGAACTGCATGGAACCAAGGGGCCACTGTGACACAATGGAGCTTTTGGAAACCAAGGAGACCATTGTGACATGGTGGAAGATGATTGAACCAACAGGTAAGGCCACAAGGAATCATGGTGACACTCTGTAGCTTTCTCAAACTCAGGAGATTATTGTGTCATGATGGAAGATGATTGAACTCAGAGGTAAGGCCACATGGAGCCAAGGAGGCATTGTGACATGAAGAAAGCAAGGATTCCACTGTGGCCCAACTGAACCACATGGAACCAAGGAGCCACTGTGACACATTGGAGCTTTTTCAGACCAAGGAGACCATTGTGACGTGATGGAAGATGATTGAACCTACAGGTTAGGCCACATACATTCAAGGAGTCGATTTGATATGAAGAAAGCAAGGACTCGTTGTGACACAGCAGAACCACATGGCGCGTGGAACCAAGTGGCCACTGTGACACATTGGAGCTTTTTCAGACTAAGGAGTTATTGCGACATGATGGAAGATGATTGAACCAACAGGTAAGGCCACATGGAATCATGGCGCCATGGTGACACTGTAGAGCTTTTTCAATCCAAGGAGACTATTATGACATGATGGCAGATGATTGAACTCACAGGTAAGGCCACATGGAGCCAAGGAGGCATTGTGACATGAAGAAAGCAAGGATTACATTGTGGCCTAACTGAACCACATGGAACCAAGGAGCCACTGGGACACAGTGGAACTTTTTCAGACCAAGGAGACCATTGTGACATGATGGAAGATGATTGAACCAACAGGTAAGGCCCCATGGAATGAAGGAGCCCTGGTGACACTGTAGAGCTTTTTCAAGCCAAGGAGATTATGGTGACGTGATGGAAGATGATTGAACTCAGAGGGAAGGCCACATGGAGCCAAGGAGGCACTGTGACATGACGAAAGCAAGGATTCCATTGCGGCCTAAGAGAACATCATGGAACCATGGAGCCACTGTGACACAGTGGAGTTTTTTCCAACTCAGGAGATGATTGTGACATGATGGCAGATGATTGAACAAACAGGCAAGGCCACATGCAGTCAAGGAGTCGTTTTGATATGAAGAAAGCAAGGACTCCATTGTGACACGACAGAACCGCATGGCGCATGGAACCAAGAGGCCACTGTGACACATTGGAGCTTTTTCAGACCAAGGAGACCATTATGACATGATGGGAGAAGAATAAACCAACAGGTAAGGCCACATGGAGCCAAGGAGGCATTGTGACATGACGAAGGCAAGGATTCCACTGTGGCCTGACTGAACCACATGGAACCAAGGAGCCACTGTGACACAGAGGAGTTTTTTCAAACTCAGGAGACGATTGTGACATGATGGAAGATGATTGAACTCAGAGGTAAGGCCACATGGAGACAAAGAGGCATTTTGACATGAAGAAAGCAAGGATTCCACTGTGGCCTAACAGAACCACATGGAACCAAGGAGCCACTGGGACACAGACGAGCTTTTTCAGTCCAAGGAGACCGTTGGGACATGATGGAAGATCATTGAACTCACAGGTAAGGCCACATGCATTCAAGGAGTTGATTTGACACGAAGGAAGCAAGGATTCCATTGTGACACAACAGATCCGCATGGCGCATGGAACCAAGTGGCCACTGTGACAGATTGGAGCTTTTTCAGACCAAGGAGACCATTGTGACATGATGGAAGAAGATTAAACCAACAGGTAAGGCCACATGGAACGGAGGAGCCATGGTGACACTCATGATGGAGCTTTTTCAATCCAAGGAGACTATGATGACATGATGGCAGATGATTGAACTCACAGGTATGGCCACTTGCAGACAAGGAGGCATTGTGACATGAAGAAAGCAAGGATTCCATTGTGGCCTAACTGAACCACTTGAAACCAAGGGGCCGGCTGCTGTGACACAGTGGAACTTTTTCAGACCAAGGAGACCATTGTGACATGATGGAAGATGATTGAACCAACAGGTAAGGCCACATGGAATGAAGGAGCCCTGGTGACACTGTAGAGCTTTTTCAAGCCAAGGAGATTATGGTGACGTGATGGAAGATGATTGAACTCAGAGGTAAGGCCACATGGAGCCAAGGAGGCACTGTGACATGACGAAAGCAAGGATTCCATTGCGGCCTAAGAGAACATCATGGAACCATGGAGCCACTGTGACACAGTGGAGTTTTTTCCAACTCAGGAGATGATTGTGACATGATGGCAGATGATTGAACAAACAGGCAAGGCCACATGCAGTCAAGGAGTCGTTTTGATATGAAGAAAGCAAGGACTCCATTGTGACACGACGGAAGTGCATGGAACCAAGAAGCCACTGTGACACATTGGAGCTTTTTCAGACCAAGGAGACCATTATGACATGATGGGAGAAGAATAAACCAAGAGGTAAGGCCACATGGAGCCAAGGAGGCATTGTGACATGACGAAGGCAAGGATTCCACTGTGGCCTGACTGAACCACATGGAACCAAGGAGCCACTCTGACACAGGGGAGTTTTTTCAAACTCAGGAGACGATTGTGACATGATGGAAGATGATTGAACTCACAGGTAAGGCCACATTAAAATGAGGAGCCATGGTGACACTGTAGAGCTTTGCAATCCAAGGAGACTATTATGACATGATGGCAGATGATTGAACTCAGAGGTAAGGCCACATGGAGACAAGGAGGCATTGTGACATGAAGAAAGCAAGGATTCCAGTGGTGCCTAATAGAACCACATCGAACCAAGGAGCCACTGGGACACAGAGGAGCTTTTTAAGGCCAAGGAGACCATTGCGACACAATGGAAGTGATTGAACACACAGGTAAGGCCACTTGAAGCCAAGCAGCCGTTCTCACACAAAGAAAGCAAGGATTCCATTGTGACATGAGAGATCCGCATGGCGCATGGAACCAAGGGGCCACAGTTACACAGTGGAGCTTTTTGAGACCAAGGAGTCATTGTGACATGATGGAAGATGCTGAAACCAACAGGCAAGGCCACATGGAGCCAAGGGCCATTGTGACAAGAAGAAAGCACGGTTAACATTGTGACGTGACAAAACTGCATGGAACCAAGGGGCCACTGTGACACAATGGAGCTTTTGGAAACCAAGGAGACCATTGTGACATGGTGGAAGATGATTGAACCAACAGGTAAGGCCACAAGGAATCATGGTGACACTCTGTAGCTTTCTCAAACTCAGGAGATTATTGTGTCATGATGGAAGATGATTGAACTCAGAGGTAAGGCCACATGGAGACAAAGAGGCATTTTGACATGAAGAAAGCAAGGATTCCACTGTGGCCTAACAGAACCACATGGAACCAAGGAGCCACTGGGACACAGTGGAGGTTTTTCAGTCCAAGGAGACCGTTGGGACATGATGGAAGATGATTGAACTCACAGGTAAGGCCACATGCAGCCAAGGAGTCGATTTGACACGAAGAAAGCAAGGATTCCATTGTGACACAACAGATCCGCATGGCGCATGGAACCAAGTGGCCACTGTGACAGATTGGAGCTTTTTCAGACCAAGGAGACCATTGTGACATGATGGAAGACGATTAAACCAACAGGTAAGGCCACATGGAACGGAGGAGCCATGGTGACACTCATGATGGAGCTTTTTCAATCCAAGGAGACTATTATGACATGATGGCAGATGATTGAACTCACAGGTATGGCCACATGCAGACAAGGAGGCATTGTGACATGAAGAAAGAGAGGATTCCATTGTGGCCTAAGTGAACCACTTGAAACCAAGGGGCCGGCTGCTGTGACACAGTGGAACTTTTTCAGACCAAGGAGACCATTGTGACATGATGGAAGATGATTGAACCAACAGGTAAGGCCCCATGGAATGAAGGAGCCCTGGTGACACTGTAGAGCTTTTTCAAGCCAAGGAGATTATGGTGACGTGATGGAAGATGATTGAACTCAGAGGGAAGGCCACATGGAGCCGAGGAGGCACTGTGACATGACGAAAGCAAGGATTCCATTGCGGCCTAAGAGAACATCATGGAACCATGGAGCCACTGTGACACAGTGGAGTTTTTTCAAACTCAAGAGGTGATTGTGACATGATGGCAGATGATTGAACAAACAGGCAAGGCCACATGCAGTCAAGGAGTCGTTTTGATATGAAGAAAGCAAGGACTCAATTGTGACACGACAGAACCGCATGGCGCATGGAACCAAGAGGCCACTGTGACACATTGGAGCTTTTTCAGTCCTAGGAGACCATTATGACATGATGGGAGAAGAATAAACCAACAGGTAAGGCCACATGGAGCCAAGGAGGCATTGTGACATGACGAAGGCAAGGATTCCACTGTGGCCTGACTGAACCACATGGAACCAAGGAGCCACTGTGACACAGGGGAGTTTTTTCAAACTCAGGAGACGATTGTGACATGATGGAAGATGATTGAACTCAGAGGTAAGGCCACATGGAGACAAAGAGGCATTTTGACATGAAGAAAGCAAGGATTCCACTGTGGCCTAACAGAACCACATGGAACCAAGGAGCCACTGGGACACAGAGGAGCTTTTTAAGGCCAAGGAGACCATTGCGACACAATGGAAGTGATTGAACACACAGGTAAGGCCACTTGAAGCCAAGCAGCCGTTCTCACACAAAGAAAGCAAGGATTCCATTGTGACACGAGAGATCCGCATGGCGCATGGAACCAAGGGGCCACAGTTACACAGTGGAGCTTTTTGAGACCAAGGAGTCATTGTGACATGATGGAAGATGCTGAAACCAACAGGCAAGGCCACATGGAGCCAAGGGCCATTGTGACAAGAAGAAAGCACGGTTAACATTGTGACGTGACAGAACTGCATGGAACCAAGGGGCCACTGTGACACAATGGAGCTTTTTCAGACCAAGGAGACCATTGTGACGTGATGGAAGATGATTGAACCTACAGGTTAGGCCACATACATTCAAGGAGTCGATTTGATATGAAGAAAGCAAAGACTCGTTGTGACACAACAGAACCACATGGCGCGTGGAACCAAGTGGCCACTGTGACACATTGGAGCTTATTCAGACTAAGGAGTTATTGCGACATGATGGAAGATGATTGAACCAACAGGTAAGGCCACATGGAATCATGGCGCCATGGTGACACTGTAGAGCTTTTTCAATCCAAGGAAACTATTATGACATGATGGCAGATGATTGAACTCAGAGGTAAGGCCACATGGAGCCAAGGAGGCATTGTGACATGAAGAAAGCAAGGATTCCACTGTGGCCTAACAGAACCACATGGAACCAAGGAGCCACTGGGACACAGAGGAGCTTTTTCAGTCCAAGGAGACCGTTGGGACATGATGGAAGATGATTGAACTCACAGGTAAGGCCATATGCATTCAAGGAGTCGATTTGACACGAAGAAAGCAAGGATTCCATTGTGACATAACAGAACCGCATGGCGCATGGAACCAAGGGGCCACTGTGACACATTGGAGCTTTTTCAGACCAAGGAGACCATTGTGACATGATGGAAGACGATTAAACCAACAGGTAAGGCCACATGGAACGGAGGAGCCATGGTGACACTCATGATGGAGCTTTTTCAATCCAAGGAGACTATGATGACATGATGGCAGATGATTGAACTCATAGGTATGGCCACATGCAGACAAGGAGGCATTGTGACATGAAGAAAGCAAGGATTCCATTGTGGCCTAACTGAACCACTTGAAACCAAGGGGCCGGCTGCTGTGACACAGTGGAACTTTTTCAGACCAAGGAGACCATTGTGACATGATGGAAGATGATTGAACCAACAGGTAAGGCCCCATGGAATGAAGGAGCCCTGGTGACACTGTAGAGCTTTTTCAAGCCAAGGAGATTATGGTGACGTGATGGAAGATGATTGAACTCAGAGGGAAGGCCACATGGAGCCAAGGAGGCACTGTGACATGACGAAAGCAAGGATTCCATTGCGGCCTAAGAGAACATCATGGAACCATGGAGCCACTGTGACACAGTGGAGTTTTTTCAAACTCAGGAGATGATTGTGACATGATGGCAGATGATTGAACAAACAGGCAAGGCCACATGCAGTCAAGGAGTCGTTTTGATATGAAGAAAGCAAGGACTCCATTGTGACACGAAAGAAGTGCATGGAACCAAGAGGCCACTGTGACACATTGGAGCTTTTTCAGTCCTAGGAGACCATTATGACATGATGGGAGAAGAATAAACCAACAGGTAAGGCCACATGGAGCCAAGGAGGCATTGTGACATGACGAAGGCAAGGATTCCACTGTGGCCTGACTGAACCACATGGAACCAAGGAGCCACTGTGACACAGGGGAGTTTTTTCAAACTCAGGAGACGATTGTGACATGATGGAAGATGATTGAACTCACAGGTAAGGCCACATTAAAATGAGGAGCCATGGTGACACTGTAGAGCTTTGCAATCCAAGGAGACTATTATGACATGATGGCAGATGATTGAACTCAGAGGTAAGGCCACATGGAGACAAGGAGGCATTGTGACATGAAGAAAGCAAGGATTCCAGTGGTGCCTAATAGAACCACATCGAACCAAGGAGTCACTGTGACACAGTGGAGCTTTTTAAGGCCAAGGAGACCATTGCGACACAATGGAAGTGATTGAACACACAGGTAAGGCCACTTGAAGCCAAGCAGCCGTTCTCACACAAAGAAAGCAAGGATTCCATTGTGACATGAGAGATCCGCATGGCGCATGGAACCAAGGGGCCACAGTTACACAGTGGAGCTTTTTGAGACCAAGGAGTCATTGTGACATGATGGAAGATGCTGAAACCAACAGGCAAGGCCACATGGAGCCAAGGGCCATTGTGACAAGAAGAAAGCATGGTTAACATTGTGACGTGACAGAACTGCATGGAACCAAGGGGCCACTGTGACACAATGGAGCTTTTTCAGACCAAGGAGACCATTGTGACATGATGGAAGAAGATTAAACCAACAGGTAAGGCCACATACATTCAAGGAGTCGATTTGATATGAAGAAAGCAAAGACTCGTTGTGACACAACAGAACCACATGGCGCATGGAACCAAGTGGCCACTGTGACACATTGGAGCTTATTCAGACTAAGGAGTTATTGCGACATGATGGAAGATGATTGAACCAACAGGTAAGGCCACATGGAATCATGGCGCCATGGTGACACTGTAGAGCTTTTTCAATCCAAGGAGACTATTATGACATGATGTCAGATGATTGAACTCAGAGGTAAGGCCACATGGAGCCAAGGAGGCATTGTGACATGAAGAAAGCAAGGATTCCACTGTGGCCTAACAGAACCACATGGAACCAAGGAGCCACTGGGACACAGAGGAGCTTTTTCAGTCCAAGGAGACCGTTGGGACATGATGGAAGATGATTGAACTCACAGGTAAGGCCACATGCAGACAGGGAGTCGATTTGACACGAAGAAAGCAAGGATTCCATTGTGACATAACAGAACCGCATGGCGCATGGAACCAAGGGGCCACTGTGACACATTGGAGCTTATTCAGACCAAGGAGACCATTGTGACATGATGGAAGAAGATTAAACCAACAGGTAAGGCCACATGGAACGGAGGAGCCATGGCGACACTCATGATGGAGCTTTTTCAATCCAAGGAGACTATTATGACATGATGGCAGATGATTGAACTCACAGGTATGGCCACATGCAGACAAGGAGGCATTGTGACATGAAGAAAGCAAGGATTCCATTGTGGCCTAAGTGAACCACTTGAAACCAAGGGGCCGGCTGCTGTGACACAGTGGAACTTTTTCAGACCAAGGAGACCATTGTGACATGATGGAAGATGATTGAACCAACAGGTAAGGCCCCATGGAATGAAGGAGCCCTGGTGACACTGTAGAGCTTTTTCAAGCCAAGGAGATTATGGTGACGTGATGGAAGATGATTGAACTCAGAGGGAAGGCCACATGGAGCCAAGGAGGCACTGTGACATGACGAAAGCAAGGATTCCATTGCGGCCTAAGAGAACATCATGGAACCATGGAGCCACTGTGACACAGTGGAGTTTTTTCAAACTCAGGAGATGATTGTGACATGATGGCAGATGATTGAACAAACAGGCAAGGCCACATGCAGTCAAGGAGTCGTTTTGATATGAAGAAAGCAAGGACTCCATTGTGACACGACAGAACCGCATGGCGCATGGAACCAAGAGGCCACTGTGACACATTGGAGCTTTTTCAGTCCTAGGAGACCATTATGACATGATGGGAGAAGAATAAACCAACAGGTAAGGCCACATGGAGCCAAGGAGGCATTGTGACATGACGAAGGCAAGGATTCCACTGTGGCCTGACTGAACCACATGGAACCAAGGAGCCACTGTGACACAGGGGAGTTTTTTCAAACTCAGGAGACGATTGTGACATGATGGAAGATGATTGAACTCACAGGTAAGGCCACATTAAAATGAGGAGCCATGGTGACACTGTAGAGCTTTGCAATCCAAGGAGACTATTATGACATGATGGCAGATGATTGAACTCAGAGGTAAGGCCACATGGAGACAAGGAGGCATTGTGACATGAAGAAAGCAAGGATTCCAGAGGTGCCTAACTGAACCACATGGAACCAAGGAGTCACTGTGACACAGTGGAGCTTTTTAAGGCCAAGGAGACCATTGCGACACAATGGAAGTGATTGAACACACAGGTAAGGCCACTTGAAGCCAAGCAGCCGTTCTCACACAAAGAAAGCAAGGATTCCATTGTGACACGAGAGATCCGCATGGCGCATGGAACCAAGGGGCCACAGTTACACAGTGGAGCTTTTTGAGACCAAGGAGTCATTGTGACATGATGGAAGATGCTGAAACCAACAGGCAAGGCCACATGGAGCCAAGGGCCATTGTGACAAGAAGAAAGCACGGTTAACATTGTGACGTGACAGAACTGCATGGAACCAAGGGGCCACTGTGACACAATGGAGCTTTTGGAAACCAAGGAGACCATTGTGACGTGATGGAAGATGATTGAACCTACAGGTTAGGCCACATACATTCAAGGAGTCGATTTGATATGAAGAAAGCAAAGACTCGTTGTGACACAACAGAACCACATGGCGCATGGAACCAAGTGGCCACTGTGACACATTGGAGCTTATTCAGACTAAGGAGTTATTGCGACATGATGGAAGATGATTGAACCAACAGGTAAGGCCACATGGAATCATGGCGCCATGGTGACACTGTAGAGCTTTTTCAATCCAAGGAGACTATTATGACATGATGTCAGATGATTGAACTCAGAGGTAAGGCCACATGGAGCCAAGGAGGCATTGTGACATGAAGAAAGCAAGGATTCCACTGTGGCCTAACAGAACCACATGGAACCAAGGAGCCACTGGGACACAGAGGAGCTTTTTCAGTCCAAGGAGACCGTTGGGACATGATGGAAGATGATTGAACTCACAGGTAAGGCCACATGCAGACAGGGAGTCGTTTTGACACGAAGAAAGCAAGGATTCCATTGTGACATAACAGAACCGCATGGCGCATGGAATCAAGGGGCCACTGTGACACATTGGAGCTTTTTCAGACCAAGGAGACCATTGTGACATGATGGAAGAAGATTAAACCAACAGGTAAGGCCACATGGAACGGAGGAGCCATGGTGACACTCATGATGGAGCTTTTTCAATCCAAGGAGACTATTATGACATGATGGCAGATGATTGAACTCACAGGTATGGCCACATGCAGACAAGGAGGCATTGTGACATGAAGAAAGCAAGGATTCCATTGTGGCCTAACTGAACCACTTGAAACCAAGGGGCCGGCTGCTGTGACACAGTGGAACTTTTTCAGACCAAGGAGACCATTGTGACATGATGGAAGATGATTGAACCAACAGGTAAGGCCCCATGGAATGAAGGAGCCCTGGTGACACTGTAGAGCTTTTTCAAGCCAAGGAGATTATGGTGACGTGATGGAAGATGATTGAACTCAGAGGGAAGGCCACATGGAGCCAAGGAGGCACTGTGACATGACGAAAGCAAGGATTCCATTGCGGCCTAAGAGAACATCATGGAACCATGGAGCCACTGTGACACAGTGGAGTTTTTTCAAACTCAGGAGATGATTGTGACATGATGGCAGATGATTGAACAAACAGGCAAGGCCACATGCAGTCAAGGAGTCGTTTTGATATGAAGAAAGCAAGGACTCCATTGTGACACGACAGAACCGCATGGCGCATGGAACCAAGAGGCCACTGTGACACATTGGAGCTTTTTCAGTCCTAGGAGACCATTATGACATGATGGAAGAAGAATAAACCAACAGGTAAGGCCACATGGAGCCAAGGAGGCATTGTGACATGACGAAGGCAAGGATTCCACTGTGGCCTGACTGAACCACATGGAACCAAGGAGCCACTGTGACACAGGGGAGTTTTTTCAAACTCAGGAGATGATTGTGACATGATGGAAGATGATTGAACTCACAGGTAAGGTCACATTAAAATGAGGAGCCATGGTGACACTGTAGAGCTTTGCAATCCAAGGAGACTATTATGACATGATGGCAGATGATTGAACTCAGAGGTAAGGCCACATGGAGACAAGGAGGCATTGTGACATGAAGAAAGCAAGGATTCCAGAGGTGCCTAACTGAACCACATGGAACCAAGGAGTCACTGTGACACAGTGGAGCTTTTTAAGGCCAAGGAGACCATTGCGACACAATGGAAGTGATTGAACACACAGGTAAGGCCACTTGAAGCCAAGCAGCCGTTCTCACACAAAGAAAGCAAGGATTCCATTGTGACATGAGAGATCCGCATGGCGCATGGAACCAAGGGGCCACAGTTACACAGTGGAGCTTTTTGAGACCAAGGAGTCATTGTGACATGATGGAAGATGCTGAAACCAACAGGCAAGGCCACATGGAGCCAAGGGCCATTGTGACAAGAAGAAAGCAAGGATTCCATTGTGACGTGACAGAACTGCATGGAACCAAGGGGCCACTGTGACACAATGGAGCTTTTGGAAACCAAGGAGACCATTGTGACATGGTGGAAGATGATTGAACCAACAGGTAAGGCCACAAGGAATCATGGCGCCATGGTGACACTCTGTAGCTTTCTCAAACTCAGGAGATTATTGTGTCATGATGGAAGATGATTGAACTGACAGGTAAGGCCACATTAAAATGAAGAGCCATGGTGACACTGTAGAGCTTTTCAATCCAAGGAGACTATTAAGACATGATGGCAGATGATTGAACTCAGAGGTAAGGCCACATGGAGACAAAGAGGCATTTTGACATGAAGAAAGCAAGGATTCCACTGTGGCCTAACAGAACCACATGGAACCAAGGAGCCACTGGGACACAGTGGAGGTTTTTCAGTCCAAGGAGACCGTTGGGACATGATGGAAGATGATTGAACTCACAGGTAAGGCCACATTCATTCAAGGAGTCGATTTGACACGAAGAAAGCAAGGATTCCATTGTGACACAACAGATCCGCATGGCGCATGGAACCAAGAGGCCACTGTGACACATTGGAGCTTTTTCAGACCAAGGAGACCATTGTGACATGATGGAAGAAGATTAAACCAACAGGTAAGGCCACATGGAACGGAGGAGCCATGGCGACACTCATGATGGAGCTTTTTCAATCCAAGGAGACTATTATGACATGATGGCAGATGATTGAACTCACAGGTATGGCCACATGCAGACAAGGAGGCATTGTGACATGAAGAAAGAGAGGATTCCATTGTGGCCTAACTGAACCACATGAAACCATGGGGCCGGCTGCTGTGTCACAGTGGAACTTTTTCAGACCAAGGAGACCATTGTGACATGATGGAAGATGATTGAACCAACAGGTAAGGCCCCATGGAATGAAGGAGCCCTGGTGACACTGTAGAGCTTTTTCAAGCCAAGGAGATTATGGTGACGTGATGGAAGATGATTGAACTCAGAGGGAAGGCCACATGGAGCCAAGGAGGCACTGTGACATGACGAAAGCAAGGATTCCATTGCGGCCTAAGAGAACATCATGGAACCATGGAGCCACTGTGACACAGTGGAGTTTTTTCAAACTCAGGAGATGATTGTGACATGATGGCAGATGATTGAACAAACAGGCAAGGCCACATGCAGTCAAGGAGTCGTTTTGATATGAAGAAAGCAAGGACTCCATTGTGACACGACAGAACCGCATGGAACCAAGAGGCCACTGTGACACATTGGAGCTTTTTCAGACCAAGGAGACCATTATGACATGATGGAAGAAGAATAAACCAACAGGTAAGGCCACATGGAGCCAAGGAGGCATTGTGACATGACGAAGGCAAGGATTCCACTGTGGCCTAACTGAACCACTTGAAACCAAGGGGCCGGCTGCTGTGACACAGTGGAACTTTTTCAGACCAAGGAGACCATTGTGACATGATGGAAGATGATTGAACCAACAGGTAAGGCCCCATGGAATGAAGGAGCCCTGGTGACACTGTAGAGCTTTTTCAAGCCAAGGAGATTATGGTGACGTGATGGAAGATGATTGAACTCAGAGGGAAGGCCACATGGAGCCAAGGAGGCACTGTGACATGACGAAAGCAAGGATTCCATTGCGGCCTAAGAGAACATCATGGAACCATGGAGCCACTGTGACACAGTGGAGTTTTTTCAAACTCAGGAGATGATTGTGACATGATGGCAGATGATTGAACAAACAGGCAAGGCCACATGCAGTCAAGGAGTCGTTTTGATATGAAGAAAGCAAGGACTCCATTGTGACACGACAGAACCGCATGGCGCATGGAACCAAGAGGCCACTGTGACACATTGGAGCTTTTTCAGTCCTAGGAGACCATTATGACATGATGGGAGAAGAATAAACCAACAGGTAAGGCCACATGGAGCCAAGGAGGCATTGTGACATGACGAAGGCAAGGATTCCACTGTGGCCTGACTGAACCACATGGAACCAAGGAGCCACTGTGACACAGGGGAGTTTTTTCAAACTCAGGAGATGATTGTGACATGATGGAAGATGATTGAACTCACAGGTAAGGCCACATTAAAATGAGGAGCCATGGTGACACTGTAGAGCTTTGCAATCCAAGGAGACTATTATGACATGATGGCAGATGATTGAACTCAGAGGTAAGGCCACATGGAGACAAGGAGGCATTGTGACATGAAGAAAGCAAGGATTCCAGAGGTGCCTAACTGAACCACATGGAACCAAGGAGTCACTGTGACACAGTGGAGCTTTTAAAGGCCAAGGAGACCATTGCGACACAATGGAAGTGATTGAACACACAGGTAAGGCCACTTGAAGCCATGCAGCCGTTCTCACACAAAGAAAGCAAGGATTCCATTGTGACACGAGAGATCCGCATGGCGCATGGAACCAAGGGGCCACAGTTACACAGTGGAGCTTTTTGAGACCAAGGAGTCATTGTGACATGATGGAAGATGCTGAAACCAACAGGCAAGGCCACATGGAGCCAAGGGCCATTGTGACAAGAAGAAAGCAAGGATTCCATTGTGACGTGACAGAACTGCATGGAACCAAGGGGCCACTGTGACACAATGGAGCTTTTGGAAACCAAGGAGACCATTGTGACATGGTGGAAGATGATTGAACCAACAGGTAAGGCCACAAGGAATCATGGCGCCATGGTGACACTCTGTAGCTTTCTCAAACTCAGGAGATTATTGTGTCATGATGGAAGATGATTGAACTGACAGGTAAGGCCACATTAAAATGAAGAGCCATGGTGACACTGTAGAGCTTTTCAATCCAAGGAGACTATTAAGACATGATGGCAGATGATTGAACTCAGAGGTAAGGCCACATGGAGACAAAGAGGCATTTTGACATGAAGAAAGCAAGGATTCCACTGTGGCCTAACAGAACCACATGGAACCAAGGAGCCACTGGGACACAGTGGAGGTTTTTCAGTCCAAGGAGACCGTTGGGACATGATGGAAGATGATTGAACTCACAGGTAAGGCCACATGCAGCCAAGGAGTCGATTTGACATGAAGAAAGCAAGGATTCCATTGTGACACAACAGATCCGCATGGCGCATGGAACCAAGAGGCCACTGTGACACATTGGAGCTTTTTCAGACCAAGGAGACCATTGTGACATGATGGAAGAAGATTAAACCAACAGGTAAGGCCACATGGAACGGAGGAACCATGGTGACACTCATGATGGAGCTTTTTCAATCCAAGGAGACTATGATGACATGATGGCAGATGATTGAACTCACAGGTATGGCCACATGCAGACAAGGAGGCATTGTGACATGAAGAAAGCAAGGATTCCATTGTGGCCTAACTGAACCACTTGAAACCAAGGGGCCGGCTGCTGTGACACAGTGGAACTTTTTCAGACCAAGGAGACCATTGTGACATGATGGAAGATGATTGAACCAACAGGTAAGGCCCCATGGAATGAAGGAGCCCTGGTGACACTGTGGAGCTTTTTCAAGCCAAGGAGATTATGGTGACGTGATGGAAGATGATTGAACTCAGAGGGAAGGCCACATGGAGCCAAGGAGGCACTGTGACATGACGAAAGCAAGGATTCCATTGCGGCCTAAGAGAACATCATGGAACCATGGAGCCACTGTGACACAGTGGAGTTTTTTCAAACTCAGGAGATGATTGTGACATGATGGAAGATGATTGAACAAACAGGCAAGGCCACATGCAGTCAAGGAGTCGTTTTGATATGAAGAAAGCAAGGACTCCATTGTGACACGACAGAACCGCATGGCGCATGGAACCAAGAGGCCACTGTGACACATTGGAGCTTTTTCAGTCCTAGGAGACCATTATGACATGATGGAAGAAGAATAAACCAACAGGTAAGGCCACATGGAGCCAAGGAGGCATTGTGACATGACGAAGGCAAGGATTCCACTGTGGCCTGACTGAACCACATGGAACCAAGGAGCCACTGTGACACAGGGGAGTTTTTTCAAACTCAGGAGACCATTGTGACATGATGGAAGATGATTGAACTCACAGGTAAGGCCACATTAAAATGAGGAGCCATGGTGACACTGTAGAGCTTTGCAATCCAAGGAGACTATTATGACATGATGGCAGATGATTGAACTCAGAGGTAAGGCCACATGGAGACAAGGAGGCATTGTGACATGAAGAAAGCAAGGATTCCAGAGGTGCCTAACTGAACCACATGGAACCAAGGAGTCACTGTGACACAGTGGAGCTTTTTAAGGCCAAGGAGACCATTGCGACACAATGGAAGTGATTGAACACACAGGTAAGGCCACTTGAAGCCAAGCAGCCGTTCTCACACAAAGAAAGCAAGGATTCCATTGTGACACGAGAGATCCGCATGGCGCATGGAACCAAGGGGCCACAGTTACACAGTGGAGCTTTTTGAGACCAAGGAGTCATTGTGACATGATGGAAGATGCTGAAACCAACAGGCAAGGCCACATGGAGCCAAGGGCCATTGTGACAAGAAGAAAGCAAGGATTCCATTGTGACGTGACAGAACTGCATGGAACCAAGGGGCCACTGTGACACAATGGAGCTTTTGGAAACCAAGGAGACCATTGTGACATGGTGGAAGATGATTGAACCAACAGGTAAGGCCACAAGGAATCATGGCGCCATGGTGACACTCTGTAGCTTTCTCAAACTCAGGAGATTATTGTGTCATGATGGAAGATGATTGAACTGACAGGTAAGGCCACATTAAAATGAAGAGCCATGGTGACACTGTAGAGCTTTTCAATCCAAGGAGACTATTAAGACATGATGGCAGATGATTGAACTCAGAGGTAAGGCCACATGGAGACAAAGAGGCATTTTGACATGAAGAAAGCAAGGATTCCACTGTGGCCTAACAGAACCACATGGAACCAAGGAGCCACTGGGACACAGTGGAGGTTTTTCAGTCCAAGGAGACCGTTGGGACATGATGGAAGATGATTGAACTCACAGGTAAGGCCACATGCAGCCAAGGAGTCGATTTGACACGAAGAAAGCAAGGATTCCATTGTGACACAACAGATCCGCATGGTGCATGGAACCAAGAGGCCACTGTGACACATTGGAGCTTTTTCAGACCAAGGAGACCATTGTGACATGATGGAAGAAGATTAAACCAACAGGTAAGGCCACATGGAACGGAGGAGCCATGGTGACACTGTAGAGCTTTGCAATCCAAGGAGACTATTATGACATGATGGCAGATGATTGAACTCACAGGTATGGCCACATGCAGACAAGGAGGCATTGTGACATGAAGAAAGAGAGGATTCCATTGTGGCCTAACTGAACCACATGAAACCAAGGGGCCGGCTGCTGTGACACAGTGGAACTTTTTCAGACCAAGGAGACCATTGTGACATGATGGAAGATGATTGAACCAACAGGTAAGGCCCCATGGAATGAAGGAGCCCTGGTGACACTGTAGAGCTTTTTCAAGCCAAGGAGATTATGGTGACGTGATGGAAGATGATTGAACTCAGAGGTAAGGCCACATGGAGCCAAGGAGGCACTGTGACATGACGAAAGCAAGGATTCCATTGCGGCCTAAGAGAACATCATGGAACCATGGAGCCACTGTGACACAGTGGAGTTTTTTCAAACTCAGGAGATGATTGTGACATGATGGCAGATGATTGAACAAGCAGGCAAGGCCACATGCAGTCAAGGAGTCGTTTTGATATGAAGAAAGCAAGGATTCCATTGTGACACAACAGATCCGCATGGCGCATGGAACCAAGAGGCCACTGTGACACATTGGAGCTTTTTCAGACCAAGGAGACCATTGTGACATGATGGAAGAAGATTAAACCAACAGGTAAGGCCACATGGAACGGAGGAACCATGGTGACACTCATGATGGAGCTTTTTCAATCCAAGGAGACTATTATGACATGATGGCAGATGATTGAACTCACAGGTATGGCCACATGCAGACAAGGAGGCATTGTGACATGAAGAAAGCAAGGATTCCATTGTGGCCTAACTGAACCACATGAAACCAAGGGGCCGGCTGCTGTGACACAGTGGAACTTTTTCAGACCAAGGAGACCATTGTGACATGCTGGAAGATGATTGAACCAACAGGTAAGGCCCCATGGAATGAAGGAGCCCTGGTGACACTGTAGAGCTTTTTCAAGCCAAGGAGATTATGGTGACGTGATGGAAGATGATTGAACTCAGAGGGAAGGCCACATGGAGCCAAGGAGGCACTGTGACATGACGAAAGCAAGGATTCCATTGCGGCCTAAGAGAACATCATGGAACCATGGAGCCACTGGGACACAGTGGAGTTTTTTCAAACTCAGGAGATGATTGTGACATGATGGAAGATGATTGAACTCACAGGTAAGGCCACATTCATTCAAGGAGTCGATTTGACACGAAGAAAGCAAGGATTCCATTGTGACATAACAGAACCGCATGGCGCATGGAACCAAGGGGCCACTGTGACACATTGGAGCTTTTTCAGACCAAGGAGACCATTGTGACATGATGGAAGAAGATTAAACCAACAGGTAAGGCCACATGGAACGGAGGAGCCATGGCGACACTCATGATGGAGCTTTTTCAATCCAAGGAGACTATTATGACATGATGGCAGATGATTGAACTCACAGGTATGGCCACATGCAGACAAGGAGGCATTGTGACATGAAGAAAGAGAGGATTCCATTGTGGCCTAACTGAACCACATGAAACCAAGGGGCCGGCTGCTGTGACACAGTGGAACTTTTTCAGACCAAGGAGACCATTGTGACATGATGGAAGATGATTGAACCAACAGGTAAGGCCCCATGGAATGAAGGAGCCCTGGTGACACTGTAGAGCTTTTTCAAGCCAAGGAGATTATGGTGACGTGATGGAAGATGATTGAACTCAGAGGGAAGGCCACATGGAGCCAAGGAGGCACTGTGACATGACGAAAGCAAGGATTCCATTGCGGCCTAAGAGAACATCATGGAACCATGGAGCCACTGTGACACAGTGGAGTTTTTTCAAACTCAGGAGATGATTGTGACATGATGGCAGATGATTGAACAAACAGGCAAGGCCACATGCAGTCAAGGAGTCGTTTTGATATGAAGAAAGCAAGGACTCCATTGTGACACGACAGAACCGCATGGAACCAAGAGGCCACTGTGACACATTGGAGCTTTTTCAGACCAAGGAGACCATTATGACATGATGGAAGAAGAATAAACCAACAGGTAAGGCCACATGGAGCCAAGGAGGCATTGTGACATGACGAAGGCAAGGATTCCACTGTGGCCTGACTGAACCACATGGAACCAAGGAGCCACTGTGACACAGGGGAGTTTTTTCAAACTCAGGAGACCATTGTGACATGATGGAAGATGATTGAACTCACAGGTAAGGCCACATGGAGACAAAGTGGCATTTTGACATGAAGAAAGCAAGGATTCCACTGTGGCCTAACAGAACCACATGGAACCAAGGAGCCACTGGGACACAGAGGAGGTTTTTCAGTCCAAGGAGACCGTTGGGACATGATGGAAGATGATTGAACTCACAGGTAAGGCCACATGCAGACTGGGAGTCGTTTTGACACGAAGAAAGCAAGGATTCCATTGTGACACAACAGATCCGCATGGCGCATGGAACCAAGAGGCCACTGTGACACATTGGAGCTTTTTCAGACCAAGGAGACCATTGTGACATGATGGAAGACGATTAAACCAACAGGTAAGGCCACATGGAACGGAGGAGCCATGGTGACACTCATGATGGAGCTTTTTCAATCCAAGGAGACTATGATGACATGATGGCAGATGATTGAACTCACAGGTATGGCCACATGCAGACAAGGAGGCATTGTGACATGAAGAAAGCAAGGATTCCATTGTGGCCTAAGTGAACCACTTGAAACCAAGGGGCCGGCTGCTGTGACACAGTGGAACTTTTTCAGACCAAGGAGACCATTGTGACATGATGGAAGATGATTGAACCAACAGGTAAGGCCCCATGGAATGAAGGAGCCCTGGTGACACTGTAGAGCTTTTTCAAGCCAAGGAGATTATGGTGACGTGATGGAAGATGATTGAACTCAGAGGGAAGGCCACATGGAGCCAAGGAGGCACTGTGACATGACGAAAGCAAGGATTCCATTGCGGCCTAAGAGAACATCATGGAACCATGGAGCCACTGTGACACAGTGGAGTTTTTTCAAACTCAGGAGATGATTGTGACATGATGGCAGATGATTGAACAAACAGGCAAGGCCACATGCAGTCAAGGAGTCGTTTTGATATGAAGAAAGCAAGGACTCCATTGTGACACGACAGAAGTGCATGGAACCAAGAAGCCACTGTGACACATTGGAGCTTTTTCAGTCCTAGGAGACCATTATGACATGATGGGAGAAGAATAAACCAACAGGTAAGGCCACATGGAGCCAAGGAGGCATTGTGACATGAAGAAAGCAAGGATTCCACTGTGGCCTAACAGAACCACATGGAACCAAGGAGCCACTGGGACACAGAGGAGCTTTTTCAGTCCAAGGAGACCGTTGGGACATGATGGAAGATGATTGAACTCACAGGTAAGGCCACATGGAGCCAAGTATTCTTTTTGACAGGAAAAAAGCAAGGACTCCTTTGTGACATGACAGAACCGCATGGCGCGTGGAACCAAGGGGCCACAGTTACACAGTGGAGTTTTTTTAGACCAAGGAGTCATTGTGACATGATGGAAGATGCTGAAACCAACAGGCAAGGCCACATGGAGCCAAGGGCCATTGTGACAAGAAGAAAACAAGGATTCCATTGTGATGTGACAGAACTGCATGGAACCAAGGGGCCACTGTGACACAATGGAGCTTTTGGAAACCAAGGAGACCATTGTGACGTGATGGTAGATGATTGAACCTACAGGTTAGGCCACATACATTCAAGGAGTCGATTTGATATGAAGAAAGCAAAGACTCGTTGTGACACAGCAGAACCACATGGCGCATGGAACCAAGTGGCCACTGTGACACATTGGAGCTTATTCAGACTAAGGAGTTATTGCGACATGATGGAAGATGATTGAACCAACAGGTAAGGCCACATGGAATCATGGCGCCATGGTGACACTGTAGAGCTTTTTCAATCCAAGGAGACTATTATGACATGATGGCAGATGATTGAACTCACAGGTAAGGCCACATGGAGCCAAGGAGACATTGTGACATGAAGAAAGCAAGGATTCCATTGTGGTCTAACTGAACCACATGGAACCAAGGAGCCACTGGGACACAGTGGAGGTTTTTCAGACCAAGGAGACCATTGGGACATGATGGAAGATGATTGAACCAACAGGTAAGGCCACATGCAGACAGGGAGTCGTTTTGACACGAAGAAAGCAAGGATTCCATTGTGACACAACAGAACCACATGGCACATGGAACCAAGGGGCCACTGTGACACATTGGAGCTTTTTCAGACCAAGGAGACCATTGTGACATGATGGAAGAAGATTAAACCAACAGGTAAGGCCACATGGAACGGAGGAGCCATGGTGACACTCTGTAGAGCTTTTTCAATCCAAGGAGACTATTATGACATGATGGCAGATGATTGAACTCACAGGTAAGGCCACATGGAGACAAGGAGGCATTGTGACATGAAGAAAGCAAGGATTCCATTGTGGCCTAACTGAACCACATGAAACTAAGGGGCCGGCCGCTGTGACACAGTGGAACTTTTTCAGACCCAGGAGACCATTGTGACATGATGGAAGATGATTGAACCAACAGGTAAGGCCCCATGGAATGAAGGAGCCTTGGTGACACTGTAGAGCTTTTTCAAGCCAAGGAGATTATGGTGACGTGATGGAAGATGATTGAACTCAGAGGTAAGGCCACATGGAGCCAAGGAGGCACTGTGACATGACGAAAGCAAGGATTCCATTGCGGCCTAAGAGAACATCATGGAACCATGGAGCCACTGTGACACAGTGGAGTTTTTTCAAACTCAGGAGATGATTGTGACATGATGGCAGATGATTGAACAAACAGGCAAGGCCACATGCAGTCAAGGAGTCGTTTTGATATGAAGAAAGCAAGGACTCCATTGTGACACGACAGAACCGCATGGCGCATGGAACCAAGAGGCCACTGTGACACATTGGAGCTTTTTCAGTCCTAGGAGACCATTATGACATGATGGGAGAAGAATAAACCAACAGGTAAGGCCACATGGAGCCAAGGAGGCATTGTGACATGACGAAGGCAAGGATTCCACTGTGGCCTGACTGAACCACATGGAACCAAGGAGCCACTGTGACACAGGGGAGTTTTTTCAAACTCAGGAGACGATTGTGACATGATGGAAGATGATTGAACTCACAGGTAAGGCCACATTAAAATTAGGAGCCATGGTGACACTGTAGAGCTTTGCAATCCAAGGAGACTATTATGACATGATGGCAGATGATTGCACTCAGAGGTAAGGCCACATGGAGACAAGGAGGCATTGTGACATGAAGAAAGCAAGGATTCCACTGTGGCCTAACAGAACCGCATGGAACCAAGGAGCCACTGGGACACAGAGGAGCTTTTTCAGTCCAAGGAGACCGTTGGGACATGATGGAAGATGATTGAACTCACAGGTAAGGCCACATGGAGCCAAGTATTCTTTTTGACAGGAAAAAAGCAAGGACTCCTTTGTGACATGACAGAACCGCATGGCACGTGGAACCAAGGGGCCACAGTTACACAGTGGAGCTTTTTGAGACCAAGGAGTCATTGTGACATGATGGAAGATGCTGAAACCAACAGGCAAGGCCACATGGAGCCAAGGGCCATTGTGACAAGAAGAAAACAAGGATTCCATTGTGATGTGACAGAACTGCATGGAACCAAGGGGCCACTGTGACACAATGGAGCTTTTGGAAACCAAGGAGACCATTGTGACGTGATGGTAGATGATTGAACCTACAGGTTAGGCCACATACATTCAAGGAGTCGATTTGATATGAAGAAAGCAAAGACTCGTTGTGACACAGCAGAACCACATGGCGCATGGAACCAAGTGGCCACTGTGACACATTGGAGCTTATTCAGACTAAGGAGTTATTGCGACATGATGGAAGATGATTGAACTCACAGGTAAGGCCACATGCAGACAGGGAGTCGATTTGACACGAAGAAAGCAAGGATTCCATTGTGACATAACAGAACCGCATGGCGCATGGAACCAAGGGGCCACTGTGACACATTGGAGCTTATTCAGACCAAGGAGACCATTGTGACATGATGGAAGAAGATTAAACCAACAGGTAAGGCCACATGGAACGGAGGAGCCATGGCGACACTCATGATGGAGCTTTTTCAATCCAAGGAGACTATTATGACATGATGGCAGATGATTGAACTCACAGGTATGGCCACATGCAGACAAGGAGGCATTGTGACATGAAGAAAGCAAGGATTCCATTGTGGCCTAAGTGAACCACTTGAAACCAAGGGGCCGGCTGCTGTGACACAGTGGAACTTTTTCAGACCAAGGAGACCATTGTGACATGATGGAAGATGATTGAACCAACAGGTAAGGCCCCATGGAATGAAGGAGCCCTGGTGACACTGTAGAGCTTTTTCAAGCCAAGGAGATTATGGTGACGTGATGGAAGATGATTGAACTCAGAGGGAAGGCCACATGGAGCCAAGGAGGCACTGTGACATGACGAAAGCAAGGATTCCATTGCGGCCTAAGAGAACATCATGGAACCATGGAGCCACTGTGACACAGTGGAGTTTTTTCAAACTCAGGAGATGATTGTGACATGATGGCAGATGATTGAACAAACAGGCAAGGCCACATGCAGTCAAGGAGTCGTTTTGATATGAAGAAAGCAAGGACTCCATTGTGACACGACAGAACCGCATGGCGCATGGAACCAAGAGGCCACTGTGACACATTGGAGCTTTTTCAGTCCTAGGAGACCATTATGACATGATGGGAGAAGAATAAACCAACAGGTAAGGCCACATGGAGCCAAGGAGGCATTGTGACATGACGAAGGCAAGGATTCCACTGTGGCCTGACTGAACCACATGGAACCAAGGAGCCACTGTGACACAGGGGAGTTTTTTCAAACTCAGGAGACGATTGTGACATGATGGAAGATGATTGAACTCACAGGTAAGGCCACATTAAAATGAGGAGCCATGGTGACACTGTAGAGCTTTGCAATCCAAGGAGACTATTATGACATGATGGCAGATGATTGAACTCAGAGGTAAGGCCACATGGAGACAAGGAGGCATTGTGACATGAAGAAAGCAAGGATTCCAGAGGTGCCTAACTGAACCACATGGAACCAAGGAGTCACTGTGACACAGTGGAGCTTTTTAAGGCCAAGGAGACCATTGCGACACAATGGAAGTGATTGAACACACAGGTAAGGCCTCTTGAAGCCAAGCAGCCGTTCTCACACAAAGAAAGCAAGGATTCCATTGTGACACGAGAGATCCGCATGGCGCATGGAACCAAGGGGCCACAGTTACACAGTGG
Source organism: Anomalospiza imberbis (assembly GCF_031753505.1). Taxonomy (NCBI): domain Eukaryota; kingdom Metazoa; phylum Chordata; class Aves; order Passeriformes; family Viduidae; genus Anomalospiza; species Anomalospiza imberbis. The sequence goes on from NW_027099420.1 coordinate 152,282, forward strand.
AGCTTTTTGAGACCAAGGAGTCATTGTGACATGATGGAAGATGCTGAAACCAACAGGCAAGGCCACATGGAGCCAAGGGCCATTGTGACAAGAAGAAAGCACGGTTAACATTGTGACGTGACAGAACTGCATGGAACCAAGGGGCCACTGTGACACAATGGAGCTTTTGGAAACCAAGGAGACCATTGTGACGTGATGGAAGATGATTGAACCTACAGGTTAGGCCACATACATTCAAGGAGTCGATTTGATATGAAGAAAGCAAAGACTCGTTGTGACACAACAGAACCACATGGCGCATGGAACCAAGTGGCCACTGTGACACATTGGAGCTTATTCAGACTAAGGAGTTATTGCGACATGATGGAAGATGATTGAACCAACAGGTAAGGCCACATGGAATCATGGCGCCATGGTGACACTGTAGAGCTTTTTCAATCCAAGGAGACTATTATGACATGATGTCAGATGATTGAACTCAGAGGTAAGGCCACATGGAGCCAAGGAGGCATTGTGACATGAAGAAAGCAAGGATTCCACTGTGGCCTAACAGAACCACATGGAACCAAGGAGCCACTGGGACACAGTGGAGGTTTTTCAGTCCAAGGAGACCGTTGGGACATGATGGAAGATGATTGAACTCACAGGTAAGGCCACATTCATTCAAGGAGTCAATTTGACACGAAGAAAGCAAGGATTCCATTGTGACATAACAGAACCGCATGGCGCATGGAACCAAGGGGCCACTGTGACACATTGGAGCTTTTTCAGACCAAGGAGACCATTGTGACATGATGGAAGACGATTAAACCAACAGGTAAGGCCACATGGAACGGAGGAGCCATGGTGACACTCATGATGGAGCTTTTTCAATCCAAGGAGACTATGATGACATGATGGAAGATGATTGAACTCACAGGTATGGCCACATGCAGACAAGGAGGCATTGTGACTTGAAGAAAGAGAGGATTCCATTGTGGCCTAACTGAACCACATGAAACCAAGGGGCCGGCTGCTGTGACACAGTGGAACTTTTTCAGACCAAGGAGACCATTGTGACATGATGGAAGATGATTGAACCAACAGGTAAGGCCCCATGGAATGAAGAAGCCCTGGTGACACTGTAGAGCTTTTTCAAGCCAAGGAGATTATGGTGACGTGATGGAAGATGATTGAACTCAGAGGGAAGGCCACATGGAGCCAAGGAGGCACTGTGACATGACGAAAGCAAGGATTCCATTGCGGCCTAAGAGAACATCATGGAACCATGGAGCCACTGTGACACAGTGGAGTTTTTTCAAACTCAGGAGATGATTGTGACATGATGGCAGATGATTGAACAAACAGGCAAGGCCACATGCAGTCAAGGAGTCGTTTTGATATGAAGAAAGCAAGGACTCCATTGTGACACGACAGAACCGCATGGCGCATGGAACCAAGAGGCCACTGTGACACATTGGAGCTTTTTCAGTCCTAGGAGACCATTATGACATGATGGGAGAAGAATAAACCAACAGGTAAGGCCACATGGAGCCAAGGAGGCATTGTGACATGACGAAGGCAAGGATTCCACTGTGGCCTGACTGAACCACATGGAACCAAGGAGCCACTGTGACACAGGGGAGTTTTTTCAAACTCAGGAGACGATTGTGACATGATGGAAGATGATTGAACTCACAGGTAAGGCCACATTAAAATGAGGAGCCATGGTGACACTGTAGAGCTTTGCAATCCAAGGAGACTATTATGACATGATGGCAGATGATTGAACTCAGAGGTAAGGCCACATGGAGACAAGGAGGCATTGTGACATGAAGAAAGCAAGGATTCCAGTGGTGCCTAATAGAACCACATCGAACCAAGGAGTCACTGTGACACAGTGGAGCTTTTTAAGGCCAAGGAGACCATTGCGACACAATGGAAGTGATTGAACACACAGGTAAGGCCACTTGAAGCCAAGCAGCCGTTCTCACACAAAGAAAGCAAGGATTCCATTGTGACATGAGAGATCCGCATGGCGCATGGAACCAAGGGGCCACAGTTACACAGTGGAGCTTTTTGAGACCAAGGAGTCATTGTGACATGATGGAAGATGCTGAAACCAACAGGCAAGGCCACATGGAGCCAAGGGCCATTGTGACAAGAAGAAAGCACGGTTAACATTGTGACGTGACAGAACTGCATGGAACCAAGGGGCCACTGTGACACAATGGAGCTTTTGGAAACCAAGGATACCATTGTGACATGGTGGAAGATGATTGAACCAACAGGTTAGGCCACATACATTCAAGGAGTCGATTTGATATGAAGAAAGCAAAGACTCGTTGTGACACAACAGAACCACATGGCGCATGGAACCAAGTGGCCACTATGACACATTGGAGCTTATTCAGACTAAGGAGTTATTGCGACATGATGGAAGATGATTGAACCAACAGGTAAGGCCACATGGAATCATGGCGCCATGGTGACACTGTAGAGCTTTTTCAATCCAAGGAGACTATTATGACATGATGTCAGATGATTGAACTCAGAGGTAAGGCCACATGGAGCCAAGGAGGCATTGTGACATGAAGAAAGCAAGGATTCCACTGTGGCCTAACAGAACCACATGGAACCAAGGAGCCACTGGGACACAGAGGAGCTTTTTCAGTCCAAGGAGACCGTTGGGACATGATGGAAGATGATTGAACTCACAGGTAAGGCCACATGCAGACAGGGAGTCGTTTTGACACGAAGAAAGCAAGGATTCCATTGTGACATAACAGAACCGCATGGCGCATGGAATCAAGGGGCCACTGTGACACATTGGAGCTTTTTCAGACCAAGGAGACCATTGTGACATGATGGAAGAAGATTAAACCAACAGGTAAGGCCACATGGAACGGAGGAGCCATGGTGACACTCATGATGGAGCTTTTTCAATCCAAGGAGACTATTATGACATGATGGCAGATGATTGAACTCACAGGTATGGCCACATGCAGACAAGGAGGCATTGTGACATGAAGAAAGCAAGGATTCCATTGTGGCCTAACTGAACCACTTGAAACCAAGGGGCCGGCTGCTGTGACACAGTGGAACTTTTTCAGACCAAGGAGACCATTGTGACATGATGGAAGATGATTGAACCAACAGGTAAGGCCCCATGGAATGAAGGAGCCCTGGTGACACTGTAGAGCTTTTTCAAGCCAAGGAGATTATGGTGACGTGATGGAAGATGATTGAACTCAGAGGGAAGGCCACATGGAGCCAAGGAGGCACTGTGACATGACGAAAGCAAGGATTCCATTGCGGCCTAAGAGAACATCATGGAACCATGGAGCCACTGTGACACAGTGGAGTTTTTTCAAACTCAGGAGATGATTGTGACATGATGGCAGATGATTGAACAAACAGGCAAGGCCACATGCAGTCAAGGAGTCGTTTTGATATGAAGAAAGCAAGGACTCCATTGTGACACGACAGAACCGCATGGCGCATGGAACCAAGAGGCCACTGTGACACATTGGAGCTTTTTCAGTCCTAGGAGACCATTATGACATGATGGAAGAAGAATAAACCAACAGGTAAGGCCACATGGAGCCAAGGAGGCATTGTGACATGACGAAGGCAAGGATTCCACTGTGGCCTGACTGAACCACATGGAACCAAGGAGCCACTGTGACACAGGGGAGTTTTTTCAAACTCAGGAGATGATTGTGACATGATGGAAGATGATTGAACTCACAGGTAAGGTCACATTAAAATGAGGAGCCATGGTGACACTGTAGAGCTTTGCAATCCAAGGAGACTATTATGACATGATGGCAGATGATTGAACTCAGAGGTAAGGCCACATGGAGACAAGGAGGCATTGTGACATGAAGAAAGCAAGGATTCCAGAGGTGCCTAACTGAACCACATGGAACCAAGGAGTCACTGTGACACAGTGGAGCTTTTTAAGGCCAAGGAGACCATTGCGACACAATGGAAGTGATTGAACACACAGGTAAGGCCACTTGAAGCCAAGCAGCCGTTCTCACACAAAGAAAGCAAGGATTCCATTGTGACATGAGAGATCCGCATGGCGCATGGAACCAAGGGGCCACAGTTACACAGTGGAGCTTTTTGAGACCAAGGAGTCATTGTGACATGATGGAAGATGCTGAAACCAACAGGCAAGGCCACATGGAGCCAAGGGCCATTGTGACAAGAAGAAAGCAAGGATTCCATTGTGACATGACAGAACTGCATGGAACCAAGGGGCCACTGTGACACAATGGAGCTTTTGGAAACCAAGGAGACCATTGTGACATGGTGGAAGATGATTGAACCAACAGGTAAGGCCACAAGGAATCATGGCGCCATGGTGACACTCTGTAGCTTTCTCAAACTCAGGAGATTATTGTGTCATGATGGAAGATGATTGAACTGACAGGTAAGGCCACATTAAAATGAAGAGCCATGGTGACACTGTAGAGCTTTTCAATCCAAGGAGACTATTAAGACATGATGGCAGATGATTGAACTCAGAGGTAAGGCCACATGGAGACAAAGAGGCATTTTGACATGAAGAAAGCAAGGATTCCACTGTGGCCTAACAGAACCACATGGAACCAAGGAGCCACTGGGACACAGTGGAGGTTTTTCAGTCCAAGGAGACCGTTGGGACATGATGGAAGATGATTGAACTCACAGGTAAGGCCACATTCATTCAAGGAGTCAATTTGACACGAAGAAAGCAAGGATTCCATTGTGACACAACAGATCCGCATGGCGCATGGAACCAAGAGGCCACTGTGACACATTGGAGCTTTTTCAGACCAAGGAGACCATTGTGACATGATGGAAGAAGATTAAACCAACAGGTAAGGCCACATGGAACGGAGGAGCCATGGCGACACTCATGATGGAGCTTTTTCAATCCAAGGAGACTATTATGACATGATGGCAGATGATTGAACTCACAGGTATGGCCACATGCAGACAAGGAGGCATTGTGACATGAAGAAAGCAAGGATTCCATTGTGGCCTAACTGAACCACATGAAACCATGGGGCCGGCTGCTGTGTCACAGTGGAACTTTTTCAGACCAAGGAGACCATTGTGACATGATGGAAGATGATTGAACCAACAGGTAAGGCCCCATGGAATGAAGGAGCCCTGGTGACACTGTAGAGCTTTTTCAAGCCAAGGAGATTATGGTGACGTGATGGAAGATGATTGAACTCAGAGGGAAGGCCACATGGAGCCAAGGAGGCACTGTGACATGACGAAAGCAAGGATTCCATTGCGGCCTAAGAGAACATCATGGAACCATGGAGCCACTGTGACACAGTGGAGTTTTTTCAAACTCAGGAGATGATTGTGACATGATGGCAGATGATTGAACAAACAGGCAAGGCCACATGCAGTCAAGGAGTCGTTTTGATATGAAGAAAGCAAGGATTCCATTGTGACACGACAGAACCGCATGGCGCATGGAACCAAGAGGCCACTGTGACACATTGGAGCTTTTTCAGTCCTAGGAGACCATTATGACATGATGGAAGAAGAATAAACCAACAGGTAAGGCCACATGGAGCCAAGGAGGCATTGTGACATGACGAAGGCAAGGATTCCACTGTGGCCTGACTGAACCACATGGAACCAAGGAGCCACTGTGACACAGGGGAGTTTTTTCAAACTCAGGAGATGATTGTGACATGATGGAAGATGATTGAACTCACAGGTAAGGCCACATTAAAATGAGGAGCCATGGTGACACTGTAGAGCTTTGCAATCCAAGGAGACTATTATGACATGATGGCAGATGATTGAACTCAGAGGTAAGGCCACATGGAGACAAGGAGGCATTGTGACATGAAGAAAGCAAGGATTCCAGAGGTGCCTAACTGAACCACATGGAACCAAGGAGTCACTGTGACACAGTGGAGCTTTTAAAGGCCAAGGAGACCATTGCGACACAATGGAAGTGATTGAACACACAGGTAAGGCCACTTGAAGCCATGCAGCCGTTCTCACACAAAGAAAGCAAGGATTCCATTGTGACACGAGAGATCCGCATGGCGCATGGAACCAAGGGGCCACAGTTACACAGTGGAGCTTTTTGAGACCAAGGAGTCATTGTGACATGATGGAAGATGCTGAAACCAACAGGCAAGGCCACATGGAGCCAAGGGCCATTGTGACAAGAAGAAAGCAAGGATTCCATTGTGACGTGACAGAACTGCATGGAACCAAGGGGCCACTGTGACACAATGGAGCTTTTGGAAACCAAGGAGACCATTGTGACATGGTGGAAGATGATTGAACCAACAGGTAAGGCCACAAGGAATCATGGCGCCATGGTGACACTCTGTAGCTTTCTCAAACTCAGGAGATTATTGTGTCATGATGGAAGATGATTGAACTGACAGGTAAGGCCACATTAAAATGAAGAGCCATGGTGACACTGTAGAGCTTTTCAATCCAAGGAGACTATTAAGACATGATGGCAGATGATTGAACTCAGAGGTAAGGCCACATGGAGACAAAGAGGCATTTTGACATGAAGAAAGCAAGGATTCCACTGTGGCCTAACAGAACCACATGGAACCAATGAGCCACTGGGACACAGTGGAGGTTTTTCAGTCCAAGGAGACCGTTGGGACATGATGGAAGATGATTGAACTCACAGGTAAGGCCACATGCAGCCAAGGAGTCGATTTGACACGAAGAAAGCAAGGATTCCATTGTGACACAACAGATCCGCATGGTGCATGGAACCAAGAGGCCACTGTGACACATTGGAGCTTTTTCAGACCAAGGAGACCATTGTGACATGATGGAAGAAGATTAAACCAACAGGTAAGGCCACATGGAACGGAGGAGCCATGGTGACACTGTAGAGCTTTGCAATCCAAGGAGACTATTATGACATGATGGCAGATGATTGAACTCACAGGTATGGCCACATGCAGACAAGGAGGCATTGTGACATGAAGAAAGAGAGGATTCCATTGTGGCCTAACTGAACCACATGAAACCAAGGGGCCGGCTGCTGTGACACAGTGGAACTTTTTCAGACCAAGGAGACCATTGTGACATGCTGGAAGATGATTGAACCAACAGGTAAGGCCCCATGGAATGAAGGAGCCCTGGTGACACTGTAGAGCTTTTTCAAGCCAAGGAGATTATGGTGACGTGATGGAAGATGATTGAACTCAGAGGTAAGGCCACATGGAGACAAGGAGGCATTGTGACATGAAGAAAGCAAGGATTCCAGAGGTGCCTAACTGAACCACATGGAACCAAGGAGTCACTGTGACACAGTGGAGCTTTTAAAGGCCAAGGAGACCATTGCGACACAATGGAAGTGATTGAACTCACAGGTAAGGCCACTTGAAGCCATGCAGCCGTTCTCACACAAAGAAAGCAAGGATTCCATTGTTACACGAGAGATCCGCATGGCGCATGGAACCAAGGGGCCACAGTTACACAGTGGAGCTTTTTGAGACCAAGGAGTCATTGTGACATGATGGAAGATGCTGAAACCAACAGGCAAGGCCACATGGAGCCAAGGGCCATTGTGACAAGAAGAAAGCAAGGATTCCATTGTGACGTGACAGAACTGCATGGACCCAAGGGGCCACTGTGACACAATGGAGCTTTTGGAAACCAAGGAGACCATTGTGACATGGTGGAAGATGATTGAACCAACAGGTAAGGCCACAAGGAATCATGGCGCCATGGTGACACTCTGTAGCTTTCTCAAACTCAGGAGATTATTGTGTCATGATGGAAGATGATTGAACTGACAGGTAAGGCCACATTAAAATGAAGAGCCATGGTGACACTGTAGAGCTTTTCAATCCAAGGAGACTATTAAGACATGATGGCAGATGATTGAACTCAGAGGTAAGGCCACATGGAGACAAAGAGGCATTTTGACATGAAGAAAGCAAGGATTCCACTGTGGCCTAACAGAACCACATGGAACCAAGGAGCCACTGGGACACAGTGGAGGTTTTTCAGTCCAAGGAGACCGTTGGGACATGATGGAAGATGATTGAACTCACAGGTAAGGCCACATGCAGCCAAGGAGTCGATTTGACACGAAGAAAGCAAGGATTCCATTGTGACACAACAGATCCGCATGGCGCATGGAACCAAGAGGCCACTGTGACACATTGGAGCTTTTTCAGACCAAGGAGACCATTGTGACATGATGGAAGAAGATTAAACCAACAGGTAAGGCCACATGGAACGGAGGAACCATGGTGACACTCATGATGGAGCTTTTTCAATCCAAGGAGACTATGATGACATGATGGCAGATGATTGAACTCACAGGTATGGCCACATGCAGACAAGGAGGCATTGTGACATGAAGAAAGCAAGGATTCCATTGTGGCCTAACTGAACCACTTGAAACCAAGGGGCCGGCTGCTGTGACACAGTGGAACTTTTTCAGACCAAGGAGACCATTGTGACATGATGGAAGATGATTGAACCAACAGGTAAGGCCCCATGGAATGAAGGAGCCCTGGTGACACTGTAGAGCTTTTTCAAGCCAAGGAGATTATGGTGACGTGATGGAAGATGATTGAACTCAGAGGGAAGGCCACATGGAGCCAAGGAGGCACTGTGACATGACGAAAGCAAGGATTCCATTGCGGCCTAAGAGAACATCATGGAACCATGGAGCCACTGTGACACAGTGGAGTTTTTTCAAACTCAGGAGATGATTGTGACATGATGGAAGATGATTGAACAAACAGGCAAGGCCACATGCAGTCAAGGAGTCGTTTTGATATGAAGAAAGCAAGGACTCCATTGTGACACGACAGAACCGCATGGCGCATGGAACCAAGAGGCCACTGTGACACATTGGAGCTTTTTCAGTCCTAGGAGACCATTATGACATGATGGGAGAAGAATAAACCAACAGGTAAGGCCACATGGAGCCAAGGAGGCATTGTGACATGACGAAGGCAAGGATTCCACTGTGGCCTGACTGAACCACATGGAACCAAGGAGCCACTGTGACACAGGGGAGTTTTTTCAAACTCAGGAGATGATTGTGACATGATGGAAGATGATTGAACTCACAGGTAAGGCCACATTAAAATGAGGAGCCATGGTGACACTGTAGAGCTTTGCAATCCAAGGAGACTATTATGACATGATGGCAGATGATTGAACTCAGAGGTAAGGCCACATGGAGACAAGGAGGCATTGTGACATGAAGAAAGCAAGGATTCCAGAGGTGCCTAACTGAACCACATGGAACCAAGGAGTCACTGTGACACAGTGGAGCTTTTAAAGGCCAAGGAGACCATTGCGACACAATGGAAGTGATTGAACACACAGGTAAGGCCACTTGAAGCCATGCAGCCGTTCTCACACAAAGAAAGCAAGGATTCCATTGTGACACGAGAGATCCGCATGGCGCATGGAACCAAGGGGCCACAGTTACACAGTGGAGCTTTTTGAGACCAAGGAGTCATTGTGACATGATGGAAGATGCTGAAACCAACAGGCAAGGCCACATGGAGCCAAGGGCCATTGTGACAAGAAGAAAGCAAGGATTCCATTGTGACGTGACAGAACTGCATGGAACCAAGGGGCCACTGTGACACAATGGAGCTTTTGGAAACCAAGGAGACCATTGTGACATGGTGGAAGATGATTGAACCAACAGGTAAGGCCACAAGGAATCATGGCGCCATGGTGACACTCTGTAGCTTTCTCAAACTCAGGAGATTATTGTGCCATGATGGAAGATGATTGAACTGACAGGTAAGGCCACATTAAAATGAAGAGCCATGGTGACACTGTAGAGCTTTTCAATCCAAGGAGACTATTAAGACATGATGGCAGATGATTGAACTCAGAGGTAAGGCCACATGGAGACAAAGAGGCATTTTGACATGAAGAAAGCAAGGATTCCACTGTGGCCTAACAGAACCACATGGAACCAAGGAGCCACTGGGACACAGTGGAGGTTTTTCAGTCCAAGGAGACCGTTGGGACATGATGGAAGATGATTGAACTCACAGGTAAGGCCACATGCAGCCAAGGAGTCGATTTGACACGAAGAAAGCAAGGATTCCATTGTGACACAACAGATCCGCATGGCGCATGGAACCAAGAGGCCACTGTGACACATTGGAGCTTTTTCAGACCAAGGAGACCATTGTGACATGATGGAAGAAGATTAAACCAACAGGTAAGGCCACATGGAACGGAGGAACCATGGTGACACTCATGATGGAGCTTTTTCAATCCAAGGAGACTATGATGACATGATGGCAGATGATTGAACTCACAGGTATGGCCACATGCAGACAAGGAGGCATTGTGACATGAAGAAAGCAAGGATTCCATTGTGGCCTAACTGAACCACTTGAAACCAAGGGGCCGGCTGCTGTGACACAGTGGAACTTTTTCAGACCAAGGAGACCATTGTGACATGATGGAAGATGATTGAACCAACAGGTAAGGCCCCATGGAATGAAGGAGCCCTGGTGACACTGTAGAGCTTTTTCAAGCCAAGGAGATTATGGTGACGTGATGGAAGATGATTGAACTCAGAGGAAAGGCCACATGGAGCCAAGGAGGCACTGTGACATGACGAAAGCAAGGATTCCATTGCGGCCTAAGAGAACATCATGGAACCATGGAGCCACTGTGACACAGTGGAGTTTTTTCAAACTCAGGAGATGATTGTGACATGATGGAAGATGATTGAACAAACAGGCAAGGCCACATGCAGTCAAGGAGTCGTTTTGATATGAAGAAAGCAAGGATTCCATTGTGACACGACAGAACCGCATGGCGCATGGAACCAAGAGGCCACTGTGACACATTGGAGCTTTTTCAGTCCTAGGAGACCATTATGACATGATGGGAGAAGAATAAACCAACAGGTAAGGCCACATGGAGCCAAGGAGGCATTGTGACATGACGAAGGCAAGGATTCCACTGTGGCCTGACTGAACCACATGGAACCAAGGAGCCACTGTGACACAGGGGAGTTTTTTCAAACTCAGGAGATGATTGTGACATGATGGAAGATGATTGAACTCACAGGTAAGGCCACATTAAAATGAGGAGCCATGGTGACACTGTAGAGCTTTGCAATCCAAGGAGACTATTATGACATGATGGCAGATGATTGAACTCAGAGGTAAGGCCACATGGAGACAAGGAGGCATTGTGACATGAAGAAAGCAAGGATTCCAGAGGTGCCTAACTGAACCACATGGAACCAAGGAGTCACTGTGACACAGTGGAGCTTTTAAAGGCCAAGGAGACCATTGCGACACAATGGAAGTGATTGAACACACAGGTAAGGCCACTTGAAGCCATGCAGCCGTTCTCACACAAAGAAAGCAAGGATTCCATTGTGACACGAGAGATCCGCATGGCGCATGGAACCAAGGGGCCACAGTTACACAGTGGAGCTTTTTGAGACCAAGGAGTCATTGTGACATGATGGAAGATGCTGAAACCAACAGGCAAGGCCACATGGAGCCAAGGGCCATTGTGACAAGAAGAAAGCAAGGATTCCATTGTGACGTGACAGAACTGCATGGAACCAAGGGGCCACTGTGACACAATGGAGCTTTTGGAAACCAAGGAGACCATTGTGACATGGTGGAAGATGATTCAACCAACAGGTAAGGCCACAAGGAATCATGGCGCCATGGTGACACTCTGTAGCTTTCTCAAACTCAGGAGATTATTGTGTCATGATGGAAGATGATTGAACTGACAGGTAAGGCCACATTAAAATGAAGAGCCATGGTGACACTGTAGAGCTTTTCAATCCAAGGAGACTATTAAGACATGATGGCAGATGATTGAACTCAGAGGTAAGGCCACATGGAGACAAAGAGGCATTTTGACATGAAGAAAGCAAGGATTCCACTGTGGCCTAACAGAACCACATGGAACCAAGGAGCCACTGGGACACAGTGGAGGTTTTTCAGTCCAAGGAGACCGTTGGGACATGATGGAAGATGATTGAACTCACAGGTAAGGCCACATGCAGCCAAGGAGTCGATTTGACATGAAGAAAGCAAGGATTCCATTGTGACACAACAGATCCGCATGGCGCATGGAACCAAGAGGCCACTGTGACACATTGGAGCTTTTTCAGACCAAGGAGACCATTGTGACATGATGGAAGAAGATTGAACCAACAGGTAAGGCCACATGGAACGGAGGAACCATGGTGACACTCATGATGGAGCTTTTTCAATCCAAGGAGACTATGATGACATGATGGCAGATGATTGAACTCACAGGTATGGCCACATGCAGACAAGGAGGCATTGTGACATGAAGAAAGCAAGGATTCCATTGTGGCCTAACTGAACCACTTGAAACCAAGGGGCCGGCTGCTGTGACACAGTGGAACTTTTTCAGACCAAGGAGACCATTGTGACATGATGGAAGATGATTGAACCAACAGGTAAGGCCCCATGGAATGAAGGAGCCCTGGTGACACTGTGGAGCTTTTTCAAGCCAAGGAGATTATGGTGACGTGATGGAAGATGATTGAACTCAGAGGGAAGGCCACATGGAGCCAAGGAGGCACTGTGACATGACGAAAGCAAGGATTCCATTGCGGCCTAAGAGAACATCATGGAACCATGGAGCCACTGTGACACAGTGGAGTTTTTTCAAACTCAGGAGATGATTGTGACATGATGGAAGATGATTGAACAAACAGGCAAGGCCACATGCAGTCAAGGAGTCGTTTTGATATGAAGAAAGCAAGGACTCCATTGTGACACGACAGAACCGCATGGCGCATGGAACCAAGAGGCCACTGTGACACATTGGAGCTTTTTCAGTCCTAGGAGACCATTATGACATGATGGGAGAAGAATAAACCAACAGGTAAGGCCACATGGAGCCAAGGAGGCATTGTGACATGACGAAGGCAAGGATTCCACTGTGGCCTGACTGAACCACATGGAACCAAGGAGCCACTGTGACACAGGGGAGTTTTTTCAAACTCAGGAGACCATTGTGACATGATGGAAGATGATTGAACTCACAGGTAAGGCCACATTAAAATGAGGAGCCATGGTGACACTGTAGAGCTTTGCAATCCAAGGAGACTATTATGACATGATGGCAGATGATTGAACTCAGAGGTAAGGCCACATGGAGACAAGGAGGCATTGTGACATGAAGAAAGCAAGGATTCCAGAGGTGCCTAACTGAACCACATGGAACCAAGGAGTCACTGTGACACAGTGGAGCTTTTTAAGGCCAAGGAGACCATTGCGACACAATGGAAGTGATTGAACACACAGGTAAGGCCACTTGAAGCCAAGCAGCCGTTCTCACACAAAGAAAGCAAGGATTCCATTGTGACACGAGAGATCCGCATGGCGCATGGAACCAAGGGGCCACAGTTACACAGTGGAGCTTTTTGAGACCAAGGAGTCATTGTGACATGATGGAAGATGCTGAAACCAACAGGCAAGGCCACATGGAGCCAAGGGCCATTGTGACAAGAAGAAAGCAAGGATTCCATTGTGACGTGACAGAACTGCATGGAACCAAGGGGCCACTGTGACACAATGGAGCTTTTGGAAACCAAGGAGACCATTGTGACATGGTGGAAGATGATTGAACCAACAGGTAAGGCCACAAGGAATCATGGCGCCATGGTGACACTCTGTAGCTTTCTCAAACTCAGGAGATTATTGTGTCATGATGGAAGATGATTGAACTGACAGGTAAGGCCACATTAAAATGAAGAGCCATGGTGACACTGTAGAGCTTTTCAATCCAAGGAGACTATTAAGACATGATGGCAGATGATTGAACTCAGAGGTAAGGCCACATGGAGACAAAGAGGCATTTTGACATGAAGAAAGCAAGGATTCCACTGTGGCCTAACAGAACCACATGGAACCAAGGAGCCACTGGGACACAGTGGAGGTTTTTCAGTCCAAGGAGACCGTTGGGACATGATGGAAGATGATTGAACTCACAGGTAAGGCCACATGCAGCCAAGGAGTCGATTTGACACGAAGAAAGCAAGGATTCCATTGTGACACAACAGATCCGCATGGTGCATGGAACCAAGAGGCCACTGTGACACATTGGAGCTTTTTCAGACCAAGGAGACCATTGTGACATGATGGAAGAAGATTAAACCAACAGGTAAGGCCACATGGAACGGAGGAGCCATGGTGACACTGTAGAGCTTTGCAATCCAAGGAGACTATTATGACATGATGGCAGATGATTGAACTCACAGGTATGGCCACATGCAGACAAGGAGGCATTGTGACATGAAGAAAGAGAGGATTCCATTGTGGCCTAACTGAACCACATGAAACCAAGGGGCCGGCTGCTGTGACACAGTGGAACTTTTTCAGACCAAGGAGACCATTGTGACATGATGGAAGATGATTGAACCAACAGGTAAGGCCCCATGGAATGAAGGAGCCCTGGTGACACTGTAGAGCTTTTTCAAGCCAAGGAGATTATGGTGACGTGATGGAAGATGATTGAACTCAGAGGTAAGGCCACATGGAGCCAAGGAGGCACTGTGACATGACGAAAGCAAGGATTCCATTGCGGCCTAAGAGAACATCATGGAACCATGGAGCCACTGTGACACAGTGGAGTTTTTTCAAACTCAGGAGATGATTGTGACATGATGGCAGATGATTGAACAAGCAGGCAAGGCCACATGCAGTCAAGGAGTCGTTTTGATATGAAGAAAGCAAGGATTCCATTGTGACACAACAGATCCGCATGGCGCATGGAACCAAGAGGCCACTGTGACACATTGGAGCTTTTTCAGACCAAGGAGACCATTGTGACATGATGGAAGAAGATTAAACCAACAGGTAAGGCCACATGGAACGGAGGAACCATGGTGACACTCATGATGGAGCTTTTTCAATCCAAGGAGACTATTATGACATGATGGCAGATGATTGAACTCACAGGTATGGCCACATGCAGACAAGGAGGCATTGTGACATGAAGAAAGCAAGGATTCCATTGTGGCCTAACTGAACCACATGAAACCAAGGGGCCGGCTGCTGTGACACAGTGGAACTTTTTCAGACCAAGGAGACCATTGTGACATGATGGAAGATGATTGAACCAACAGGTAAGGCCCCATGGAATGAAGGAGCCCTGGTGACACTGTAGAGCTTTTTCAAGCCAAGGAGATTATGGTGACGTGATGGAAGATGATTGAACTCAGAGGGAAGGCCACATGGAGCCAAGGAGGCACTGTGACATGACGAAAGCAAGGATTCCATTGCGGCCTAAGAGAACATCATGGAACCATGGAGCCACTGGGACACAGTGGAGTTTTTTCAAACTCAGGAGATGATTGTGACATGATGGAAGATGATTGAACTCACAGGTAAGGCCACATTCATTCAAGGAGTCGATTTGACACGAAGAAAGCAAGGATTCCATTGTGACATAACAGAACCGCATGGCGCATGGAACCAAGGGGCCACTGTGACACATTGGAGCTTTTTCAGACCAAGGAGACCATTGTGACATGATGGAAGAAGATTAAACCAACAGGTAAGGCCACATGGAACGGAGGAGCCATGGCGACACTCATGATGGAGCTTTTTCAATCCAAGGAGACTATTATGACATGATGGCAGATGATTGAACTCACAGGTATGGCCACATGCAGACAAGGAGGCATTGTGACATGAAGAAAGAGAGGATTCCATTGTGGCCTAACTGAACCACATGAAACCAAGGGGCCGGCTGCTGTGACACAGTGGAACTTTTTCAGACCAAGGAGACCATTGTGACATGATGGAAGATGATTGAACCAACAGGTAAGGCCCCATGGAATGAAGGAGCCCTGGTGACACTGTAGAGCTTTTTCAAGCCAAGGAGATTATGGTGACGTGATGGAAGATGATTGAACTCAGAGGGAAGGCCACATGGAGCCAAGGAGGCACTGTGACATGACGAAAGCAAGGATTCCATTGCGGCCTAAGAGAACATCATGGAACCATGGAGCCACTGTGACACAGTGGAGTTTTTTCAAACTCAGGAGATGATTGTGACATGATGGCAGATGATTGAACAAACAGGCAAGGCCACATGCAGTCAAGGAGTCGTTTTGATATGAAGAAAGCAAGGACTCCATTGTGACACGACAGAACCGCATGGAACCAAGAGGCCACTGTGACACATTGGAGCTTTTTCAGACCAAGGAGACCATTATGACATGATGGAAGAAGAATAAACCAACAGGTAAGGCCACATGGAGCCAAGGAGGCATTGTGACATGACGAAGGCAAGGATTCCACTGTGGCCTGACTGAACCACATGGAACCAAGGAGCCACTGTGACACAGGGGAGTTTTTTCAAACTCAGGAGACCATTGTGACATGATGGAAGATGATTGAACTCACAGGTAAGGCCACATGGAGACAAAGTGGCATTTTGACATGAAGAAAGCAAGGATTCCACTGTGGCCTAACAGAACCACATGGAACCAAGGAGCCACTGGGACACAGAGGAGCTTTTTCAGTCCAAGGAGACCGTTGGGACATGATGGAAGATGATTGAACTCACAGGTAAGGCCACATGCAGACTGGGAGTCGTTTTGACACGAAGAAAGCAAGGATTCCATTGTGACACAACAGATCCGCATGGCGCATGGAACCAAGAGGCCACTGTGACACATTGGAGCTTTTTCAGACCAAGGAGACCATTGTGACATGATGGAAGACGATTAAACCAACAGGTAAGGCCACATGGAACGGAGGAGCCATGGTGACACTCATGATGGAGCTTTTTCAATCCAAGGAGACTATGATGACATGATGGCAGATGATTGAACTCACAGGTATGGCCACATGCAGACAAGGAGGCATTGTGACATGAAGAAAGCAAGGATTCCATTGTGGCCTAAGTGAACCACTTGAAACCAAGGGGCCGGCTGCTGTGACACAGTGGAACTTTTTCAGACCAAGGAGACCATTGTGACATGATGGAAGATGATTGAACCAACAGGTAAGGCCCCATGGAATGAAGGAGCCCTGGTGACACTGTAGAGCTTTTTCAAGCCAAGGAGATTATGGTGACGTGATGGAAGATGATTGAACTCAGAGGGAAGGCCACATGGAGCCAAGGAGGCACTGTGACATGACGAAAGCAAGGATTCCATTGCGGCCTAAGAGAACATCATGGAACCATGGAGCCACTGTGACACAGTGGAGTTTTTTCAAACTCAGGAGATGATTGTGACATGATGGCAGATGATTGAACAAACAGGCAAGGCCACATGCAGTCAAGGAGTCGTTTTGATATGAAGAAAGCAAGGACTCCATTGTGACACGACAGAAGTGCATGGAACCAAGAAGCCACTGTGACACATTGGAGCTTTTTCAGTCCTAGGAGACCATTATGACATGATGGGAGAAGAATAAACCAACAGGTAAGGCCACATGGAGCCAAGGAGGCATTGTGACATGAAGAAAGCAAGGATTCCACTGTGGCCTAACAGAACCACATGGAACCAAGGAGCCACTGGGACACAGAGGAGCTTTTTCAGTCCAAGGAGACCGTTGGGACATGATGGAAGATGATTGAACTCACAGGTAAGGCCACATGGAGCCAAGTATTCTTTTTGACAGGAAAAAAGCAAGGACTCCTTTGTGACATGACAGAACCGCATGGCGCGTGGAACCAAGGGGCCACAGTTACACAGTGGAGTTTTTTTAGACCAAGGAGTCATTGTGACATGATGGAAGATGCTGAAACCAACAGGCAAGGCCACATGGAGCCAAGGGCCATTGTGACAAGAAGAAAACAAGGATTCCATTGTGATGTGACAGAACTGCATGGAACCAAGGGGCCACTGTGACACAATGGAGCTTTTGGAAACCAAGGAGACCATTGTGACGTGATGGTAGATGATTGAACCTACAGGTTAGGCCACATACATTCAAGGAGTCGATTTGATATGAAGAAAGCAAAGACTCGTTGTGACACAGCAGAACCACATGGCGCATGGAACCAAGTGGCCACTGTGACACATTGGAGCTTATTCAGACTAAGGAGTTATTGCGACATGATGGAAGATGATTGAACCAACAGGTAAGGCCACATGGAATCATGGCGCCATGGTGACACTGTAGAGCTTTTTCAATCCAAGGAGACTATTATGACATGATGGCAGATGATTGAACTCACAGGTAAGGCCACATGGAGCCAAGGAGACATTGTGACATGAAGAAAGCAAGGATTCCATTGTGGTCTAACTGAACCACATGGAACCAAGGAGCCACTGGGACACAGTGGAGGTTTTTCAGACCAAGGAGACCATTGGGACATGATGGAAGATGATTGAACCAACAGGTAAGGCCACATGCAGACAGGGAGTCGTTTTGACACGAAGAAAGCAAGGATTCCATTGTGACACAACAGAACCAGATGGCACATGGAACCAAGGGGCCACTGTGACACATTGGAGCTTTTTCAGACCAAGGAGACCATTGTGACATGATGGAAGAAGATTAAACCAACAGGTAAGGCCACATGGAACGGAGGAGCCATGGTGACACTCTGTAGAGCTTTTTCAATCCAAGGAGACTATTATGACATGATGGCAGATGATTGAACTCACAGGTAAGGCCACATGGAGACAAGGAGGCATTGTGACATGAAGAAAGCAAGGATTCCATTGTGGCCTAACTGAACCACATGAAACTAAGGGGCCGGCCGCTGTGACACAGTGGAACTTTTTCAGACCCAGGAGACCATTGTGACATGATGGAAGATGATTGAACCAACAGGTAAGGCCCCATGGAATGAAGGAGCCTTGGTGACACTGTAGAGCTTTTTCAAGCCAAGGAGATTATGGTGACGTGAAGGAAGATGATTGAACTCAGAGGTAAGGCCACATGGAGCCAAGGAGGCACTGTGACATGACGAAAGCAAGGATTCCATTGCGGCCTAAGAGAACATCATGGAACCATGGAGCCACTGTGACACAGTGGAGTTTTTTCAAACTCAGGAGATGATTGTGACATGATGGCAGATGATTGAACAAACAGGCAAGGCCACATGCAGTCAAGGAGTCGTTTTGATATGAAGAAAGCAAGGACTCCATTGTGACACGACAGAACCGCATGGCGCATGGAACCAAGGAGCCACTGTGACACAGGGGAGTTTTTTCAAACTCAGGAGACGATTGTGACATGATGGAAGATGATTGAACTCACAGGTAAGGCCACATTAAAATGAGGAGCCATGGTGACACTGTAGAGCTTTGCAATCCAAGGAGACTATTATGACATGATGGCAGATGATTGAACTCAGAGGTAAGGCCACATGGAGACAAGGAGGCATTGTGACATGAAGAAAGCAAGGATTCCACTGTGGCCTAACAGAACCACATGGAACCAAGGAGCCACTGGGACACAGAGGAGCTTTTTCAGTCCAAGGAGACCGTTGGGACATGATGGAAGATGATTGAACTCACAGGTAAGGCCACATGGAGCCAAGTATTCTTTTTGACAGGAAAAAAGCAAGGACTCCTTTGTGACATGACAGAACCGCATGGCGCGTGGAACCAAGGGGCCACAGTTACACAGTGGAGCTTTTTGAGACCAAGGAGTCATTGTGACATGATGGAAGATGCTGAAACCAACAGGCAAGGCCACATGGAGCCAAGGGCCATTGTGACAAGAAGAAAACAAGGATTCCATTGTGATGTGACAGAACTGCATGGAACCAAGGGGCCACTGTGACACAATGGAGCTTTTGGAAACCAAGGAGACCATTGTGACGTGATGGTAGATGATTGAACTTACAGGTTAGGCCACATACATTCAAGGAGTCGATTTGATATGAAGAAAGCAAAGACTCGTTGTGACACAGCAGAACCACATGGCGCATGGAACCAAGTGGCCACTGTGACACATTGGAGCTTATTCAGACTAAGGAGTTATTGCGACATGATGGAAGATGATTGAACCAACAGGTAAGGCCACATGGAATCATGGTGCCATGGTGACACTGTAGAGCTTTTTCAATCCAAGGAGACTATTATGACATGATGGCAGGTGATTGAACTCACAGGTAAGGCCACATGGAGCCAAGGAGACATTTTGACATGAAGAAAGCAGGGATTCCACTGTGGTCTAACTGAACCACATGGAACCAAGGAGCCACTGGGACACAGTGGAGGTTTTTCAGACCAAGGAGACCATTGGGACATGATGGAAGATGATTGAACTCACAGGTAAGGCCACATGCAGACAGGGAGTCGTTTTGACACGAAGAAAGCAAGGATTCCATTGTGACACAACAGAACCACATGGCACATGGAACCAAGGGGCCACTGTGACACATTGGAGCTTTTTCAGACCAAGGAGACCATTGTGACATGATGGAAGAAGATTAAACCAACAGGTAAGGCCACATGGAACGGAGGAGCCATGGTGACACTCTGTAGAGCTTTGTCAATCCAAGGAGACTATTATGACATGATGGCAGATGATTGAACTCACAGGTAAGGCCACATGGAGACGAGGAGGCATTGTGACATGAAGAAAGCAAGGATTCCATTGTGGCCTAACTGAACCACATGAAACTAAGGGGCCGGCCGCTGTGACACAGTGGAACTTTTTCAGACCCAGGAGACCATTGTGACATGATGGAAGATGATTGAACCAACAGGTAAGGCCACATGGAATGAAGGAGCCCTGGTGACACTGTAGAGCTTTTTCAAGCCAAGGAGATTATGGTGACGTGATGGAAGATGATTGAACTCAGAGGTAAGGTCACATGGAGCCAAGGAGGCACTGTGACAGGACGAAAGCAAGGATTCCATTGCGGCCTAAGAGAACATCATGGAACCATGGAGCCACTGTGACACAGTGGAGTTTTTTCAAACTCAGGAGATGATTGTGACATGATGGCAGAAGATTGAACAAACAGGCAAGGCCACATGCTGTCAAGGAGTCGTTTTGATATGAAGAAAGCAAGGACTCCATTGTGACACGACAGAACCGCATGGCGCATGGAACCAAGAGGCCACTGTGACACATTGGAGCTTTTTCAGACCAAGGAGACCATAATGACATGATGGGAGAAGAATAAAGCAACAGGTAAGGCCACAGCGAGCCAAGGAGGCATTGTGACATGATGAAGGCAAGGATTCCACTTTGGCCTGACTGAACCACATGGAACCAAGGAGCCACTGTGACACAGGGGAGTTTTTTCAAACTCAGGAGACGATTGTGACATGATGGAAGATGATTGAACTCACAGGTAAGGCCACATTAAAATGAGGAGCCATGGTGACACTGTAGAGCTTTGCAATCCAAGGAGACTATTATGACATGATGGCAGATGATTGAACTCAGAGGTAAGGCCACATGGAGACAAGGAGGCATTGTGACATGAAGAAAGCAAGGATTCCAGAGGTGCCTAACTGAACCACATGGAACCAAGGAGTCACTGTGACACAGTGGAGCTTTTTAAGGCCAAGGAGACCATTGCGACACAATGGAAGTGATTGAACACACAGGTAAGGCCACTTGAAGCCAAGCAGCCGTTCTCACACAAAGAAAGCAAGGATTCCATTGTGACACGAGAGATCCGCATGGCGCATGGAACCAAGGGGCCACAGTTACACAGTGGAGCTTTTTGAGACCAAGGAGTCATTGTGTCATGATGGAAGATGCTGAAACCAACAGGCAAGGCCACATGGAGCCAAGGGCCATTGTGACATGAAGAAAGCAAGGATTCCATTGTGACGTGACAGAACTGCATGGAACCAAGGGGCCACTGTGACACAATGGAGCTTTTGGAAACCAAGGAGACCATTGTGACGTGATGGAAGATGATTGAACCTACAGGTTAGGCCACATACATTCAAGGAGTCGATTTGATATGAAGAAAGCAAAGACTCGTTGTGACACAACAGAACCACATGGCGCATGGAACCAAGTGGCCACTGTGACACATTGGAGCTTATTCAGACTAAGGAGTTATTGCGACATGATGGAAGATGATTGAACCAACAGGTAAGGCCACATGGAATCATGGCGCCATGGTGACACTGTAGAGCTTTTTCAATCCAAGGGGACTATTATGACATGATGTCAGATGATTGAACTCAGAGGTAAGGCCACATGGAGACAAAGAGGCATTTTGACATGAAGAAAGCAAGGATTCCACTGTGGCCTAACAGAACCACATGGAACCAAGGAGCCACTGGGACACAGAGGAGCTTTTTCAGTCCAAGGAGACCATTGGGACATGATGGAAGATGATTGAACTCACAGGTAAGGCCACATGCAGACAGGGAGTCCTTTTGACACGAAGAAAGCAAGGATTCCAATGTGACACAACAGATCCGCATGGCGCATGGAACCAAGAGGCCACTGTGACACATTGGAGCTTTTTCAGACCAAGGAGACCATTGTGACATGATGGAAGACGATTAAACCAACAGGTAAGGCCACATGGAACGGAGGAGCCATGGTGACACTCTGTAGGGCTTTTTCAATCCAAGGAGACTATTATGACATGATGGCAGATGATTGAACTCACAGGTAAGGCCACATGGAGACGAGGAGGCATTGTGACATGAAGAAAGCAAGGATTCCATTGTGGCCTAACTGAACCACATGAAACTAAGGGGCCGGCCGCTGTGACACAGTGGAACTTTTTCAGACCCAGGAGACCATTGTGACATGATGGAAGATGATTGAACCAACAGGTAAGGCCCCATGGAATGAAGGAGCCCTGGTGACACTGTAGAGCTTTTTCAAGCCAAGGAGATTATGGTGACGTGATGGAAGATGATTGAACTCAGAGGGAAGGCCACATGGAGCCAAGGAGGCACTGTGACATGACGAAAGCAAGGATTCCATTGCGGCCTAAGAGAACATCATGGAACCATGGAGCCACTGTGACACAGTGGAGTTTTTTCAAACTCAGGAGATGATTGTGACATGATGGCAGATGATTGAACAAACAGGCAAGGCCACATGCAGTCAAGGAGTCGTTTTGATATGAAGAAAGCAAGGACTCCATTGTGACACGACAGAACCGCATGGCGCATGGAACCAAGAGGCCACTGTGACACATTGGAGCTTTTTCAGTCCTAGGAGACCATTATGACATGATGGGAGAAGAATAAACCAACAGGTAAGGCCACATGGAGCCAAGGAGGCATTGTGACATGACGAAGGCAAGGATTCCACTGTGGCCTGACTGAACCACATGGAAACAAGGAGCCACTGTGACACAGGGGAGTTTTTTCAAACTCAGGAGACGATTGTGACATGATGGAAGATGATTGAACTCACAGGTAAGGCCACATTAAAATGAGGAGCCATGGTGACACTGTAGAGCTTTGCAATCCAAGGAGACTATTATGACATGATGGCAGATGATTGAACTCAGAGGTAAGGCCACATGGAGACAAGGAGGCATTGTGACATGAAGAAAGCAAGGATTCCAGTGGTGCCTAATAGAACCACATCGAACCAAGGAGCCACTGGGACACAGAGAAGCTTTTTAAGGCCAAGGAGACCATTGCGACACAATGGAAGTGATTGAACACATAGGTAAGGCCACTTGAAGCCAAGCAGCCGTTCTCACACAAAGAAAGCAAGGATTCCATTGTGACACGAGAGATCCGCATGGCGCATGGATCCAAGGGGCCACAGTTACACAGTGGAGCTTTTTGAGACCAAGGAGTCATTGTGACATGATGGAAGATGCTGAAACGAACAGGCAAGGCCACATGGAGCCAAGGGCCATTGTGACATGAAGAAAACAAGGATTCCATTGTGACGTGACAGAACTGCATGGAACCAAGGGGCCACTGTGACACAATGGAGCTTTTGGAAGCCAAGGAGACCATTGTGACGTGATGGTAGATGATTGAACCTACAGGTTAGGCCACATACATTCAAGGAGTCGATTTGATATGAAGAAAGCAAAGACTCGTTGTGACACAACAGAACCACATGGCGCATGGAACCAAGTGGCCACTGTGACACATTGGAGCTTATTCAGACTAAGGAGTTATTGCGACATGATGGAAGATGATTGAACCAACAGGTAAGGCCACATGGAATCATGGCGCCATGGTGACACTGTAGAGCTTTTTCAATCCAAGGAGACTATTATGACATGATGTCAGATGATTGAACTCAGAGATAAGGCCACATGGAGCCAAGGAGGCATTGTGACATGAAGAAAGCAAGGATTCCACTGTGGCCTAACAGAACCACATGGAACCAAGGAGCCACTGGGGCACAGTGGAGCTTTTTCAGACCAAGGAGTCAATTGTGACATGATGGAAGATGATTGAACTCACAGGTATGGCCACAATCATTCCAGGAGTCGATTTGACACGAAGAAAGCAAGGGTTCCATTGTGACACAACAGAACCACATGGCATATGGAACCAAGAGGCCACTGTGACACATTGGAGCTTTTTCAGACCAAGGAGACCATTGTGACATGATGGAAGAAGATTAAACCAACAGGTAAGGCCACATGGAACGGAGGAGCCATGGTGACACTCTGTAGAGCTTTTTCAATCCAAGGAGACTATGATGACATGATGGCAGATGATTGAACTCACAGGTAAGGCCACATGGAGACGAGGAGGCATTGTGACATGAAGAAAGCAAGGATTCCATTGTGGCGTAAGTGAACCACATGAAACTAAGGGGCCGGCTGCTGTGACACAGTGGAACTTTGTCAGACCCAGGAGACCATTGTGACATGATGGAAGATGATTGAACCAACAGGTAAGGCCCCATGGAATGAAGGAGCCCTGGTGACACTGTAGAGCTTTTTCAAGCCAAGGAGATTATGGTGACGTGATGGAAGATGATTGAACTCAGAGGTAAGGCCACATGGAGCCAAGGAGGCACTGTGACATGACGAAAGCAAGGATTCCATTGCGGCCTAAGAGAACATCATGGAACCATGGAGCCACTGTGACACAGTGGAGTTTTTTCAAACTCAGGAGATGATTGTGACATGATGGCAGATGATTGAACAAACAGGCAAGGCCACATGCAGTCAAGGAGTCGTTTTGATATGAAGAAAGCAAGGACTCCATTGTGACACGACAGAACCGCATGGAACCAAGACGCCACTGTGACACATTGGAGCTTTTTCAGTCCTAGGAGACCATTATGACATGATGGAAGAAGAATAAATCAACAGGTAAGGCCACATGGAGCCAAGGAGGCATTGTGACATGACGAAGGCAAGGATTCCACTGTGGCCTGACTGAACCACATGGAACCAAGGAGCCACTGTGACACAGGGGAGTTTTTTCAAACTCAGGAGACGATTGTGACATGATGGAACATGATGGAACTCACAGGTAGGGCCACATTAAAATGAGGAGCCATGGTGACACTGTAGAGCTTTGCAATCCAAGGAGACTATTAAGACATGATGGCAGATGATTGAACTCAGAAGTAAGGCCACATGGAGACAAAGAGGCATTTTGACATGAAGAAAGCAAGGATTCCACTGTGGCCTAACAGAACCACATGGAACCAAGGAGCCACTGGGACACAGAGGAGCTTTTTCAGTCCAAGGCGACCGTTGGGACATGATGGAAGATGATTGAACCAACAGGTAAGGCCACATTCATTCAAGGAGTCAATTTGACACGAAGAAAGCAAGGATTCCATTGTGACACAACAGATCCGCATGGCGCATGGAACCAAGAGGCCACTGTGTCACATTGGAGCTTTTTCAGACCAAGGAGACCATTGTGACATGATGGAAGAAGATTAAACCAACAGGTAAGGCCACATGGAACGAAGGAGCCATGGTGACACTCTGTAGAGCTTTTTCAATCCAAGGAGACTATTATGACATGATGGCAGATGATTGAACTCACAGGTAAGGCCACATGGAGACGAGGAGGCATTGTGACATGAAGAAAGCAAGGATTCCATTGTGGCGTAAGTGAACCATATGAAACTAAGGGGCCGGCTGCTGTGACACAGTGGAACTTTGTCAGACCCAGGAGACCATTGTGACATGATGGAAGATGATTGAACCAACAGGTAAGGCCCCATGGAATGAAGGAGCCCTGGTGACACTGTAGAGCTTTTTCAAGCCAAGGAGATTATGGTGACGTGATGGAAGATGATTGAACTCAGAGGGAAGGCCACATGGAGCCAAGGAGGCACTGTGACATGACGAAAGCAAGGATTCCATTGCGGCCTAAGAGAACATCATGGAACCATGGAGCCACTGTGACACAGTGGAGTTTTTTCAAACTCAGGAGATGATTGTGACATGATGGCAGATGATTGAACAAACAGGCAAGGCCACATGCAGTCAAGGAGTCGTTTTGATATGAAGAAAGCAAGGACTCCATTGTGACACGACAGAACCGCATGGAACCAAGACGCCACTGTGACACATTGGAGCTTTTTCAGTCCTAGGAGACCATTATGACATGATGGAAGAAGAATAAATCAACAGGTAAGGCCACATGGAGCCAAGGAGGCATTGTGACATGACGAAGGCAAGGATTCCACTGTGGCCTGACTGAACCACATGGAACCAAGGAGCCACTGTGACACAGGGGAGTTTTTTCAAACTCAGGAGACGATTGTGACATGATGGAACATGATGGAACTCACAGGTAGGGCCACATTAAAATGAGGAGCCATGGTGACACTGTAGAGCTTTGCAATCCAAGGAGACTATTAAGACATGATGGCAGATGATTGAACTCAGAAGTAAGGCCACATGGAGACAAAGAGGCATTGTGACATGAAGAAAGCAAGGATTCCACTGTGGCCTAACAGAACCACATGGAACCAAGGAGCCACTGGGACACAGAGGAGCTTTTTCAGTCCAAGGCGACCGTTGGGACATGATGGAAGATGATTGAACCAACAGGTAAGGCCACATTCATTCAAGGAGTCAATTTGACACGAAGAAAGCAAGGATTCCATTGTGACACAACAGATCCGCATGGCGCATGGAACCAAGAGGCCACTGTGTCACATTGGAGCTTTTTCAGACCAAGGAGACCATTGTGACATGATGGAAGAAGATTAAACCAACAGGTAAGGCCACATGGAACGGAGGAGCCATGGTGACACTCTGTAGAGCTTTTTCAATCCAAGGAGACTATTATGACATGATGGCAGATGATTGAACTCACAGGTAAGGCCACATGGAGACGAGGAGGTATTGTGACATGAAGAAAGCAAGGATTCCATTGTGGCCTAACTGAACCACATGAAACTAAGGGGCCGGCCGCTGTGACACAGTGGAACTTTTTCAGACCCAGGAGACCATTGTGACATGATGGAAGATGATTGAACCAACAGGTAAGGCCCCATGGAATGAAGGAGCCCTGGTGACACTGTAGAGCTTTTTCAAGCCAAGGAGATTATGGTGACGTGATGGAAGATGATTGAACTCAGAGGTAAGGCCACATGGAGACAAGGAGGCACTGTGACATGACGAAAGCAAGGATTCCATTGCAGCCTAAGAGAACATCATGGAACCATGGAGCCACTGTGACACAGTGGAGTTTTTTCAAACTCAGGAGATGATTGTGACATGATGGCAGATGATTGAACAAACAGGCAAGGCCACATGCAGTCAAGGAGTCGTTTTGATATGAAGAAAGCAAGGATTCCATTTTGACACGACAGAAGTGCATGGAACCAAGGGGCCACTGTGACACATTGGAGCTTTTTCAGACCAAGGAGACCATTATGACATGATGGAAGAAGAATAAACCAACAGGTAAGGCCACATGGAGCCAAGGAGGCATTGTGACATGACGAAGGCAAGGATTCCACTGTGGCCTGACTGAACCACATGGAACCAAGGAGCCACTGTGACACAGGGGAGTTTTTTCAAACTCAGGAGACCATTGTGACATGATGGAAGATGATTGAACTCACAGGTAAGGCCACATTAAAATGAGGAGCCATGGTGACACTGTAGAGCTTTGCAATCCAAGGAGACTATTATGACATGATGGCAGATGATTGAACTCAGAGGTAAGGCCACATGGAGACAAGGAGGCATTGTGACATGAAGAAAGCAAGGATTCCACTGTGGCCTAACAGAACCACATGGAACCAAGGAGCCACTGGGACACAGAGGAGCTTTTTCAGTCCAAGGAGACCGTTGGGACATGATGGAAGATGATTGAACTTACAGGTAAGGCCACATGGAGCCAAGTATTCTTTTTGACAGGAAAAAAGCAAGGACTCCTTTGTGACATGACAGAACCGCATGGTGCGTGGAACCAAGGGGCCACTGTTACACAGTGGAGCTTTTTGAGACCAAGGAGTTATTGTGATATGATGGAAGATGATTGAACCAACAGGTAAGGCCCCATGGAATGAAGGAGCCCTGGTGACACTGTAGAGCTTTTTCAAGCCAAGGAGATTATGGTGACGTGATGGAAGATGATTGAACTCAGAGGGAAGGCCACATGGAGCCAAGGAGGCACTTTGACATGACGAAAGCAAGGATTCCAGTGTGGCCTAAGTGAACCTGATGGAACCAAGGAGCCACTGTGACACAGTGGGGTTTTTTCAAACTCAGGAGACGATTGTGACATGATGGACAAAGCTGAAACCAACAGGTAAGGCCACATGGAGCCAAGTATTCTTTTTGACAGGAAAAAAGCAAGGACTCCTTTGTGACATGACAGAACCGCATGGCGCGTGGAACCAAGGGGCCACTGTTACACAGTGGAGCTTTTTGAGACCAAGGAGTTATTGTGATATGATGGAAGATGATTGAACCAACAGGTAAGGCCCCATGGAATGAAGGAGCCCTGGTGACACTCTAGAGCTTTTTCAAGCCAAGGAGATTATGGTGACGTGATGGAAGATGATTGAACTCAGAGGGAAGGCCACATGGAGCCAAGGAGGCACTTTGACATGACGAAAGCAAGGATTCCAGTGTGGCCTAAGTGAACCTGATGGAACCAAGGAGCCACTGTGACACAGTGGGGTTTTTTCAAACTCAGGAGACGATTGTGACATGATGGACAAAGCTGAAACCAACAGGCAAGGCCACATGGAGCCATGGGCCATTGTGACATGAAGAAAGCAAGAATTCCATTGTGACATGACAGAACTGCATGGAACCAAGGGGCCACTGTGACACAATGGAGCTTTTGGAAACCAAGGAGACCATTGTGACATGGTGGAAGATGATTGAACTAATAGGTAAGGCCACAAGGAATCATGGCGCCATGGTGACACTCTGTAGCTTTCTCAAACTCAGGAGATTATTGTGTCATGATGGAAGATGATTGAACTCAGAGGTAAGGCCACATGGAGCCAAGGAGGCATTGTGACATGAAGAAAGCAAGGATTCCACTGTGGCCCAACTGAACCACATGGAACCAAGGAGCCACTGTGACACATTGGAGCTTTTTCAGACCAAGGAGACCATTGTGACGTGATGGAAGATGATTGAACCAACAGGTAAGGCCCCATGGAATGAAGGAGCCCTGGTGACACTGTAGAGCTTTTTCAAGCCAAGGAGATTATGGTGACGTGATGGAAGATGATTGAACTCAGAGGGAAGGCCACATGGAGCAAAGGAGGCACTGTGACATGACGAAAGCAAGGATTCCATTGCGGCCTAAGAGAACATCATGGAACCATGGAGCCACTGTGACACAGTGGAGTTTTTTCAAACTCAGGAGATGATTGTGACATGATGGCAGATGATTGAACAAACAGGCAAGGCCACATGCAGTCAAGGAGTCGTTTTGATATGAAGAAAGCAAGGACTCCATTGTGACACGACAGAACCGCATGGAACCAAGACGCCACTGTGACACATTGGAGCTTTTTCAGTCCTAGGAGACCATTATGACATGATGGAAGAAGAATAAATCAACAGGTAAGGCCACATGGAGCCAAGGAGGCATTGTGACATGACGAAGGCAAGGATTCCACTGTGGCCTGACTGAACCACATGGAACCAAGGAGCCACTGTGACACAGGGGAGTTTTTTCAAACTCAGGAGACGATTGTGACATGATGGAACATGATGGAACTCACAGGTAGGGCCACATTAAAATGAGGAGCCATGGTGACACTGTAGAGCTTTGCAATCCAAGGAGACTATTAAGACATGATGGCAGATGATTGAACTCAGAAGTAAGGCCACATGGAGACAAAGAGGCATTGTGACATGAAGAAAGCAAGGATTCCACTGTGGCCTAACAGAACCACATGGAACCAAGGAGCCACTGGGACACAGAGGAGCTTTTTCAGTCCAAGGCGACCGTTGGGACATGATGGAAGATGATTGAACCAACAGGTAAGGCCACATTCATTCAAGGAGTCAATTTGACACGAAGAAAGCAAGGATTCCATTGTGACACAACAGATCCGCATGGCGCATGGAACCAAGAGGCCACTGTGTCACATTGGAGCTTTTTCAGACCAAGGAGACCATTGTGACATGATGGAAGAAGATTAAACCAACAGGTAAGGCCACATGGAACGGAGGAGCCATGGTGACACTCTGTAGAGCTTTTTCAATCCAAGGAGACTATTATGACATGATGGCAGATGATTGAACTCACAGGTAAGGCCACATGGAGACGAGGAGGTATTGTGACATGAAGAAAGCAAGGATTCCATTGTGGCCTAACTGAACCACATGAAACTAAGGGGCCGGCCGCTGTGACACAGTGGAACTTTTTCAGACCCAGGAGACCATTGTGACATGATGGAAGATGATTGAACCAACAGGTAAGGCCCCATGGAATGAAGGAGCCCTGGTGACACTGTAGAGCTTTTTCAAGCCAAGGAGATTATGGTGACGTGATGGAAGATGATTGAACTCAGAGGTAAGGCCACATGGAGACAAGGAGGCACTGTGACATGACGAAAGCAAGGATTCCATTGCAGCCTAAGAGAACATCATGGAACCATGGAGCCACTGTGACACAGTGGAGTTTTTTCAAACTCAGGAGATGATTGTGACATGATGGCAGATGATTGAACAAACAGGCAAGGCCACATGCAGTCAAGGAGTCGTTTTGATATGAAGAAAGCAAGGATTCCATTTTGACACGACAGAAGTGCATGGAACCAAGGGGCCACTGTGACACATTGGAGCTTTTTCAGACCAAGGAGACCATTATGACATGATGGAAGAAGAATAAACCAACAGGTAAGGCCACATGGAGCCAAGGAGGCATTGTGACATGACGAAGGCAAGGATTCCACTGTGGCCTGACTGAACCACATGGAACCAAGGAGCCACTGTGACACAGGGGAGTTTTTTCAAACTCAGGAGACCATTGTGACATGATGGAAGATGATTGAACTCACAGGTAAGGCCACATTAAAATGAGGAGCCATGGTGACACTGTAGAGCTTTGCAATCCAAGGAGACTATTATGACATGATGGCAGATGATTGAACTCAGAGGTAAGGCCACATGGAGACAAGGAGGCATTGTGACATGAAGAAAGCAAGGATTCCACTGTGGCCTAACAGAACCACATGGAACCAAGGAGCCACTGGGACACAGAGGAGCTTTTTCAGTCCAAGGAGACCGTTGGGACATGATGGAAGATGATTGAACTCACAGGTAAGGCCACATGGAGCCAAGTATTCTTTTTGACAGGAAAAAAGCAAGGACTCCTTTGTGACATGACAGAACCGCATGGCGCGTGGAACCAAGGGGCCACAGTTACACAGTGGAGCTTTTTGAGACCAAGGAGTTATTGTGATATGATGGAAGATGATTGAACCAACAGGTAAGGCCCCATGGAATGAAGGAGCCCTGGTGACACTGTAGAGCTTTTTCAAGCCAAGGAGATTATGGTGACGTGATGGAAGATGATTGAACTCAGAGGGAAGGCCACATGGAGCCAAGGAGGCACTTTGACATGACGAAAGCAAGGATTCCAGTGTGGCCTAAGTGAACCTGATGGAACCAAGGAGCCACTGTGACACAGTGGGGTTTTTTCAAACTCAGGAGACGATTGTGACATGATGGACAAAGCTGAAACCAACAGGTAAGGCCACATGGAGCCAAGTATTCTTTTTGACAGGAAAAAAGCAAGGACTCCTTTGTGACATGACAGAACCGCATGGCGCGTGGAACCAAGGGGCCACTGTTACACAGTGGAGCTTTTTCAGACCAAGGAGTTATTGTGATATGATGGAAGATGATTGAACCAACAGGTAAGGCCCCATGGAATGAAGGAGCCCTGGTGACACTCTAGAGCTTTTTCAAGCCAAGGAGATTATGGTGACGTGATGGAAGATGATTGAACTCAGAGGGAAGGCCACATGGAGCCAAGGAGGCACTTTGACATGACGAAAGCAAGGATTCCAGTGTGGCCTAAGTGAACCTGATGGAACCAAGGAGCCACTGTGACACAGTGGGGTTTTTTCAAACTCAGGAGACGATTGTGACATGATGGACAAAGCTGAAACCAACAGGCAAGGCCACATGGAGCCATGGGCCATTGTGACATGAAGAAAGCAAGAATTCCATTGTGACATGACAGAACTGCATGGAACCAAGGGGCCACTGTGACACAATGGAGCTTTTGGAAACCAAGGAGACCATTGTGACATGGTGGAAGATGATTGAACTAATAGGTAAGGCCACAAGGAATCATGGCGCCATGGTGACACTCTGTAGCTTTCTCAAACTCAGGAGATTATTGTGTCATGATGGAAGATGATTGAACTCAGAGGTAAGGCCACATGGAGCCAAGGAGGCATTGTGACATGAAGAAAGCAAGGATTCCACTGTGGCCTAACAGAACCACATGGAACCAAGGAGCCACTGTGACACAGTGGAGCTTTTTCAGACCAAGGAGTCAATTGGGACATGATGGAAGATGATTGAACTCACAGGAAAGGCCACATGCAGCCAAGGAGTCGTTTTGACACGAAGAATGCAAGGACTCCTATGTGACACGACAGATCTGCATGGCGCATGGAACCAAGGGGCCACAGTTACACAGTGGAGCTTTTTGTGTCCCAGGAGTCATTGTGACATGATGGAAGATGCTGAAACCAACAGGCAAGGCCACATGGAGTCAGGGAGCCATTGTGACATGAAGAAAGCACGGTTAACATTGCGACATGACAGAACTGCATGGAACCAAGGGGCCACTGTGACACAATGGAGCTTTTGGAAACCAAGGAGACCATTGTGACATGGTGGAAGATGATTGAACCAACAGGTAAGGCCACATCGAATCATGGCGCCATGGTGACACTCTGTAGCTTTCTCAAACCAAGGAGATTTTTTTGACATGATGGAAGATGATTGAACTCAGAGGTAAGGCCACATGGAGACAAGGAGGCATTGTGACATGAAGAAAGCAAGGATTCCAGTGGTGCCTAATAGAACCACATTGAACCAAGGAGCCACTGGGACACAGAGGAGCTTTTTAAGGCCAAGGAGACCATTGCGACACAATGGAAGTGATTGAACACACAGGTAAGGCCACTTGAAGCCAAGCATCCATTCTAACACAAAGAAAGCAAGGATTCCATTGTGACACGAGAGATCCGCATGGTGCATGGAACCAAGGGGCCACAGTTACACAGTGGAGCTTTTTGAGACCAAGGAGTCATTGTGACATAATGGAAGATGCTGAAACCAACAGGCAAGGCCACATGGAGCCAAGGGCCATTGTGACAAGAAGAAAACAAGGATTCCATTGTGACGTGACAGAACTGCATGGAACCAAGGGGCCACTGTGACACAATGGAGCTTTTGGAAACCAAGGAGACCATTGTGACATGGTGGAAGATGATTGAACCTACAGGTTAGGCCACATACATTCAAGGAGTCGATTTGATATGAAGAAAGCAAAGACTCGTTGTGACACAACAGAACCACATGGCGCATGGAACCAAGTGGCCACTGTGACACATTGGAGCTTATTCAGACTAAGGAGTTATTGCGACATGATGGAAGATGATTGAACCAACAGGTAAGGCCACATGGAACGGAGGAGCCATGGTGACACTCTGTAGAGCTTTTTCAATCCAAGGAGACTATTATGACATGATGGCAGATGATTGAACTCACAGGTAAGGCCACATGGAGACGAGGAGGCACTGTGACATGACGAAAGCAAGGATTCCATTGCGGCCTAAGAGAACATCATGGAACCATGGAGCCACTGTGACACAGTGGAGTTTTTTCAAACTCAGGAGATGATTGTGACATGATGGCAGATGATTGAACAAACAGGCAAGGCCACATGTAGTCAAGGAGTCATTTTGATATGAAGAAAGCAAGGACTCCATTGTGACACGACAGAACCGCATGGAACCAAGAGGCCACTGTGACACATTGGAGCTTTTTGAGTCCTAGGAGACCATTATGACGTGATGGAAGAAGAATAAACCAACAGGTAAGGCCACATGGAGCCAAGGAGGCATTGTGACATGACAAAGGCAAGGATTCCACTGTGGCCTGGCTGAACCACATGGAACCAAGGAGCCACTGTGACACAGGGGAGTTTTTTCAAACTCAGGAGACGATTGTGACATGATGGAACATGATGGAACTCACAGGTAGGGCCACATTAAAATGAGGAGCCATGGTGACACTGTAGAGCTTTGCAATCCAAGGAGACTATTAAGACATGATGGCAGATGATTGAACTCAGAGGTAAGGCCACATGGAGACAAGGAGGCATTGTGACATGAAGAAAGCAAGGATTCCATTGTGGCCTAAGAGAACCACATGGAACCATGGAGCCACTGGGACACAGAGGAGCTTTTTCAGTCCAAGGAGACCGTTAGGATATGATGGAAGATGATTGAACTCACAGGTAAGGCCACATTCATTCAAGGAGTCAATTTGACACGAAGAAAGCAAGGATTCCATTGTGACACAACAGATCCGCATGGCGCATGGAACCAAGAGGCCACTGTGACACATTGGAGCTTTTTCAGACCAAGGAGACCATTGTGACATGATGGAAGAAGATTAAACCAACAGGTAAGGCCACATGGAACGGAGGAGCCATGGTGACACTCTGTAGAGCTTTCTCAATCAAAGGAGACAATTATGACATGATGCCAGATGATTGAACTCAGAGGTATGGCCACATGCAGACGAGGAGGCATTGTGACATGAAGAAAGCAAGGATTCCATTGTGGCCTAACTGAACCTCTTGAAACCAAGGGGCCGGCTGCTGTGACACAGTGGAACTTTTTCAGACCAAGGAGACCATTGGGACATGATGGAAGATGATTGAACCAACAGGTAAGGCCCCATGGAATGAAGGAGCCCTGGTGACACTGTAGAGCTTTTTCAAGCCAAGGACATTATGGTGACGTGATGGCAGATGATTGAACTCAGAGGTAAGGCCACATGGAGACAAGGAGGCATTGTGACATGAAGAAAGCAAGGATTCCACTGTGGCCTAACTGAACCACATGGAACCAAGGAGCCACTGTGACACATTGGAGCTTTTTCAGACCAAGAAGACCATTGTGACATGATGGAAGATGATTCAACTCACAGGTAAGGCCACATGGAGCCAAGTATTCTTTTTGACAGGAAAAAAGCAAGGACTCCTTTGTGACACATCAGAACCGCATGGTGCATGGAACCAAGAGGCCACTGTGACACATTGGAGCTTTTTCAGACCACGGAGTTATTATGACATGATGGAAGAAGATTAAACCAACAGGTAAGGCCACATGGAACGGAGGAGCCATGGTGACACTCATGATGGAGCTTTTTCAATCCAAGGAGACTATTATGACATGATGGCAGATGATTGAACTCACAGGTATGGCCACATGCAGACGAGGAGGCATTGTGACATGAAGAAAGCAAGGATTCCATTGTGGCCTAACTGAACCACTTGAAAATAAGGGGCCCGCTGCTGTGACACAGTGGAACTTTTTCAGACCAAGGAGACCATTGTGACATGATGGAAGATGATTGAACCAACAGGTAAGGCCCCATGGAATGAAGGAGCCACGGTGACACTGTAGAGCTTTTTCAAGCCAAGGAGATTATGGTGACGTGATGGAAGATGATTGAACTCAGAGGTAAGGCCACATGGAGCCAAGGAGGCACTGTGACATGACGAAAGCAAGGATTCCATTGCGGCCTAAGAGAACATCATGGAACCATGGAGCCACTGTGACACAGTGGAGTTTTTTCAAACTCAGGAGATGATTGTGACATGATGGCAGATGATTGAACAAACAGGCAAGGCCACATGCAGTCAAGGAGTCGTTTTGATATGAAGAAAGCAAGGACTCCATTGTGACACGACAGAACCGCATGGCGCATGGAACCAAGAGGCCACTGTGACACATTGGAGCTTTTTCAGACCAAGGAGACCATTATGACATGATGGAGGAAGAATAAACCAACAGGTAAGGCCACATGGAGCCAAGGAGGCATTGTGACATGACGAAGGCAAGGATTCCACTGTGGCCTGACTGAACCACATGGAACCAAGGAGCCACTGTGACACAGGGGAGTTTTTTCAAACTCAGGAGACGATTGTGACATGATGGAAGATGATTGAACTCACAGGTAAGGCCACATTAAAATGAGGAGCCATGGTGACACTGTAGAGCTTTGCAATCCAAGGAGACTATTATGACATGATGGCAGATGATTGAACTCAGAGGTAAGGCCACATGGAGACAAGGAGGCATTGTGACATGAAGAAAGCAAGGATTCCAGAGGTGCCTAACTGAACCACATCGAACCAAGGAGTCACTGTGACACAGTGGAGCTTTTTAAGGCCAAGGAGACCATTGCGACACAATGGAAGTGATTGAACACACAGGTAAGGCCACTTGAAGCCAAGCAGCCGTTCTCACACAAAGAAAGCAAGGATTCCATTTTGACACGAGAGATCCGCATGGCGCATGGAACCAAGGGGCCACAGTTACACAGTGGAGCTTTTTGAGACCAAGGAGTCATTGTGACATGATGGAAGAAGATTAAACCAACAGGCAAGGCCACATGGAGCCAAGGGCCATTGTGACAAGAAGAAAGCACGGTTAACATTGTGACGTGACAGAACTGCATGGAACCAAGGGGCCACTGTGACACAATGGAGCTTTTGGAAACCAAGGAGACCATTGTGACATGGTGGAAGATGATTGAACCAACAGGTAAGGCCACAAGGAATCATGGCGCCATGGTGACACTCTGTAGCTTTCTCAAACTCAGGAGATTATTGTGTCATGATGGAAGATGATAGAACTCTCAGGTAAGGCCACATGGAGCCAAGGAGGCATTGTGACATGAAGAAACCAAGGATTCCACTGTGGCCCAACTGAACCACATGGAACCAAGGAGCCACTGTGACACATTGGAGCTTTTTCAGACCAAGGAGACCATTGTGACGTGATGGATGATGATTGAACCTACAGGTTAGGCCACATACATTGAAGGAGTTGATTTGATATGAAGAAAGCAAGGACTCGTTGTGACACAACAGAACCACATGGCGCATGGAACCAAGTGGCCACTGTGACACATTGGAGCTTATTCAGACTAAGGAGTTATTGTGACATGATGGAAGATGATTGAACCAACAGGTAAGGCCACAAGGAATCATGGCGCCATGGTGACACTGTAGAGCTTTTTCAATCCAAGGAGACTATTATGACATGATGTCAGATGATTGAACTCAGAGATAAGGCCACATGGAGCCAAGGAGGCATTGTGACATGAAGAAAGCAAGGATTCCACTGTGGTCTAACAGAACCACATGGAAGCAAGGAGCCACTGGGACACAGTGGAGGTTTTTCAGACCAAGGAGACCATTGTGACATGATGGAAGATGATTGAACTCACAGGTATGGCCACATTCATTCAAGGCGTCGATTTGACACGAAGAAAGCAAGGATTCCATTGTGACACAGCAGAACCACATGGCACATGGAACCAAGAGGCCACTGTGACACATTGGAGCTTTTTCAGACCAAGGAGACCATTGTGACATGATGGAAGAAGATTAAACCAACAGGTAAGGCCACATGCAGACGAGGAGGCATTGTGACATGAAGAAAGCAAGGATTCCATTGTGGCCTAACTGAACCACATGAAACTAAGGGGCTGGCCGCTGTGACACAGTGGAACTTTGTCAGACCCAGGAGACCATTGTGGCATGATGGAAGATGATTGAACCAACAGGTAAGGCCCCATGGAATGAAGGAGCCTTGGTGACACTCTAGAGCTTTTTCAAGCCAAGGAGATTATGGTGACGTGATGGAAGACGATTGAACTCAGAGGGAAGGCCACATGGAGCCAAGGAGGCACTGTGACATGACGAAAGCAAGGATTCCATTGTGGCCTAAGAGAACATCATGGAACCATGGAGCCACTGTGACACAGTGGAGTTTTTTCAAACTCAGGAGATGATTGTGACATGATGGCAGATGATTGAACAAACAGGCAAGGCCACATGCAGTCAAGGAGTCGTTTTGATATGAAGAAAGCAAGGACTCCATTGTGACACGACAGAACCGCATGGCGCATGGAACCAAGAGGCCACTGTGACACATTGGAGCTTTTTCAGACCAAGGAGACCATTATGACATGATGGAAGAAGAATAAACCAACAGGTAAGGCCACATGGAGCCAAGGAGGCATTGTGACATGACGAAGGCAAGGATTCCACTGTGGCCTGACTGAACCACATGGAACCAAGGAGCCACTGTGACACAGGGGAGTTTTTTCAAACTCAGGAGACGATTGTGACATGATGGAAGATGATTGAACTCACAGGTAAGGCCACATTAAAATGAGGAGCCATGGTGACACTGTAGAGCTTTGCAATCCAAGGAGACTATTATGACATGATGGCAGATGATTGCACTCAGAGGTAAGGCCACATGGAGACAAGGAGGCATTGTGACATGAAGAAAGCAAGGATTCCACTGTGGCCTAACAGAACCACATGGAACCAAGGAGCCACTGGGAC
Source organism: Anomalospiza imberbis (assembly GCF_031753505.1). Classification (NCBI taxonomy): domain Eukaryota; kingdom Metazoa; phylum Chordata; class Aves; order Passeriformes; family Viduidae; genus Anomalospiza; species Anomalospiza imberbis. The sequence goes on from NW_027099420.1 coordinate 191,253, forward strand.
ACAGAGGAGCTTTTTCAGTCCAAGGAGACCGTTGGGACATGATGGAAGATGATTGAACTTACAGGTAAGGCCACATGGAGCCAAGTATTCTTTTGGACAGGAAAAAAGCAAGGACTCCTTTGTGACATGACAGAACCGCATGGCGCGTGGAACCAAGGGGCCACTGTTACACAGTGGAGCTTTTTCAGACCAAGGAGTTATTGTGATATGATGGAAGATGATTGAACCAACAGGAAAGGCCCCATGGAATGAAGGAGCCCTGGTGACACTGTAGAGCTTTTTCAAGCCAAGGAGATTATGGTGACGTGATGGAAGATGATTGAACTCAGAGGTAAGGCCACATGGAGCCAAGGAGGCACTTTGACATGACGAAAGCAAGGATTCCAGTGTGGCCTAAGTGAACCTGATGGAACCAAGGAGCCACTGTGACAGAGTGGGGTTTTTTCAAACTCAGGAGACGATTGTGACATGATGGACGAAGCTGAAACCAACAGGCAAGGCCACATGGAGCCAAGGGCCATTGTGACATGAAGAAAGCAAGGATTCCATTGTGACATGACAGAACTGCATGGAACCAAGGGGCCACTGTGACACAATGGAGCTTTTGGAAACCAAGGAGACCATTGTGACATGGTGGAAGATGATTGAACTCACAGGTAAGGCCACAAGGAATCAAGGCGCCATGGTGACACTGTAGAGCTTTTTCAATCCAAGGAGACTATTATGACATGATGTCAGATGATTGAACTCAGAGGTAAGGCCACATGGAGCCAAGGAGTCATTGTGACATGAAGAAAGCAAGGATTCCGTTGTGGTCTAACAGAACCACATGGAACCAAGGAGCCACTGTGACACAGTGGTGGTTTTTCAGACCAAGGAGTCAATTGGGACATGATGGAAGATGATTGAACTCACAGGTATGGCCACATGCAGCCAAGGAGTCGATTTGACACGAGGAATGCAAGGACTCCTATGTGACGCGACAGATCTGCATGGCGCATGGAACCAAGGGGCCACAGTTACACAGTGGAGCTTTTTGTGTCCCAGGAGTCATTGTGACATGATGGAATATGCTGAAACCAACAGGCAAGGCCACATGCAGCCAGGGGCCATTGTGACATGAAGAAAGCACGGTTACCATTGCGACATGACAGAACTGCATGGAACCAAGGGGCCACTGTGACACAATGGAGCTTTTGGAAACCAAGGAGACCCTTGTGACATGGTGGAAGATGATTGAACCAACAGGTAAGGCCACATGGAATCATGGCGCCATGGTGACACTCTGTAGCATTCTCAAACCAAGGAGATTATTATGACACGATGGAAGATGATTGAACTCAGAGGTAAGGCCACATGGAGACAAGGAGGCACTTTGACATGACGAAAGCAAGGATTCCACTGTGGCCTGACTGAACCACATGGAACCAAGGAGCCACTGTGACACAGGGGAGTTTTTTCAAACTCAGGAGACGATTGTGACATGATGGAAGATGATGGAACTCACAGGTAAGGCCACATTAAAATGAGGAGCCATGGTGACACTGTAGAGCTTTGCAATCCAAGGAGACTATTATGACATGATGGCAGATGATTGAACTCAGAGGTAAGGCCACATGGAGACAAGGCGGCATTGTGACATGAAGAAAGCAAGGATTCCAGAGGTGCCTAACTGAACCACATGGAACCAAGGAGTCACTGTGACACAGTGGAGCTTTTTAAGGCCAAGGAGACCATTGCGACACAATGGAAGTGATTGAACACACAGGTAAGGCCACTTGAAGCCAAGCAGCCGTTCTCACACAAAGAAAGCAAGGATTCCATTGTGACACGAGAGATCCGCATGGCGCATGGAACCAAGGGGCCACAGTTACACAGTGGAGCTTTTTGAGACCAAGGAGTCATTGTGACATGATGGAAGATGCTGATACCAACAGGCAAGGCCACATGGAACCAGGGGCCATTGTGACATGAAGAAAGCACGGTTAACATTGCGACATGACAGAACTGCATGGAACCAAGGGGCCACTGTGACACAATGGAGCTTTTGGAAACCAAGGAGACCATTGTGACATGATGGAAGATGATTGAACTCACAGGTAAGGCCACATGGAATCATGGTGCCATAGTGACACTCTGGAGCTTTCTCAAACCGAGGAGATTTTTGTGACATGATGGAAGATGATTGAACTCAGAGGTAAGGCCACATGGAGACAAGGAGGCACTTTGACATGACGAAGGCAAGGATTCCACTGTGGCCTAACTGAACCACATGGAACCAAGGAGTCACTGTGACACAGTGGAGCTTTTTAAGGCCAAGGAGACCATTGCGACACAATGGAAGTGATTGAACACACAGGTAAGGCCACTTGAAGCCAAGCAGCCGTTCTCACACAAAGAAAGCAAGGATTCCATTTTGACACGAGAGATCCGCATGGCGCATGGAACCAAGGGGCCACAGTTACACAGTGGAGCTTTTTGTGTCCCAGGAGTCATTGTGACATGATGGAATATGCTGAAACAAACAGGCAAGGCCACATGGAGCCAAGGGCCATTGTGACATGAAGAAAGCAAGGATTCCATTGTGACATGACAGAACTGCATGGAACCAAGGGGCCACTGTGACACAATGGAGCTTTTGGAAACCAAGGAGACCATTGTGACATGGTGGAAGATGATTAAACCAACAGGTAAGGCCACACGGAATCATGGCACCCTGGTGACACTCTGTAGCTTTCTCAAACTCAGGAGATTATTGTGTCATGATGGAAGATGATTGAAGTCAGAGGTAAGGCCACATGGAGCCAAGGAGGCATTGTGAAATGAAGAAAGCAAGGATTCCACTGTGGCCCAACTGAACCACATGGAACCAAGGAGCCACTGTGACATAGTGGAGCTGTTTCAGACCAAGGAGATTATAATGACGTGATGGAAGATGATTGAACCTACAGGTTAGGCCACATACATTCAAGGAGTCGATTTGATATGGAGAAAGCAAGGACTCGTTGTGACACAACCGAACCACATGGCGCATGGAACCAAGTGGCCACTGTGACACATTGGAGCTTATTCAGACTAAGGAGTTACTGCGACATGATGGAAGATGATTGAACCAACAGGTAAGGCCACATGGAACGGAGGAGCCATGGTGACACTGTATAGCTTTTTCAATCCAAGGAAACTATTATGACATGATGGCAGATGATTGAACTCACAGGTAAGGCCACATGGAGACAAGGAGGCATTGTGACATGAAGAAAGCAAGGATTCCATTGTGGCCTAACTGAACCACATGAAACTAAGGGGCTGGCCGCTGTGACACAGTGGAACTTTTTCAGACCCAGGAGACCATTGTGACATGATGGAAGATGATTGAACCAACAGGTAAGGCCCCATGGAATGAAGGAGCCTTGGTGACACTGTAGAGCTTTTTCAAGCCAAGGAGATTATGGTGACGTGATGGAAGATGATTGAACTCAGAGGTAAGGCCACATGGAGCCAAGGAGGCACTGTGACATGACGAAAGCAAGGATTCCATTGTGGCCTAAGAGAACATCATGGAACCATGGAGCCACTGTGACACAGTGGAGTTTTTTCAAACTCAGGAGATGATTGTGACATGATGGCAGATGATTGAACAAACAGGCAAGGCCACATGCAGTCAATGAGTCATTTTGATATGAAGAAAGCAAGGACTCCATTGTGACACGACAGAACTGCATGGCGCATGGAACCAAGAGGCCTCTGTGACACACTGGAGCTTTTTCAGACCAAGGAGACCATTATGACATGATGGAAGAAGAATAAACCAACAGGTAAGGCCACATGGAGCCAAGGAGGCATTGTGACATGACAAAGGCAAGGATTCCACTGTGGCCTGACTGAACCACATGGAACCAAGGAGCCACTGTGACACAGGGGAGTTTTTTCAAACTCAGGAGACGATTGTGACATGATGGGAGATGATTGAACTCACAGGTAAGGCCACATTAAAATGAGGAGCCATGGTGACACTGTAGAGCTTTGCAATCCAAGGAGACTATTATGACATGATGGCAGATGATTGCACTCAGAGGTAAGGCCACATGGAGACAAGGAGGCATTGTGACATGAAGAAAGCAAGGATTCCACTGTGGCCTAACAGAACCACATGGAACCAAGGAGCCACTGGGACACAGAGGAGCTTTTTCAGTCCAAGGAGACCGTTGGGACATGATGGAAGATGATTGAACTCACAGGTAAGGCCACATGGAGCCAAGTATTCTTTTTGACAGGAAAAAAGCAAGGACTCCTTTGTGACATGACAGAACCGCATGGCGCGTGGAACCAAGGGGCCACTGTTACACAGTGGAGCTTTTTCAGACCAAGGAGTTATTGTGATATGATGGAAGATGATTGAACCAACAGGTAAGGCCCCATGGAATGAAGGAGCCCTGGTGACACTCTAGAGCTTTTTCAAGCCAAGGAGATTTTGTGACGTGATGGAAGATGATTGAACTCCGAGGTAAGGCCACATGGAGCCAAGGAGGCACTTTGACATGACGAAAGCAAGGATTCCAGTGTGGCCTAAGTGAACCTGATGGAACCAAGGAGCCACTGTGACACAGTGGGGTTTTTTCAAACTCAGGAGATGATTGTGACATGATGGAAGAAGCTGAAACCAACAGGCAAGGCCACATGGAGCCAAGGGCCATTGTGACATGAAGAAAGCAAGGATTCCATTGTGACATGACAGAACTGCATGGAACCAAGGGGCCACTGTGACACAATGGAGCTTTTGGAAACCAAGGAGACCATTGTGACATGGTGGAAGATGATTAAACCAACAGGTAAGGCCACACGGAATCATGGCACCCTGGTGACACTCTGTAGCTTTCTCAAACTCAGGAGATTATTGTGTCATGATGGAAGATGATTGAAGTCAGAGGTAAGGCCACATGGAGCCAAGGAGGCATTGTGAAATGAAGAAAGCAAGGATTCCACTGTGGCCCAACTGAACCACATGGAACCAAGGAGCCACTGTGACATAGTGGAGCTGTTTCAGACCAAGGAGATTATAATGACGTGATGGAAGATGATTGAACCTACAGGTTAGGCCACATACATTCAAGGAGTCGATTTGATATGGAGAAAGCAAGGACTCGTTGTGACACAACCGAACCACATGGCGCATGGAACCAAGTGGCCACTGTGACACATTGGAGCTTATTCAGACTAAGGAGTTACTGCGACATGATGGAAGATGATTGAACCAACAGGTAAGGCCACATGGAATCATGGTGCCATGGTGACACTGTAGAGCTTTTTCAATCCAAGGAGACTATTATGACATGATGTCAGATGATTGAACTCAGAGGTAAGGCCACATGGAGCCAAGGAGGCATTGTGACATGAAGAAAGCAAGGATTCCGCTGTGGTCTAACAGAACCACATGGAACCAAGGAGCCACTGGGACACAGTGGAGGTTTTTCAGTCCAAGGAGACCATTGTGACATGATGGAAGATGATTTAACTCTAAGGTATGGCCACATGCAGACTGGGAGTCGTTTTGACACGAAGAAAGCAAGGATTCCATTGTGACACAACAGAACCACATGGCACATGGAACCAAGAGGCCACTGTGACACATTGGAGCTTTTTCAGACCAAGGAGTTATTGTGACATGATGGAAGATGATTGAACCAACAGGTAAGGCCACAAGGAATCATGGCGCCATGGTGACACTGTAGAGCTTTTTCAATCCAAGGAGACTATTATGACATGATGTCAGATGATTGAACTCAGAGATAAGGCCACATGGAGCCAAGGAGGCATTGTGACATGAAGAAAGCAAGGATTCCACTGTGGTCTAACAGAACCACATGGAAGCAAGGAGCCACTGGGACACAGTGGAGGTTTTTCAGACCAAGGAGACCATTGTGACATGATGGAAGATGATTGAACTCACAGGTATGGCCACATTCATTCAAGGAGTCGATTTGACACGAAGAAAGCAAGGATTCCATTGTGACACAGCAGAACCACATGGCACATGGAACCAAGAGGCCACTGTGACACATTGGAGCTTTTTCAGACCAAGGAGACCATTGTGACATGATGGAAGAAGATTAAACCAACAGGTAAGGCCACATGCAGACGAGGAGGCATTGTGACATGAAGAAAGCAAGGATTCCATTGTGGCCTAACTGAACCACATGAAACTAAGGGGCTGGCCGCTGTGACACAGTGGAACTTTGTCAGACCCAGGAGACCATTGTGGCATGATGGAAGATGATTGAACCAACAGGTAAGGCCCCATGGAATGAAGGAGCCTTGGTGACACTCTAGAGCTTTTTCAGGCCAAGGAGATTATGGTGACGTGATGGAAGACGATTGAACTCAGAGGGAAGGCCACATGGAGCCAAGGAGGCACTGTGACATGACGAAAGCAAGGATTCCATTGTGGCCTAAGAGAACATCATGGAACCATGGAGCCACTGTGACACAGTGGAGTTTTTTCAAACTCAGGAGATGATTGTGACATGATGGCAGATGATTGAACAAACAGGCAAGGCCACATGCAGTCAAGGAGTCGTTTTGATATGAAGAAAGCAAGGACTCCATTGTGACACGACAGAACCGCATGGCGCATGGAACCAAGAGGCCACTGTGACACATTGGAGCTTTTTCAGACCAAGGAGACCATTATGACATGATGGAAGAAGAATAAACCAACAGGTAAGGCCACATGGAGCCAAGGAGGCATTGTGACATGACGAAGGCAAGGATTCCACTGTGGCCTGACTGAACCACATGGAACCAAGGAGCCACTGTGACACAGGGGAGTTTTTTCAAACTCAGGAGACGATTGTGACATGATGGAAGATGATTGAACTCACAGGTAAGGCCACATTAAAATGAGGAGCCATGGTGACACTGTAGAGCTTTGCAATCCAAGGAGACTATTATGACATGATGGCAGATGATTGCACTCAGAGGTAAGGCCACATGGAGACAAGGAGGCATTGTGACATGAAGAAAGCAAGGATTCCACTGTGGCCTAACAGAACCACATGGAACCAAGGAGCCACTGGGACACAGAGGAGCTTTTTCAGTCCAAGGAGACCGTTGGGACATGATGGAAGATGATTGAACTTACAGGTAAGGCCACATGGAGCCAAGTATTCTTTTGGACAGGAAAAAAGCAAGGACTCCTTTGTGACATGACAGAACCGCATGGCGCGTGGAACCAAGGGGCCACTGTTACACAGTGGAGCTTTTTCAGACCAAGGAGTTATTGTGATATGATGGAAGATGATTGAACCAACAGGAAAGGCCCCATGGAATGAAGGAGCCCTGGTGACACTGTAGAGCTTTTTCAAGCCAAGGAGATTATGGTGACGTGATGGAAGATGATTGAACTCAGAGGTAAGGCCACATGGAGCCAAGGAGGCACTTTGACATGACGAAAGCAAGGATTCCAGTGTGGCCTAAGTGAACCTGATGGAACCAAGGAGCCACTGTGACAGAGTGGGGTTTTTTCAAACTCAGGAGACGATTGTGACATGATGGACGAAGCTGAAACCAACAGGCAAGGCCACATGGAGCCAAGGGCCATTGTGACATGAAGAAAGCAAGGATTCCATTGTGACATGACAGAACTGCATGGAACCAAGGGGCCACTGTGACACAATGGAGCTTTTGGAAACCAAGGAGATCATTGTGACATGGTGGAAGATGATTGAACCAACAGGTAAGGCCACAAGGAATCAAGGCGCCATGGTGACACTGTAGAGCTTTTTCAATCCAAGGAGACTATTATGACATGATGTCAGATGATTGAACTCAGAGGTAAGGCCACATGGAGCCAAGGAGTCATTGTGACATGAAGAAAGCAAGGATTCCGTTGTGGTCTAACAGAACCACATGGAACCAAGGAGCCACTGTGACACAGTGGTGGTTTTTCAGACCAAGGAGTCAATTGGGACATGATGGAAGATGATTGAACTCACAGGTATGGCCACATGCAGCCAAGGAGTCGATTTGACACGAGGAATGCAAGGACTCCTATGTGACGCGACAGATCTGCATGGCGCATGGAACCAAGGGGCCACAGTTACACAGTGGAGCTTTTTGTGTCCCAGGAGTCATTGTGACATGATGGAATATGCTGAAACCAACAGGCAAGGCCACATGCAGCCAGGGGCCATTGTGACATGAAGAAAGCACGGTTACCATTGCGACATGACAGAACTGCATGGAACCAAGGGGCCACTGTGACACAATGGAGCTTTTGGAAACCAAGGAGACCCTTGTGACATGGTGGAAGATGATTGAACCAACAGGTAAGGCCACATGGAATCATGGCGCCATGGTGACACTCTGTAGCATTCTCAAACCAAGGAGATTATTATGACACGATGGAAGATGATTGAACTCAGAGGTAAGGCCACATGGAGACAAGGAGGCACTTTGACATGACGAAAGCAAGGATTCCACTGTGGCCTGACTGAACCACATGGAACCAAGGAGCCACTGTGACACAGGGGAGTTTTTTCAAACTCAGGAGACGATTGTGACATGATGGAAGATGATGGAACTCACAGGTAAGGCCACATTAAAATGAGGAGCCATGGTGACACTGTAGAGCTTTGCAATCCAAGGAGACTATTATGACATGATGGCAGATGATTGAACTCAGAGGTAAGGCCACATGGAGACAAGGCGGCATTGTGACATGAAGAAAGCAAGGATTCCAGAGGTGCCTAACTGAACCACATGGAACCAAGGAGTCACTGTGACACAGTGGAGCTTTTTAAGGCCAAGGAGACCATTGCGACACAATGGAAGTGATTGAACACACAGGTAAGGCCACTTGAAGCCAAGCAGCCGTTCTCACACAAAGAAAGCAAGGATTCCATTGTGACACGAGAGATCCGCATGGCGCATGGAACCAAGGGGCCACAGTTACACAGTGGAGCTTTTTGAGACCAAGGAGTCATTGTGACATGATGGAAGATGCTGATACCAACAGGCAAGGCCACATGGAACCAGGGGCCATTGTGACATGAAGAAAGCACGGTTAACATTGCGACATGACAGAACTGCATGGAACCAAGGGGCCACTGTGACACAATGGAGCTTTTTCAGACCAAGGAGACCATTGTGACATGATGGAAGATGATTGAACTCACAGGTAAGGCCACATGGAATCATGGTGCCATAGTGACACTCTGGAGCTTTCTCAAACCGAGGAGATTTTTGTGACATGATGGAAGATGATTGAACTCAGAGGTAAGGCCACATGGAGACAAGGAGGCACTTTGACATGACGAAGGCAAGGATTCCACTGTGGCCTAACTGAACCACATGGAACCAAGGAGTCACTGTGACACAGTGGAGCTTTTTAAGGCCAAGGAGACCATTGCGACACAATGGAAGTGATTGAACACACAGGTAAGGCCACTTGAAGCCAAGCAGCCGTTCTCACACAAAGAAAGCAAGGATTCCATTTTGACACGAGAGATCCGCATGGCGCATGGAACCAAGGGGCCACAGTTACACAGTGGAGCTTTTTGTGTCCCAGGAGTCATTGTGACATGATGGAATATGCTGAAACAAACAGGCAAGGCCACATGGAGCCAAGGGCCATTGTGACATGAAGAAAGCAAGGATTCCATTGTGACATGACAGAACTGCATGGAACCAAGGGGCCACTGTGACACAATGGAGCTTTTGGAAACCAAGGAGACCATTGTGACATGGTGGAAGATGATTAAACCAACAGGTAAGGCCACACGGAATCATGGCACCCTGGTGACACTCTGTAGCTTTCTCAAACTCAGGAGATTATTGTGTCATGATGGAAGATGATTGAAGTCAGAGGTAAGGCCACATGGAGCCAAGGAGGCATTGTGAAATGAAGAAAGCAAGGATTCCACTGTGGCCCAACTGAACCACATGGAACCAAGGAGCCACTGTGACATAGTGGAGCTGTTTCAGACCAAGGAGATTATAATGACGTGATGGAAGATGATTGAACCTACAGGTTAGGCCACATACATTCAAGGAGTCGATTTGATATGGAGAAAGCAAGGACTCGTTGTGACACAACCGAACCACATGGCGCATGGAACCAAGTGGCCACTGTGACACATTGGAGCTTATTCAGACTAAGGAGTTACTGCGACATGATGGAAGATGATTGAACCAACAGGTAAGGCCACATGGAACGGAGGAGCCATGGTGACACTGTATAGCTTTTTCAATCCAAGGAAACTATTATGACATGATGGCAGATGATTGAACTCACAGGTAAGGCCACATGGAGACAAGGAGGCATTGTGACATGAAGAAAGCAAGGATTCCATTGTGGCCTAACTGAACCACATGAAACTAAGGGGCTGGCCGCTGTGACACAGTGGAACTTTTTCAGACCCAGGAGACCATTGTGACATGATGGAAGATGATTGAACCAACAGGTAAGGCCCCATGGAATGAAGGAGCCTTGGTGACACTGTAGAGCTTTTTCAAGCCAAGGAGATTATGGTGACGTGATGGAAGATGATTGAACTCAGAGGTAAGGCCACATGGAGCCAAGGAGGCACTGTGACATGACGAAAGCAAGGATTCCATTGTGGCCTAAGAGAACATCATGGAACCATGGAGCCACTGTGACACAGTGGAGTTTTTTCAAACTCAGGAGATGATTGTGACATGATGGCAGATGATTGAACAAACAGGCAAGGCCACATGCAGTCAATGAGTCATTTTGATATGAAGAAAGCAAGGACTCCATTGTGACACGACAGAACTGCATGGCGCATGGAACCAAGAGGCCTCTGTGACACACTGGAGCTTTTTCAGACCAAGGAGACCATTATGACATGATGGAAGAAGAATAAACCAACAGGTAAGGCCACATGGAGCCAAGGAGGCATTGTGACATGACAAAGGCAAGGATTCCACTGTGGCCTGACTGAACCACATGGAACCAAGGAGCCACTGTGACACAGGGGAGTTTTTTCAAACTCAGGAGACGATTGTGACATGATGGGAGATGATTGAACTCACAGGTAAGGCCACATTAAAATGAGGAGCCATGGTGACACTGTAGAGCTTTGCAATCCAAGGAGACTATTATGACATGATGGCAGATGATTGCACTCAGAGGTAAGGCCACATGGAGACAAGGAGGCATTGTGACATGAAGAAAGCAAGGATTCCACTGTGGCCTAACAGAACCACATGGAACCAAGGAGCCACTGGGACACAGAGGAGCTTTTTCAGTCCAAGGAGACCGTTGGGACATGATGGAAGATGATTGAACTCACAGGTAAGGCCACATGGAGCCAAGTATTCTTTTTGACAGGAAAAAAGCAAGGACTCCTTTGTGACATGACAGAACCGCATGGCGCGTGGAACCAAGGGGCCACTGTTACACAGTGGAGCTTTTTCAGACCAAGGAGTTATTGTGATATGATGGAAGATGATTGAACCAACAGGTAAGGCCCCATGGAATGAAGGAGCCCTGGTGACACTCTAGAGCTTTTTCAAGCCAAGGAGATTTTGTGACGTGATGGAAGATGATTGAACTCCGAGGTAAGGCCACATGGAGCCAAGGAGGCACTTTGACATGACGAAAGCAAGGATTCCAGTGTGGCCTAAGTGAACCTGATGGAACCAAGGAGCCACTGTGACACAGTGGGGTTTTTTCAAACTCAGGAGATGATTGTGACATGATGGAAGAAGCTGAAACCAACAGGCAAGGCCACATGGAGCCAAGGGCCATTGTGACATGAAGAAAGCAAGGATTCCATTGTGACCTGACAGAACTGCATGGAACCAAGGGGCCACTGTGACACAATGGAGCTTTTGGAAACCAAGGAGACCATTGTGACATGGTGGAAGATGATTGAACCAACAGGTAAGGCCACAAGGAATCATGGCGCCATGGTGACACTCTGTAGCTTTCTCAAACTCAGGAGATTATTGTGTCATGATGGAAGATGATAGAACTCTCAGGTAAGGCCACATGGAGCCAAGGAGGCATTGTGACATGAAGAAAGCAAGGATTCCACTGTGGCCTAACTGAACCACATGGAACCAAGGAGCCACTGTGACACATTGGAGCTTTTTCAGACCAAGGAGACCATTGTGACGTGATGGAAGATGATTGAACCTACAGGTTAGGCCACATACATTCAAGGAGTCGATTTGATATGAAGAAAGCAAGGACTCGTTGTGACACAACAGAACCACATGGCGCATGGAACCAAGTGGCCACTGTGACACATTGGAGCTTATTCAGACTAAGGAGTTATTGTGACATGATGGAAGATGATTGAACCAACAGGTAAGGCCACATGGAATCATGGTGCCATGGTGACACTGTAGAGCTTTTTCAATCCAAGGAGACTATTATGACATGATGTCAGATGATTGAACTCAGAGGTAAGGCCACATGGAGCCAAGGAGGCATTGTGACATGAAGAAAGCAAGGATTCCGCTGTGGTCTAACAGAACCACATGGAACCAAGGAGCCACTGGGACACAGTGGAGGTTTTTCAGTCCAAGGAGACCATTGTGACATGATGGAAGATGATTTAACTCTAAGGTATGGCCACATGCAGACTGGGAGTCGTTTTGACACGAAGAAAGCAAGGATTCCATTGTGACACAACAGAACCACATGGCACATGGAACCAAGAGGCCACTGTGACACATTGGAGCTTTTTGAGACCCAGGAGACCATTGTGACATGATGGAAGAAGATTGAACCAACAGGTAAGGCCACATGGAACGGAGGAGCCATGGTGACACTCTGTAGAGCTTTTTCAATCCAAGGAGACTATTATGACATGATGGCAGATGATTGAACTCACAGGTAAGGCCACATGGAGACGAGGAGGCATTGTGACATGAAGAAAGCAAGGATTCCATTGTGGCCTAACTGAACCACATGAAACTAAGGGGCCGGCTGCTGTGACACAGTGGAACTTTTTCAGACCCAGGAGACCATTGTGACATGATGGAAGATGATTGAAACAACATGTAAGGCCCCATGGAATGAAGGAGCCTTGGTGACACTCTAGAGCTTTTTCAAGCCAAGGAGATTATGGTGACGTGATGGAAGATGATTGAACTCAGAGGTAAGGCCACATGGAGACAAGGAGGCACTGTGACATGAAGAAAGCAAGGATTCCATTGTGGCCTAAGAGAACATCATGGAACCATGGAGCCACTGTGACACAGTGGAGTTTTTTCAAACTCAGGAGATGATTGTGACATGATGGCAGATGATTGAACAAACAGGCAAGGCCACATGCAGTCAAGGAGTTGTTTTGATATGAAGAAAGCAAGGACTCCATTGTGACACGACAGAACCGCATGGCGCATGGAACCAAGAGGCCACTGTGACACATTGGAGCTTTTTCAGACCAAGGAGACCATTATGACATGATGGGAGAAGAATAAACCAACAGGTAAGGCCACATGGAGCCAAGGAGGCATTGTGACATGACGAAGGCAAGGATTCCACTGTGGCCTGACTGAACCACATGGAACCAAAGAGCCACTGTGACACAGGGGAGTTTTTTCAAACTCAGGAGACGATTGTGACATGATGGGAGATGATTGAACTCACAGGTAAGGCCACATTAAAATGAGGAGCCATGGTGACACTGTAGAGCTTTGCAATCCAAGGAGACTATTATGACAGGATGGCAGATGATTGCACTCAGAGGTAAGGCCACATGGAGACAAGGAGGCATTGTGACATGAATAAAGCAAGGATTCCACTGTGGCCTAACAGAATCGCATGGAACCAAGGAGCCACTGGGACACAGAGGAGCTTTTTCAGTCCAAGGAGACCGTTGGGACATGATGGAAGATGATTGAACTCACAGGTAAGGCCACATGGAGCCAAGTATTCTTTTTGACAGGAAAAAAGCAAGGACTCCTTTGTGACATGACAGAACCGCATGGCGCGTGGAACCAAGGGGCCACTGTTACACAGTGGAGCTTTTTCAGACCAAGGAGTTATTGTGATATGATGGAAGATGATTGAACCAACAGGTAAGGCCCCATGGAATGAAGGAGCCCTGGTGACACTCTAGAGCTTTTTCAAGCCAAGGAGATTTTGTGACGTGATGGAAGATGATTGAACTCCGAGGTAAGGCCACATGGAGCCAAGGAGGCACTTTGACATGACGAAAGCAAGGATTCCAGTGTGGCCTAAGTGAACCTGATGGAACCAAGGAGCCACTGTGACACAGTGGGGTTTTTTCAAACTCAGGAGACGATTGTGACATGATGGAAGAAGCTGAAACCAACAGGCAAGGCCACATGGAGCCAAGGGCCATTGTGACATGAAGAAAGCAAGGATTCCATTGTGACATGACAGAATGCATGGAACCAAGGGGCCACTGTGACACAATGGAGCTTTTGGAAACTAAGGAGACCATTGTAACATGGTGGAAGATGATTGAACCAACAGGTAAGGCCACAAGGAATCATGGCGCCATGGTGACACTCTGTAGCTTTCTCAAACTCAGGAGATTATTGTGTCATGATGGAAGATGATTGAACTCAGAGGTAAGGCCACATGGAGCCAAGGAGGCATTGTGACATGAAGAAAGCAAGGATTCCACTGTGGCCCAACTGAACCACATGGAACCAAGGAGCCACTGTGACACATTGGAGCTTTTTCAGACCAAGGAGACCATTGTGACGTGATGGAAGATGATTGAACTCACAGGTAAGGCCACATTCATTCAAGGAGTCGATTTGACACGAAGAATGCAAGGACTCCTATGTGACACGACAGATCCGCATGGCGCATGGAACCAAGGGGCCACAGTTACACAGTGGAGCTTTTTGAGACCAAGGAGTCATTGTGACATGATGGAAGAAGCTGAAACCAACAGGCAAGGCCACATGGAGCCAAGGGCCATTGTGACATGAAGAAAGCAAGGATTCCATTGTGACATGACAGAACTGCATGGAACCAAGGGGCCACTGTGACACAATGGAGCTTTTGGAAACCAAGGAGACCATTGTGACATGGTGGAAGATGATTGAACCAACAGGTAAGGCCACAAGGAATCATGGCGCCATGGTGACACTCTGTAGCTTTCTCAAACCAAGGAGATTTTTGTGACATGATGGAAGAAGATTGAACTCAGAGGTAAGGCCACATGGAGACAAGGAGGCACTTTGACATGACGAAGGCAAGGATTCCACTGTGGCCTGACTGAACCACATGGAACCAAGGAGCCACTGTGACACAGGGGAGTTTTTTCAAACTCAGGAGACCATTGTGACATGATGGAAGATGATGGAACTCACAGGTAGGGCCACATTAAAATGAGGAGCCATGGTGACACTGTAGAGCTTTGCAATCCAAGGAGACTATTATGACATGATGGCAGATGATTGAACTCAGAGGTAAGGCCACATGGAGACAAGGAGGCATTGTGACATGAAGAAAGCAAGGATTCCAGTGGTGCCTAATAGAACCACATCGAACCAAGCAGTCACTGTGACACAGTGGAGCTTTTTAAGGCCAAGGAGACCATTGCGACACAATGGAAGTGATTGAACACACAGGTAAGGCCACTTGAAGCCAAGCAGCCGTTCTCACACAAAGAAAGCAAGGATTCCATTGTGACACGAGAGATCCGCATGGCGCATGGAACCAAGGGGCCACAGTTACACAGTGGAGCTTTTTGAGACCAAGGAGTCATTGTGACATGATGGAAGATGCTGAAACCAACAGGCAAGGCCACATGGAGCCAGGGGCCATTGTGACATGAAGAAAGCAAGGATTCCATTGTGACCTGACAGAACTGCATGGAACCAAGGGGCCACTGTGACACAATGGAGCTTTTGGAAACCAAGGAGACCATTGTGACATGGTGGAAGATGATTGAACCAACAGGTAAGGCCACATGGAACGGAGGAGCCATGGTGACACTCTGTAGAGCTTTTTCAATCCAAGGAGACTATTATGACATGATGGCAGATGATTGAACTCACAGGTAAGGCCACATGGAGACGAGGAGGCATTGTGACATGAAGAAAGCAAGGATTCCATTGTGGCCTAACTGAACCACATGAAACTAAGGGGCCGGCTGCTGTGACACAGTGGAACTTTTTCAGACCCAGGAGACCATTGTGACATGATGGAAGATCATTGAACCAACAGGTAAGGCCCCATGGAATGAAGGAGCCCTGGTGACACTCTAGAGCTTTTTCAAGCCAAGGAGATTATGGTGACGTGATGGAAGATGATTGAACTCAGAGGTAAGGCCACATGGAGCCAAGGAGGCACTGTGACATGAAGAAAGCAAGGATTCCATTGTGGCCTAAGAGAACATCATGGAACCATGGAGCCACTGTGACACAGTGGAGTTTTTTCAAACTCAGGAGATGATTGTGACATGATGGCAGATGATTGAACAAACAGGCAAGGCCACATGCAGTCAAGGAGTCATTTTGATATGAAGAAAGCAAGGACTCCATTGTGACACGACAGAACCGCATGGAACCAAGAGGCCACTGTGACACATTGGAGCTCTTTCAGACCAAGGAGACCATTATGACATGATGGAAGAAGAATAAACCAACAGGTAAGGCCACATGGAGCCAAGGAGGCATTGTGACATGACAAAGGCAAGGATTCCACTGTGGCCTGACTGAACCACATGGAACCAAGGAGCCACTGTAACACAGGGGAGTTTTTTCAAACTCAGGAGACCATTGTGACATGATGGGAGATGATTGAACTCACAGGTAAGGCCACATTAAAATGAGGAGCCATGGTGACACTGTAGAGCTTTGCAATCCAAGGAGACTATTATGACATGATGGCAGATGATTGCACTCAGAGGTAAGGCCACATGGAGACAAGGAGGCATTGTGACATGAAGAAAGCAAGGATTCCACTGTGGCCTAACAGAACCACATGGAACCAAGGAGCCACTGGGACACAGAGGAGCTTTTTCAGTCCAAGGAGACCGTTGGGACATGATGGAAGATGATTGAACTCACAGGTAAGGCCACATGGAGCCAAGTATTCTTTTTGACAGGAAAAAAGCAAGGACTCCTTTGTGACATGACAGAACCGCATGGCGCGTGGAACCAAGGGGCCACTGTTACACAGTGGAGCTTTTTCAGACCAAGGAGTTATTGTGATATGATGGAAGATGATTGAACCAACAGGTAAGGCCCCATGGAATGAAGGAGCCCTGGTGACACTCTAGAGCTTTTTCAAGCCAAGGAGATTTTGTGACGTGATGGAAGATGATTGAACTCCGAGGTAAGGCCACATGGAGCCAAGGAGGCACTTTGACATGACGAAAGCAAGGATTCCAGTGTGGCCTAAGTGAACCTGATGGAACCAAGGAGCCACTGTGACACAGTGGGGTTTTTTCAAACTCAGGAGACGATTGTGACATGATGGAAGAAGCTGAAACCAACAGGCAAGGCCACATGGAGCCAAGGGCCATTGTGACATGAAGAAAGCAAGGATTCCATTGTGACATGACAGAACTGCATGGAACCAAGGGGCCACTGTGACACAATGGAGCTTTTGGAAACTAAGGAGACCATTGTGACATGGTGGAAGATGATTGAACCAACAGGTAAGGCCACAAGGAATCATGGCGCCATGGTGACACTCTGTAGCTTTCTCAAACTCAGGAGATTATTGTGTCATGATGGAAGATGATTGAACTCAGAGGTAAGGCCACATGGAGCCAAGGAGGCATTGTGACATGAAGAAAGCAAGGATTCCACTGTGGCCCAACTGAACCACATGGAACCAAGGAGCCACTGTGACACATTGGAGCTTTTTCAGACCAAGGAGACCATTGTGACGTGATGGAAGATGATTGAACTCACAGGTAAGGCCACATTCATTCAAGGAGTCGATTTGACACGAAGAATGCAAGGACTCCTATGTGACACGACAGATCCGCATGGCGCATGGAACCAAGGGGCCACAGTTACACAGTGGAGCTTTTTGAGACCAAGGAGTCATTGTGACATGATGGAAGAAGCTGAAACCAACAGGCAAGGCCACATGGAGCCAAGGGCCATTGTGACATGAAGAAAGCAAGGATTCCATTGTGACATGACAGAACTGCATGGAACCAAGGGGCCACTGTGACACAATGGAGCTTTTGGAAACCAAGGAGACCATTGTGACATGGTGGAAGATGATTGAACCAACAGGTAAGGCCACAAGGAATCATGGCGCCATGGTGACACTCTGTAGCTTTCTCAAACCAAGGAGATTTTTGTGACATGATGGAAGAAGATTGAACTCAGAGGTAAGGCCACATGGAGACAAGGAGGCACTTTGACATGACGAAGGCAAGGATTCCACTGTGGCCTGACTGAACCACATGGAACCAAGGAGCCACTGTGACACAGGGGAGTTTTTTCAAACTCAGGAGACCATTGTGACATGATGGAAGATGATGGAACTCACAGGTAGGGCCACATTAAAATGAGGAGCCATGGTGACACTGTAGAGCTTTGCAATCCAAGGAGACTATTATGACATGATGGCAGATGATTGAACTCAGAGGTAAGGCCACATGGAGACAAGGAGGCATTGTGACATGAAGAAAGCAAGGATTCCAGTGGTGCCTAATAGAACCACATCGAACCAAGCAGTCACTGTGACACAGTGGAGCTTTTTAAGGCCAAGGAGACCATTGCGACACAATGGAAGTGATTGAACACACAGGTAAGGCCACTTGAAGCCAAGCAGCCGTTCTCACACAAAGAAAGCAAGGATTCCATTGTGACACGAGAGATCCGCATGGCGCATGGAACCAAGGGGCCACAGTTACACAGTGGAGCTTTTTGAGACCAAGGAGTCATTGTGACATGATGGAAGATGCTGAAACCAACAGGCAAGGCCACATGGAGCCAGGGGCCATTGTGACATGAAGAAAGCAAGGATTCCATTGTGACCTGACAGAACTGCATGGAACCAAGGGGCCACTGTGACACAATGGAGCTTTTGGAAACCAAGGAGACCATTGTGACATGGTGGAAGATGATTGAACCAACAGGTAAGGCCACATGGAACGGAGGAGCCATGGTGACACTCTGTAGAGCTTTTTCAATCCAAGGAGACTATTATGACATGATGGCAGATGATTGAACTCACAGGTAAGGCCACATGGAGACGAGGAGGCATTGTGACATGAAGAAAGCAAGGATTCCATTGTGGCCTAACTGAACCACATGAAACTAAGGGGCCGGCTGCTGTGACACAGTGGAACTTTTTCAGACCCAGGAGACCATTGTGACATGATGGAAGATCATTGAACCAACAGGTAAGGCCCCATGGAATGAAGGAGCCCTGGTGACACTCTAGAGCTTTTTCAAGCCAAGGAGATTATGGTGACGTGATGGAAGATGATTGAACTCAGAGGTAAGGCCACATGGAGCCAAGGAGGCACTGTGACATGAAGAAAGCAAGGATTCCATTGTGGCCTAAGAGAACATCATGGAACCATGGAGCCACTGTGACACAGTGGAGTTTTTTCAAACTCAGGAGATGATTGTGACATGATGGCAGATGATTGAACAAACAGGCAAGGCCACATGCAGTCAAGGAGTCATTTTGATATGAAGAAAGCAAGGACTCCATTGTGACACGACAGAACCGCATGGAACCAAGAGGCCACTGTGACACATTGGAGCTTTTTCAGACCAAGGAGACCATTATGACATGATGGAAGAAGAATAAACCAACAGGTAAGGCCACATGGAGCCAAGGAGGCATTGTGACATGACAAAGGCAAGGATTCCACTGTGGCCTGACTGAACCACATGGAACCAAGGAGCCACTGTAACACAGGGGAGTTTTTTCAAACTCAGGAGACCATTGTGACATGATGGGAGATGATTGAACTCACAGGTAAGGCCACATTAAAATGAGGAGCCATGGTGACACTGTAGAGCTTTGCAATCCAAGGAGACTATTATGACATGATGGCAGATGATTGCCCTCAGAGGTAAGGCCACATGGAGACAAGGAGGCATTGTGACATGAAGAAAGCAAGGATTCCACTGTGGCCTAACAGAACCACATGGAACCAAGGAGCCACTGGGACACAGAGGAGCTTTTTCAGTCCAAGGAGACCGTTGGGACATGATGGAAGATGATTGAACTCACAGGTAAGGCCACATGGAGCCAAGTATTCTTTTTGACAGGAAAAAAGCAAGGACTCCTTTGTGACATGACAGAACCGCATGGCGCGTGGAACCAAGGGGCCACTGTTACACAGTGGAGCTTTTTCAGACCAAGGAGTTATTGTGATATGATGGAAGATGATTGAACCAACAGGTAAGGCCCCATGGAATGAAGGAGCCCTGGTGACACTCTAGAGCTTTTTCAAGCCAAGGAGATTATGGTGACGTGATGGAAGATGATTGAACTCAGAGGTAAGGCCACATGGAGCCAAGGAGGCACTTTGACATGACGAAAGCAAGGATTCCAGTGTGGCCTAAGTGAACCTGATGGAACCAAGGAGCCACTGTGACACAGTGGGGTTTTTTCAAACTCAGGAGACGATTGTGACATGATGGAAGAAGCTGAAACCAACAGGCAAGGCCACATGGAGCCAAGGGCCATTGTGACATGAAGAAAGCAAGGATTCCATTGTGACATGACAGAACTGCATGGAACCAAGGGGCCACTGTGACACAATGGAGCTTTTGGAAACTAAGGAGACCATTGTGACATGGTGGAAGATGATTGAACCAACAGGTAAGGCCACAAGGAATCATGGCGCCATGGTGACACTCTGTAGCTTTCTCAAACTCAGGAGATTATTGTGTCATGATGGAAGATGATTGAACTCAGAGGTAAGGCCACATGGAGCCAAGGAGGCATTGTGACATGAAGAAAGCAAGGATTCCACTGTGGCCCAACTGAACCACATGGAACCAAGGAGCCACTGTGACACATTGGAGCTTTTTCAGACCAAGGAGACCATTGTGACGTGATGGAAGATGATTGAACTCACAGGTAAGGCCACATTCATTCAAGGAGTCGATTTGACACGAAGAATGCAAGGACTCCTATGTGACACGACAGATCCGCATGGCGCATGGAACCAAGGGGCCACAGTTACACAGTGGAGCTTTTTGAGACCAAGGAGTCATTGTGACATGATGGAAGATGCTGAAACCAACAGGCAAGGCCACATGGAGCCAAGAGCCATTGTGACATGAAGAAAGCACATTTAACATTGCGACATGACAGAACTGCATGGAACCAAGGGGCCACTGTGACACAATGGAGCTTTTGGAAACCAAGGAGACCATTGTGACATGGTGGAAGATGATTGAACCAACAGGTAAGGCCACGTGGAATCATGGCGCCATGGTGACACTCTGTAGCTTTCTCAAACCAAGGAGATTTTTGTGACATGATGGAAGATGATTGAACTCAGAGGTAAGGCCACATGGAGACAAGGAGGCACTTTGACATGACGAAGGCAAGCATTCCACTGTGGCCTGACTGAACCACATGGAACCAAGGAGCCACTGTGACACAGGGGAGTTTTTTCAAACTCAGGAGACCATTGTGACATGATGGAAGATGATGGAACTCACAGGTAGGGCCACATTAAAATGAGGAGCCATGGTGACACTGTAGAGCTTTGCAATCCAAGGAGATTATTATGACATGATGGCAGATGATTGAACTCAGAGGTAAGGCCACATGGAGACAAGGAGGCATTGTGACATGAAGAAAGCAAGGATTCCAGAGGTGCCTAATAGAACCACATCGAACCAAGGAGTCACTGTGACACAGTGGAGCTTTTTAAGGCCAAGGAGTCATTGCGACACAATGGAAGTGATTGAACACACAGGTAAGGCCACTTGAAGCCAAGCAGCCGTTCTCACACAAAGAAAGCAAGGATTCCATTGTGACACGACAGATCCGCATGGCGCATGGAACCAAGGGGCCACAGTTACACAGTGGAACTTTTAGAGACCAAGGAGTCATTGTGACATGATGGAAGATGCTGATACCAACAGGCAAGGCCACATGGAGCCAAGGGCCATTGTGACATGAAGAAAGCAAGGATTCCATTGTGACGTGACAGAACTGCATGGAACCAAGGGGCCACTGTGACACAATGGAGCTTTTGGAAACCAAGGAGACCATTGTGACATGGTGGAAGATGATTGAAACAACAGGTAAGGCCACATGGAATCATGGCGCCATGGTGACACTCTGTAGCTTTCTCAAACTCAGGAGATTATTGTGTCATGATGGAAGATGATTGAACTCAGAGGTAAGGCCACATGGAGCCAAGGAGGCATTGTGACATGAAGAAACCAAGGATTACAGAGGTGCCTAACTGAACCACATGGAACCAAGGAGCCACTGTGACACAGTGGAGCTTTTTCAGACCAAGGAGACCATTGTGACGTAATGGAAGATGATTGAACCTACAGGTTAGGCCTCATACATTCAAGGAGTCGATTTGATATGAAGAAAGCAAGGACTCGTTGTGACACAACAGAACCACATGGCGCATGGAACCAAGTGGCCACTGTGACACATTGGAGCTTATTCAGACTAAGGAGTTATTGTGACATGATGGAAGATGATTGAACCAACAGGTAAGGCCACATGGAATCATGGCGCCATGGTGACACTGTAGAGCTTTTTCAATCCAAGGAGACTATTATGACATGATGTCAGATGATTGAACTCAGAGGTAAGGCCACATGGAGCCAAGGAGGCATTGTGACATGAAGCAAGCAAGGATTCCACTGTGGTCTAACAGAACCACATGGAACCAAGGAGCCACTGGGACACAGTGGAGGTTTTTCAGACCAAGGAGACCATTGTGACATGATGGAAGATGATTGAACTCTAAGGTATGGCCACATGCAGACTGGGAGTCGTTTTGACACGAAGAAAGCAAGGATTCCATTGTGACACAACAGAACCACATGGCACATGGAACCAAGAGGCCACTGTGACACATTGGAGCTTTTTGAGACCCAGGAGACCATTGTGACATGATGGAAGAAGATTGAACCAACAGGTAAGGCCACATGGAACGGAGGAGCCATGGTGACACTCTGTAGAGCTTTTTCAATCCAAGGAGACTATTATGACATGATGGCAGATGATTGAACTCACAGGTAAGGCCACATGGAGACGAGGAGGCATTGTGACATGAAGAAAGCAAGGATTCCATTGTGGCCTAACTGAACCACATGAAACTAAGGGGCCGGCCACTGTGACACAGTGGAACTTTTTCAGACCCAGGAGACCATTGTGACATGATGGAAGATGATTGAACCAACAGGTAAGGCCCCATGGAATGAAGGAGCCTTGGTGACACTGTAGAGCTTTTTCAAGCCAAGGAGATTATGGTGACGTGATGGAAGACGATTGAACTCAGAGGTAAGGCCACATGGAGCCAAGGAGGCACTGTGACATGACGAAAGCAAGGATTCCATTGTGGCCTAAGAGAACATCATGGAACCATGGAGCCACTGTGACACAGTGGAGTTTTTTCAAACTCAGGAGATGATTGTGACATGATGGCAGATGATTAACAAACAGGCAAGGCCACATGCAGTCAAGGAGTCGTTTTGATATGAAGAAAGCAAGGACTCCATTGTGACACGACAGATCCGCATGGCGCATGGAACCAAGAGGCCACTGTGACACATTGGAGCTTTTTCAGACCAAGGAGACCATTATGACATGATGGAAGAAGAATAAACCAACAGGTAAGGCCACATGGAGCCAAGGAGGCATTGTGACATGACGAAGGCAAGGATTCCACTGTGGCCTGACTGAACCACATGGAACCAAGGAGCCACTGTGACACAGGGGAGTTTTTTCAAACTCAGGAGACGATTGTGACATGATGGAAGATGATTGAACTCACAGGTAAG
Source organism: Anomalospiza imberbis (assembly GCF_031753505.1). NCBI lineage: Eukaryota > Metazoa > Chordata > Aves > Passeriformes > Viduidae > Anomalospiza > Anomalospiza imberbis. The sequence goes on from NW_027099420.1 coordinate 215,193, forward strand.
GCCACATTAAAATGAGGAGCCATGGTGACACTGTAGAGCTTTGCAATCCAAGGAGACTATTATGACATGATGGCAGATGATTGCACTCAGAGGTAAGGCCACATGGAGACAAGGAGGCATTGTGACATGAAGAAAGCAAGGATTCCACTGTGGCCTAACAGAACCGCATGGAACCAAGGAGCCACTGGGACACAGAGGAGCTTTTTCAGTCCAAGGAGACCGTTGGAACATGATGGAAGATGATTGAACTCACAGGTAAGGCCACATGGAGCCAAGTATTCTTTTTGACAGGAAAAAAGCAAGGACTCCTTTGTGACATGACAGAACCGCATGGCGCGTGGAACCAAGGGGCCACTGTTACACAGTGGAGCTTTTTCAGACCAAGGAGTTATTGTGATATGATGGAAGATGATTGAACCAACAGGTAAGGCCCCATGGAATGAAGGAGCCCTGGTGACACTGTAGAGCTTTTTCAAGCCAAGGAGATTATGGTAGCGTGATGGAAGATGATTGAACTCCGAGGTAAGGCCACATGGAGCCAAGGAGGCACTTTGACATGACGAAAGCAAGGATTCCAGTGTGGCCTAAGTGAACCTGATGGAACCAAGGAGCCACTGTGACACAGTGGAGTTTTTTCAAACTCAGGAGATGATTGTGACATGATGGAAGAAGCTGAAACCAACAGGCAAGGCCACATGGAGCCAAGGGCCATTGTGACATGAAGAAAGCAAGGATTCCATTGTGACATGACAGAACTGCATGGAACCAAGGGGCCACTGTGACACAATGGAGCTTTTGGAAACCAAGGAGACCATTGTGACATGGTGGAAGATGATTGAACCAACAGGTAAGGCCACAAGGAATCATGGCGCCATGGTGACACTCTGTAGCTTTCTCAAACTCAGCAGATTATTGTGTCATGATGGAAGATGATAGAACTCTCAGGTAAGGCCACATGGAGCCAAGGAGGCATTGTGACATGAAGAAACCAAGGATTCCAGAGGTGCCTAACTGAACCACATGGAACCAAGGAGCCACTGTGACACAGTGGAGCTTTTTCAGACCAAGGAGACCATTGTGACGTGATGGATGATGATTGAACCTACAGGTTAGGCCACATACATTCAAGGAGTCGATTTGATATGAAGAAAGCAAGGACTCGTTGTGACACAACAGAACCACATGGCGCATGGAACCAAGTGGCCACTGTGACACATTGGAGCTTATTCAGACTAAGGAGTTATTGTGACATGATGGAAGATGATTGAACCAACAGGTAAGGCCACATGGAATCATGGCGCCATGGTGACACTGTAGAGCTTTTTCAATCCAAAGAGACTATTATGACATGATGTCAGATGATTGAACTCAGAGGTAAGGCCACATGGAGCCAAGGAGGCATTGTGACATGAAGAAAGCAAGGATTCCACTGTGGTCTAACAGAACCACATGGAACCAAGGAGCCACTGGGACACAGTGGAGGTTTTTCAGACCAAGGAGACCATTGTGACATGATGGAAGATGATTGAACTCTAAGGTATGGCCACATGCAGACTGGGAGTCGTTTTGACACGAAGAAAGCAAGGATTCCATTGTGACACAACAGAACCACATGGCACATGGAACCAAGAGGCCACTGTGACACATTGGAGCTTTTTGAGACCCAGGAGACCATTGTGACATGATGGAAGAAGATTGAACCAACAGGTAAGGCCACATGGAACGGAGGAGCCATGGTGACACTCTGTAGAGCTTTTTCAATCCAAGGAGACTATTATGACATGATGGCAGATGATTGAACTCACAGGTAAGGCCACATGGAGACGAGGAGGCATTGTGACATGAAGAAAGCAAGGATTCCATTGTGGCCTAACTGAACCACATGAAACTAAGGGGCCGGCCGCTGTGACACAGTGGAACTTTTTCAGACCCAGGAGACCATTGTGACATGATGGAAGATGATTGAAACAACATGTAAGGCCCCATGGAATGAAGGAGCCTTGGTGACACTGTAGAGCTTTTTCAAGCCAAGGAGATTATGGTGACGTGATGGAAGATGATTGAACTCAGAGGTAAGGCCACATGGAGCCAAGGAGGCACTGTGACAGGAAGAAAGCAAGGATTCCATTGTGGCCTAAGAGAACATCATGGAACCATGGAGCCACTGTGACACAGTGGAGTTTTTTCAAACTCAGGAGATGATTGTGACATGATGGCAGATGATTGAACAAACAGGCAAGGCCACATGCAGTCAAGGAGTTGTTTTGACATGAAGAAAGCAAGGACTCCATTGTGACACGACAGAACCGCATGGCGCATGGAACCAAGAGGCCACTGTGACACATTGGAGCTTTTTCAGACCAAGGAGACCATTATGACATGATGGGAGAAGAATAAACCAACAGGTAAGGCCACATGGAGCCAAGGAGGCATTGTGACATGACGAAGGCAAGGATTCCACTGTGGCCTGACTGAACCACATGGAACCAAGGAGCCACTGTGACACAGGGGAGTTTTTTCAAACTCAGGAGACGATTGTGACATGATGGAAGATGATTGAACTCACAGGTAAGGCCACATTAAAATGAGGAGCCATGGTGACACTGTAGAGCTTTGCAATCCAAGGAGACTATTATGACATGATGGCAGATGATTGAACTCAGAGGTAAGGCCACATGGAGACAAGGAGGCATTGTGATATGAAGAAAGCAAGGATTCCACTGTGGCCTAACAGAACCACATGGAACCAAGGAGCCACTGGGACACAGAGGAGCTTTTTCAGTCCAAGAAGACCGTTGGGACATGATGGAAGATGATTGAACTCACAGGTAAGGCCACATGGAGCCAAGTATTCTTTTTGACAGGAAAAAAGCAAGGACTCCTTTGTGACATGACAGAACCGCATGGCGCGTGGAACCAAGGGGCCACTGTTACACAGTGGAGCTTTTTCAGACCAAGGAGTTATTGTGATATGATGGAAGATGATTGAACCAACAGGTAAGGCCCCATGGAATGAAGGAGCCCTGGTGACACTCTAGAGCTTTTTCAAGCCAAGGAGATTATGGTGACGTGATGGAAGATGATTGAACTCCGAGGTAAGGCCACATGGAGCCAAGGAGGCACTTTGACATGACGAAAGCAAGGATTCCAGTGTGGCCTAAGTGAACCTGATGGAACCAAGGATCCACTGTGACACAGTGGGGTTTTTTCAAACTCAGGAGATGATTGTGACATGATGGAAGAAGCTGAAACCAACAGGCAAGGCCACATGGAGCCAAGGGCCATTGTGACATGAAGAAAGCAAGGATTCCATTGTGACATGACAGAACTGCATGGAACCAAGGGGCCACTGTGACACAATGGAGCTTTTGGAAACCAAGGAGACCATTGTGACATGGTGGAAGATGATTGAACCAACAGGTAAGGCCACAAGGAATCATGGCGCCATGGTGACACTCTGTAGCTTTCTCAAACTCAGGAGATTATTGTGTCATGATGGAAGATGATAGAACTCTCAGGTAAGGCCACATGGAGCCAAGGAGGCATTGTGACATGAAGAAAGCAAGGATTCCAGAGGTGCCTAACTGAACCACATGGAATCAAGGAGCCACTGTGACACATTGGAGCTTTTTCAGACCAAGGAGACCATTGTGACGTGATGGAAGATGATTGAACCTACAGGTTAGGCCACATACATTCAAGGAGTCGATTTATATGAAGAAAGCAAGGAATCGTTGTGACACAACAGAACCACATGGCGCATGGAACCAAGTGGCCACTGTGACACATTGGAGCTTATTCAGACTAAGGAGTTATTGTGACATGATGGAAGATGATTGAACCAACAGGTAAGGCCACATGGAATCATGGCGCCATGGTGACACTGTAGAGCTTTTTCAATCCAAGGAGACTATTATGACATGATGTCAGATGATTGAACTCAGAGGTAAGGCCACATGGAGCCAAGGAGGCATTGTGACATGAAGAAAGCAAGTATTCCACTGTGGTCTAACAGAACCACATGGAACCAAGGAGCCACTGGGACACAGTGGAGGTTTTTCAGACCAAGGAGACCATTGTGACATGATGGAAGATGATTGAACTCTAAGGTATGGCCACATGCAGACTGGGAGTCGTTTTGACACGAAGAAAGCAAGGATTCCATTGTGACACAACAGAACCACATGGCACATGGAACCAAGAGGCCACTGTGACACATTGGAGCTTTTTGAGACCCAGGAGACCATTGTGACATGATGGAAGAAGATTGAACCAACAGGTAAGGCCACATGGAACGGAGGAGCCATGGTGACACTCTGTAGAGCTTTTTCAATCCAAGGAGACTATTATGACATGATGGCAGATGATTGAACTCACAGGTAAGGCCACATGGAGACGAGGAGGCATTGTGACATGAAGAAAGCAAGGATTCCATTGTGGCCTAACTGAACCACATGGAACCAAGGAGCCACTGGACACAGAGGAGCTTTTTCAGTCCAAGGAGACCGTTGGGACATGATGGCAGATGATTGAACAAACAGGCAAGGCCACATGCAGTCAAGGAGTCGTTTTGATATGAAGAAAGCAAGGACTCCATTGTGACACGACAGAACCGCATGGCGCATGGAACCAAGAGGCCACTGTGACACATTGGAGCTTTTTCAGACCAAGGAGACCATTATGACATGATGGGAGAAGAATAAACCAACAGGTAAGGCCACATGGAGCCAAGGAGGCATTGTGACATGACGAAGGCAAGGATTCCACTGTGGCCTGACTGAACCACATGGAACCAAGGAGCCACTGTGACACAGGGGAGTTTTTTCAGACCAAGGAAACCATTGTGACGTGATGGAAGATGATTGAACTCACAGGTAAGGCCACATTCATTCAAGGAGTCGATTTGACACGAAGAAAACAAGGACTCCTATGTGACACGAGAGATCCGCATGGCGCATGGAACCAAGGGGCCACAGTTACACAGTGGAGCTTTTTGAGACCAAGGAGTCATTGTGACATGATGGAAGATGCTGAAACCAACAGGCAAGGCCACATGGAGCCAAGAGCCATTGTGACATGAAGAAAGCACATTTAACATTGCGACATGACAGAACTGCATGGAACCAAGGGGACACTGTGACACAATGGAGCTTTTGGAAACCAAGGAGACCATTGTGACATGGTGGAAGATGATTGAACCAACAGGTAAGGCCACATGGAATCATGGCGCCATGGTGACACTGTAGAGCTTTTTCAATCCAAGGAGACTATTATGACATGATGTCAGATGATTGAACTCAGAGGTAAGGCCACATGGAGCCAAGGAGGCATTGTGACATGAAGAAAGCAAGGATTCCACTGTGGTCTAACAGAACCACATGGAACCAAGGAGCCACTGGGACACAGTGGAGGTTTTTCAGTCCAAGGAGACCATTGTGACATGATGGAAGATGATTTAACTCTAAGGTATGGCCACATGCAGACTGGGAGTCGTTTTGACACGAAGAAAGCAAGGATTCCATTGTGACACAACAGAACCACATGGCACATGGAACCAAGAGGCCACTGTGACACATTTGGAGCTTTTTGAGACCCAGGAGACCATTGTGACATGATGGAAGAAGATTGAACCAACAGGTAAGGCCACATGGAACGGAGGAGCCATGGTGACACTCTGTAGAGTTTTTTCAATCCAAGGAGACTATTATGACATGATGGCAGATGATTGAACTCACAGGTAAGGCCACATGGAGACAAGGAGGCATTGTGACATGAAGAAAGCAAGGATTCCATTGTGGCCTAACTGAACCACATGAAACTAAGGGGCCGGCCGCTGTGACACAGTGGAACTTTTTCAGACCCAGGAGACCATTGTGACATGATGGAAGATGATTGAACCAACAGGTAAGGCCCCATGGAATGAAGGAGCCTTGGTGACACACTAGAGCATTTTCAAGCCAAGGAGATTATGGTGACATGATGGAAGATGATTGAACTCAGAGGTAAGGCCACATGGAGCCAAGGAGGCACTGTGACATGAAGAAAGCAAGGATTGCATTGTGGCCTAAGAGAACATCATGGAACCATGGAGCCACTGTGACACAGTGGAGTTTTTTCAGACCAAGGAGACCATTGTGACGTGATGGAAGATGATTGAACTCACAGGTAAGGCCACATTCATTCAAGGAGTCGATTTGACACGAAGAATGCAAGGACTCCTATGTGACACGACAGATCCGCATGGCGCATGGAACCAAGGGGCCACAGTTACACAGTGGAGCTTTTTGAGACCAAGGAGTCATTGTGACATGATGGAATATGCTGAAACCAACAGGCAAGGCCACATGGAGCCAAGAGCCATTGTGACATGAAGAAAGCACATTTAACATTGCGACATGACAGAACTGCATGGAACCAAGGGGACACTGTGACACAATGGAGCTTTTGGAAACCAAGGAGACCATTGTGACATGGTGGAAGATGATTTGAACCAACAGGTAAGGCCACATGGAATCATGGCGCCATGGTGACACTCTGTAGCTTTCTCAAACCAAGGAGATTTTTGTGACATGATGGAAGATGATTGAACTCAGAGGTAAGGCCACATGGAGACAAGGAGGCATTGTGACATGACGAAGGCAAGGATTCCACTGTGGCCTGACTGAACCACATGGAACCAAGGAGCCACTGTGACACAGGGGAGTTTTTTCAAACTCAGGAGACGATTGTGACATGATGGAAGATGATGGAACTCACAGGTAGGGCCACATTAAAATGAGGAGCCATGGTGACACTGTAGAGCTTTGCAATCCAAGGAGACTATTATGACATGATGGCAGATGATTGAACTCAGAGGTAAGGCCACATGGAGACAAGGAGGCATTGTGACATGAAGAAAGCAAGGATTCCAGTGGTGCCTAATAGAACCACATCGAACCAAGGAGTCACTGTGACACAGTGGAGCTTTTTAAGGCCAAGGAGACCATTGCGACACAATGGAAGTGATTGAACACACAGGTAAGGCCGCTTGAAGCCAAGCAGCCGTTCTCACACAAAGAAAGCAAGGATTCCATTGTGACACGACAGATCCGCATGGCGCATGGAACCAAGGGGCCGCAGTTACACAGTGGAGCTTTTAGAGACCAAGAAATCATTGTGACATGATGGAAGATGCTGAAACCAACAGGCAAGGCCACATGGAGCCAGGGGCCATTGTGACATGAAGAAAGCAAGGATTCCATTGTGACCTGACAGAACTGCATGGAACCAAGGGGCCACTGTGACACAATGGAGCTTTTGGAAACCAAGGAGACCATTGTGACATGGTGGAAGATGATTGAACCAACAGGTAAGGCCACATGGAACGGAGGAGCCATGGTGACACTCTGTAGAGCTTTTTCAATCCAAGGAGACTATTATGGCATGATGGCAGATGATTGAACTCAGAGGTAAGGCCACATGGAGACGAGGAGGCATTGTGACATGAAGAAAGCAAGGATTCCATTGTGGGCCTAACTGAACCACATGAAACTAAGGGGCCGGCCGCTGTGACACAGTGGAACTTTTTCAGACCCAGGAGACCATTGTGACATGATGGAAGATGATTGAACCAACAGGTAAGGCCCCATGGAATGAAGGAGCCTTGGTGACACTGTAGAGCTTTTTCAAGCCAAGGAGATTATGGTGACGTGATGGAAGATGATTGAACTCAGAGGTAAGGCCACATGGAGCCAAGGAGGCACTGTGACATGACGAAAGCAAGGATTCCATTGTGGCCTAAGAGAACATCATGGAACCATGGAGCCACTGTGACACAGTGGAGTTTTTTCAGACCAAGGAGACCATTGTGACGTGATGGAAGATGATTGAACTCACAGGTAAGGCCACATTCATTCAAGGAGTCGATTTGACACGAAGAAAACAAGGACTCCTATGTGACACGAGAGATCCGCATGGCGCATGGAACCAAGGGGGCCACAGTTACACAGTGGAGCTTTTTGAGACCAAGGAGTCATTGTGACATGATGGAAGATGCTGAAACCAACAGGCAAGGGCCACATGGAGCCAAGAGCCATTGTGACATGAAGAAAGCACATTTAACATTGCGACATGACAGAACTGCATGGAACCAAGGGGACACTGTGACACAATGGAGCTTTTGGAAACCAAGGAGACCATTGTGACATGGTGGAAGATGATTGAACCAACAGGTAAGGCCACATGGAATCATGGCGCCATGGTGACACTGTAGAGCTTTTTCAATCCAAGGAGACTATTATGACATGATGTCAGATGATTGAACTCAGAGGTAAGGCCACATGGAGCCAAGGAGGCATTGTGACATGAAGAAAGCAAGGATTCCACTGTGGTCTAACAGAACCACATGGAACCAAGGAGCCACTGGGACACAGTGGAGGTTTTTCAGTCCAAGGAGACCATTGTGACATGATGGAAGATGATTTAACTCTAAGGTATGGCCACATGCAGACTGGGAGTCGTTTTGACACGAAGAAAGCAAGGATTCCATTGTGACACAACAGAACCACATGGCACATGGAACCAAGAGGCCACTGTGACACATTGGAGCTTTTTGAGACCCAGGAGACCATTGTGACATGATGGAAGAAGATTGAACCAACAGGTAAGGCCACATGGAACGGAGGAGCCATGGTGACACTCTGTAGAGTTTTTTCAATCCAAGGAGACTATTATGACATGATGGCAGATGATTGAACTCACAGGTAAGGCCACATGGAGACAAGGAGGCATTGTGACATGAAGAAAGCAAGGATTCCATTGTGGCCTAACTGAACCACATGAAACTAAGGGGCCGGCCGCTGTGACACAGTGGAACTTTTTCAGACCCAGGAGACCATTGTGACATGATGGAAGATGATTGAAACAACATGTAAGGCCCCATGGAATGAAGGAGCCTTGGTGACACACTAGAGCATTTTCAAGCCAAGGAGATTATGGTGACATGATGGAAGATGATTGAACTCAGAGGTAAGGCCACATGGAGCCAAGGAGGCACTGTGACATGAAGAAAGCAAGGATTCCATTGTGGCCTAAGAGAACATCATGGAACCATGGAGCCACTGTGACACAGTGGAGTTTTTTTCAGACCAAGGAGACCATTGTGACGTGATGGAAGATGATTGAACTCACAGGTAAGGCCACATTCATTCAAGGAGTCGATTTGACACGAAGAATGCAAGGACTCCTATGTGACACGACAGATCCGCATGGCGCATGGAACCAAGGGGCTACAGTTACACAGTGGAGCTTTTTGAGACCAAGGAGTCATTGTGACATGATGGAATATGCTGAAACCAACAGGCAAGGCCACATGGAGCCAAGAGCCATTGTGACATGAAGAAAGCACATTTAACATTGCGACATGACAGAACTGCACGGAACCAAGGGGCCACTGTGACACAATGGAGCTTTTGGAAACCAAGGAGACCATTGTGACATGGTGGAAGATGATTGAACCAACAGGTAAAGCCACATGGAATCATGGCGCCATGGTGACACTCTGTAGCTTTCTCAAACCAAGGAGATTTTTGTGACATGATGGAAGATGATTGAACTCAGAGGTAAGGCCACATGGAGCCAAGGAGGCACTTTGACATGACGAAGGCAAGGATTCCACTGTGGCCTGACTGAACCACATGGAACCAAGGAGCCACTGTGACACAGGGGAGTTTTTTCAAACTCAGGAGACCATTGTGACATGATGGAAGATGATGGAACTCACAGGTAGGGCCACATTAAAATGAGGAGCCATGGTGACACTGTAGAGCTTTGCAATCCAAGGAGACTATTATGACATGATGGCAGATGATTGAACTCAGAGGTAAGGCCACATGGAGCCAAGGAGGCATTGTGACATGAAGAAAGCAAGGATTCCAGTGGTGCCTAATAGAACCACATCGAACCAAGGAGTCACTGTGACACAGTGGAGCTTTTTAAGGCCAAGGAGACCATTGCGACACAATGGAAGTGATTGAACACACAGGTAAGGCCGCTTGAAGCCAAGCAGCCGTTCTCACACAAAGAAAGCAAGGATTCCATTGTGACACGACAGATCCGCATGGCGCATGGAACCAAGGGGCCGCAGTTACACAGTGGAGCTTTTAGAGACCAAGAAATCATTGTGACATGATGGAAGATGCTGAAACCAACAGGCAAGGCCACATGGAGCCAGGGGCCATTGTGACATGAAGAAAGCAAGGATTCCATTGTGACCTGACAGAACTGCATGGAACCAAGGGGCCACTGTGACACAATGGAGCTTTTGGAAACCAAGGAGACCATTGTGACATGGTGGAAGATGATTGAACCAACAGGTAAGGCCACATGGAACGGAGGAGCCATGGTGACACTCTGTAGAGCTTTTTCAATCCAAGGAGACTATTATGGCATGATGGCAGATGATTGAACTCAGAGGTAAGGCCACATGGAGACGAGGAGGCATTGTGACATGAAGAAAGCAAGGATTCCATTGTGGCCTAACTGAACCACATGAAACTAAGGGGCCAGCCGCTGTGACACAGTGGAACTTTTTCAGACCCAGGAGACCATTGTGACATGATGGAAGATGATTGAACCAACAGGTAAGGCCCCATGGAATGAAGGAGCCTTGGTGACACTGTAGAGCTTTTTCAAGCCAAGGAGATTATGGTGACGTGATGGAAGACGATTGAACTCAGAGGTAAGGCCACATGGAGCCAAGGAGGCACTGTGACATGACGAAAGCAAGGATTCCATTGTGGCCTAAGAGAACATCATGGAACCATGGAGCCACTGTGACACAGTGGAGTTTTTTCAAACTCAGGAGATGATTGTGACATGATGGCAGATGATTGAACAAACAGGCAAGGCCACATGCAGTCAAGGAGTCATTTTGATATGAAGAAAGCAAGGACTCCATTGTGACACGACAGAACCGCATGGCGCATGGAACCAAGAGGCCACTGTGACACATTGGAGCTTTTTCAGACCAAGGAGACCATTATGACATGATGGAAGAAGAATAAACCAACAGGTAAGGCCACATGGAGCCAAGGAGGCATTGTGACATGACGAAGGCAAGGATTCCACTGTGGCCTGACTGAACCACATGGAACCAAAGAGCCACTGTGACACAGGGGAGTTTTTTCAAACTCAGGAGACGATTGTGACATGATGGGAGATGATTGAACTCACAGGTAAGGCCACATTAAAATGAGGAGCCATGGTGACACTGTAGAGCTTTGCAATCCAAGGAGACTATTATGACATGATGGCAGATGATTGCACTCAGAGGTAAGGCCACATGGAGACAAGGAGGCATTGTGACATGAAGAAAGCAAGGATTCCACTGTGGCCTAACAGAACCACATGGAACCAAGGAGCCACTGGGACACAGAGGAGCTTTTTCAGTCCAAGGAGACCGTTGGGACATGATGGAAGATGATTGAACTCACAGGTAAGGCCACATGGAGCCAAGTATTCTTTTTGACAGGAAAAAAGCAAGGACTCCTTTGTGACATGACAGAACCGCATGGCGCGTGTAACCAAGGGGCCACTGTTACACAGTGGAGCTTTTTCAGACCAAGGAGTTATTGTGATATAATGGAAGATGATTGAACCAACAGGTAAGGCCCCATGGAATGAAGGAGCCCTGGTGACACTCTAGAGCTTTTTCAAGCCAAGGAGATTTTGTGACGTGATGGAAGATGATTGAACTCCGAGGTAAGGCCACATGGAGCCAAGGAGGCACTTTGACATGACGAAAGCAAGGATTCCAGTGTGGCCTAAGTGAACCTGATGGAACCAAGGAGCCACTGTGACACAGTGGGGTTTTTTCAAACTCAGGAGACGATTGTGACATGATGGAAGAAGCTGAAACCAACAGGCAAGGCCACATGGAGCCAAGGGCCATTGTGACATGAAGAAAGCAAGGATTCCATTGTGACATGACAGAACTGCATGGAACCAAGGGGACACTGTGACACAATGGAGCTTTTGGAAACCAAGGAGACCATTGTGACATGGTGGAAGATGATTGAACCAACAGGTAAGGCCACAAGGAATCATGGCGCCATGGTGACACTCTGTAGCTTTCTCAAACTCAGGAGATTATTGTGTCATGATGGAAGATGATTGAACTCAGAGGTAAGGCCACATGGAGCCAAGGAGGCATTGTGACATGAAGAAAGCAAGGATTCCACTGTGGCCCAACTGAACCACATGGAACCAAGGAGCCACTGTGACACATTGGAGCTTTTTCAGACCAAGGAGACCATTGTGACGTGATGGAAGATGATTGAACTCACAGGTAAGGCCACATTCATTCAAGGAGTCGATTTGACACGAAGAATGCAAGGACTCCTATGTGACACGACAGATCCGCATGGCGCATGGAACCAAGGGGCCACAGTTACACAGTGGAGCTTTTTGAGACCAAGGAGTCATTGTGACATGATGGAAGATGCTGAAACCAACAGGCAAGGCCACATGGAGCCAAGAGCCATTGTGACATGAAGAAAGCACATTTAACATTGCGACATGACAGAACTGCATGGAACCAAGGGGCCACTGTGACACAATGGAGCTTTTGGAAACCAAGGAGACCATTGTGACATGGTGGAAGATGATTGAACCAACAGGTAAGGCCACATGGAATCATGGCGCCATGGTGACACTCTGTAGCTTTCTCAAACCAAGGAGATTTTTGTGACATGATGGAAGATGATTGAACTCAGAGGTAAGGCCACATGGAGACAAGGAGGCACTTTGACATGACGAAGGCAAGGATTCCACTGTGGCCTGACTGAACCACATGGAACCAAGGAGCCACTGTGACACAGGGGAGTTTTTTCAAACTCAGGAGACGATTGTGACATGATGGAAGATGATGGAACTCACAGGTAGGGCCACATTAAAATGAGGAGCCATGGTGACACTGTAGAGCTTTGCAATCCAAGGAGACTATTATGACATGATGGCAGATGATTGAACTCAGAGGTAAGGCCACATGGAGACAAGGAGGCATTGTGACATGAAGAAAGCAAGGATTCCAGTGGTGCCTAATAGAACCACATCGAACCAAGCAGTCATTGTGACACAGTGGAGCTTTTTAAGGCCAAGGAGACCATTGCGACACAATGGAAGTGATTGAACACACAGGTAAGGCCACTTGAAGCCAAGCAGCCGTTCTCACACAAAGAAAGCAAGGATTCCATTGTGACACGAGAGATCCGCATGGCGCATGGAACCAAGGGGCCACAGTTACACAGTGGAGCTTTTAGAGACAAGAAATCATTGTGACATGATGGAAGATGCTGAAACCAACAGGCAAGGCCACATGCAGCCAGGGGCCATTGTGACATGAAGAAAGCAAGGATTCCATTGTGACCTGACAGAACTGCATGGAACCAAGGGGACACTGTGACACAATGGAGCTTTTGGAAACCAAGGAGACCATTGTGACATGGTGGAAGATGATTGAACCAACAGGTAAGGCCACATGGAACGGAGGAGCCATGGTGACACTCTGTAGAGCTTTTTCAATCCAAGGAGACTATTATGGCATGATGGCAGATGATTGAACTCAGAGGTAAGGCCACATGGAGACGAGGAGGCATTGTGACATGAAGAAAGCAAGGATTCCATTGTGGCCTAACTGAACCACATGAAACTAAGAGGCCAGCCGCTGTGACACAGTGGAACTTTTTCAGACCCAGGAGACCATTGTGACATGATGGAAGATGATTGAACCAACAGGTAAGGCCCATGGAATGAAGGAGCCTTGGTGACACTGTAGAGCTTTTTCAAGCCAAGGAGATTATGGTGACGTGATGGAAGACGATTGAACTCAGAGGTAAGGCCACATGGAGCCAAGGAGGCACTGTGACATGACGAAAGCAAGGATTCCATTGTGGCCTAAGAGAACATCATGGAACCATGGAGCCACTGTGACACAGTGGAGTTTTTCAAACTCAGGAGATGATTGTGACATGATGGCAGATGATTGAACAAACAGGCAAGGCCACATGCAGTCAAGGAGTCATTTTGATATGAAGAAAGCAAGGACTCCATTGTGACACGACAGAACCGCATGGCGCATGGAACCAAGAGGCCACTGTGACACATTGGAGCTTTTTCAGACCAAGGAGACCATTATGACATGATGGAAGAAGAATAAACCAACAGGTAAGGCCACATGGAGCCAAGGAGGCATTGTGACATGACGAAGGCAAGGATTCCACTGTGGCCTGACTGAACCACATGGAACCAAAGAGCCACTGTGACACAGGGGAGTTTTTTCAAACTCAGGAGACGATTGTGACATGATGGGAGATGATTGAACTCACAGGTAAGGCCACATTAAAATGAGGAGCCATGGTGACACTGTAGAGCTTTGCAATCCAAGGAGACTATTATGACATGATGGCAGATGATTGCACTCAGAGGTAAGGCCACATGGAGACAAGGAGGCATTGTGACATGAAGAAAGCAAGGATTCCACTGTGGCCTAACAGAACCACATGGAACCAAGGAGCCACTGGGACACAGAGGAGCTTTTTCAGTCCAAGGAGACCATTGGGACATGATGGAAGATGATTGAACTCACAGGTAAGGCCACATGGAGCCAAGTATTCTTTTTGACAGGAAAAAAGCAAGGACTCCTTTGTGACATGACAGAACCGCATGGCGCGTGGAACCAAGGGGCCACTGTTACACAGTGGAGCTTTTTCAGACCAAGGAGTTATTGTGATATGATGGAAGATGATTGAACCAACAGGTAAGGCCCCATGGAATGAAGGAGCCCTGGTGACACTCTAGAGCTTTTTCAAGCCAAGGAGATTTTGTGACGTGATGGAAGATGATTGAACTCCGAGGTAAGGCCACATGGAGCCAAGGAGGCACTTTGACATGACGAAAGCAAGGATTCCAGTGTGGCCTAAGTGAACCTGATGGAACCAAGGAGCCACTGTGACACAGTGGGGTTTTTCAAACTCAGGAGACGATTGTGACATGATGGAAGAAGCTGAAACCAACAGGCAAGGCCACATGGAGCCAAGGGCCATTGTGACATGAAGAAAGCAAGGATTCCATTGTGACATGACAGAACTGCATGGAACCAAGGGGCCACTGTGACACAATGGAGCTTTTGGAAACCAAGGAGACCATTGTGACATGGTGGAAGATGATTGGAACCAACAGGTAAGGCCACAAGGAATCATGGCGCCATGGTGACACTCTGTAGCTTTCTCAAACTCAGGAGATTATTGTGTCATGATGGAAGATGATTGAACTCAGAGGTAAGGCCACATGGAGCCAAGGAGGCATTGTGACATGAAGAAAGCAAGGATTCCACTGTGGCCCAACTGAACCACATGGAACCAAGGAGCCACTGTGACACATTGGTGCTTTTTCAGACCAAGGAGACCATTGTGACGTGATGGAAGATGATTGAACTCACAGGTAAGGCCACATTCATTCAAGGAGTCGATTTGACACGAAGAATGCAAGGACTCCTATGTGACACGACAGATCCGCATGGCGCATGGAACCAAGGGGCCACAGTTACACAGTGGAGCTTTTTGAGACCAAGGAGTCATTGTGACATGATGGAAGATGCTGAAACCAACAGGCAAGGCCACATGGAGCCAAGAGCCATTGTGACATGAAGAAAGCACATTTAACATTGCGACATGACAGAACTGCATGGAACCAAGGGGCCACTGTGACACAATGGAGCTTTTGGAAACCAAGGAGACCATTGTGACATGGTGGAAGATGATTGAACCAACAGGTAAGGCCACATGGAATCATGGCGCCATGGTGACACTCTGTAGCTTTCTCAAACCAAGGAGATTTTTGTGACATGATGGAAGATGATTGAACTCAGAGGTAAGGCCACATGGAGACAAGGAGGCACTTTGACATGACGAAGGCAAGCATTCCACTGTGGCCTGACTGAACCACATGGAACCAAGGAGCCACTGTGACACAGGGGAGTTTTTTCAAACTCAGGAGACCATTGTGACATGATGGAAGATGATGGAACTCACAGGTAGGGCCACATTAAAATGAGGAGCCATGGTGACACTGTAGAGCTTTGCAATCCAAGGAGACTATTATGACATGATGGCAGATGATTGAACTCAGAGGTAAGGCCACATGGAGACAAGGAGGCATTGTGACATGAAGAAAGCAAGGATTCCAGTGGTGCCTAATAGAACCACATCGAACCAAGCAGTCATTGTGACACAGTGGAGCTTTTTAAGGCCAAGGAGACCATTGCGACACAATGGAAGTGATTGAACACACAGGTAAGGCCACTTGAAGCCAAGCAGCCGTTCTCACACAAAGAAAGCAAGGATTCCATTGTGACACGAGAGATCCGCATGGCGCATGGAACCAAGGGGCCACAGTTACACAGTGGAGCTTTTAGAGGACCAAGAAATCATTGTGACATGATGGAAGATGCTGAAACCAACAGGCAAGGCCACATGGAGCCAGGGGCCATTGTGACATGAAGAAAGCAAGGATTCCATTGTGACCTGACAGAACTGCATGGAACCAAGGGGCCACTGTGACACAATGGAGCTTTTGGAAACCAAGGAGACCATTGTGACATGGTGGAAGATGATTGAACCAACAGGTAAGGCCACATGGAACGGAGGAGCCATGGTGACACTCTGTAGAGCTTTTTCAAATCCAAGGAGACTATTATGGCATGATGGCAGATGATTGAACTCAGAGGTAAGGCCACATGGAGACGAGGAGGCATTGTGACATGAAGAAAGCAAGGATTCCATTGTGGCCTAACTGAACCACATGAAACTAAGGGGCCAGCCGCTGTGACACAGTGGAACTTTTTCAGACCCAGGAGACCATTGTGACATGATGGAAGATGATTGAACCAACAGGTAAGGCCCCATGGAATGAAGGAGCCTTGGTGACACTGTAGAGCTTTTTCAAGCCAAGGAGATTATGGTGACGTGATGGAAGACGATTGAACTCAGAGGTAAGGCCACATGGAGCCAAGGAGGCACTGTGACATGACGAAAGCAAGGATTCCATTGTGGCCTAAGAGAACATCATGGAACCATGGAGCCACTGTGACACAGTGGAGTTTTTTCAAACTCAGGAGATGATTGTGACATGATGGCAGATGATTGAACAAACAGGCAAGGCCACATGCAGTCAAGGAGTCATTTTGATATGAAGAAAGCAAGGACTCCATTGTGACACGACAGAACCGCATGGCGCATGGAACCAAGAGGCCACTGTGACACATTGGAGCTTTTTCAGACCAAGGAGACCATTATGACATGATGGAAGAAGAATAAACCAACAGGTAAGGCCACATGGAGCCAAGGAGGCATTGTGACATGACGAAGGCAAGGATTCCACTGTGGCCTGACTGAACCACATGGAACCAAAGAGCCACTGTGACACAGGGGAGTTTTTTCAAACTCAGGAGACGATTGTGACATGATGGGAGATGATTGAACTCACAAGTAAGGCCACATTAAAATGAGGAGCCATGGTGACACTGTAGAGCTTTGCAATCCAAGGAGACTATTATGACATGATGGCAGATGATTGCACTCAGAGGTAAGGCCACATGGAGACAAGGAGGCATTGTGACATGAAGAAAGCAAGGATTCCACTGTGGCCTAACAGAACCACATGGAACCAAGGAGCCACTGGGACACAGAGGAGCTTTTTCAGTCCAAGGAGACCGTTGGGACATGATGGAAGATGATTGAACTCACAGGTAAGGCCACATGGAGCCAAGTATTCTTTTTGACAGGAAAAAAGCAAGGACTCCTTTGTGACATGACAGAACCGCATGGCGCGTGTAACCAAGGGGCCACTGTTACACAGTGGAGCTTTTTCAGACCAAGGAGTTATTGTGATATGATGGAAGATGATTGAACCAACAGGTAAGGCCCCATGGAATGAAGGAGCCCTGGTGACACTCTAGAGCTTTTTCAAGCCAAGGAGATTTTGTGACGTGATGGAAGATGATTGAACTCCGAGGTAAGGCCACATGGAGCCAAGGAGGCACTTTGACATGACGAAAGCAAGGATTCCAGTGTGGCCTAAGTGAACCTGATGGAACCAAGGAGCCACTGTGACACAGTGGGGTTTTTTCAAACTCAGGAGACGATTGTGACATGATGGAAGAAGCTGAAACCAACAGGCAAGGCCACATGGAGCCAAGGGCCATTGTGACATGAAGAAAGCAAGGATTCCATTGTGACATGACAGAACTGCATGGAACCAAGGGGCCACTGTGACACAATGGAGCTTTTGGAAACCAAGGAGACCATTGTGACATGGTGGAAGATGATTGAACCAACAGGTAAGGCCACAAGGAATCATGGCGCCATGGTGACACTCTGTAGCTTTCTCAAACTCAGGAGATTATTGTGTCATGATGGAAGATGATTGAACTCAGAGGTAAGGCCACATGGAGCCAAGGAGGCATTGTGACATGAAGAAAGCAAGGATTCCACTGTGGCCCAACTGAACCACATGGAACCAAGGAGCCACTGTGACACATTGGAGCTTTTTCAGACCAAGGAGACCATTGTGACGTGATGGAAGATGATTGAACTCACAGGTAAGGCCACATTCATTCAAGGAGTCGATTTGACACGAAGAATGCAAGGACTCCTATGTGACACGACAGATCCGCATGGCGCATGGAACCAAGGGGCCACAGTTACACAGTGGAGCTTTTTGAGACCAAGGAGTCATTGTGACATGATGGAAGATGCTGAAACCAACAGGCAAGGCCACATGGAGCCAAGAGCCATTGTGACATGAAGAAAGCACATTTAACATTGCGACATGACAGAACTGCATGGAACCAAGGGGACACTGTGACACAATGGAGCTTTTGGAAACCAAGGAGACCATTGTGACATGGTGGAAGATGATTGAACCAACAGGTAAGGCCACATGGAATCATGGCGCCATGGTGACACTCTGTAGCTTTCTCAAACCAAGGAGATTTTTGTGACATGATGGAAGATGATTGAACTCAGAGGTAAGGCCACATGGAGACAAGGAGGCACTTTGACATGACGAAGGCAAGGATTCCACTGTGGCCTGACTGAACCACATGGAACCAAGGAGCCACTGTGACACAGGGGAGTTTTTTCAAACTCAGGAGACCATTGTGACATGATGGAAGATGATGGAACTCACAGGTAGGGCCACATTAAAATGAGGAGCCATGGTGACACTGTAGAGCTTTGCAATCCAAGGAGACTATTATGACATGATGGCAGATGATTGCACTCAGAGGTAAGGCCACATGGAGACAAGGAGGCATTGTGACATGAAGAAAGCAAGGATTCCAGTGGTGCCTAATAGAACCACATCGAACCAAGCAGTCATTGTGACACAGTGGAGCTTTTTAAGGCCAAGGAGACCATTGCGACACAATGGAAGTGATTGAACACACAGGTAAGGCCACTTGAAGCCAAGCAGCCGTTCTCACACAAAGAAAGCAAGGATTCCATTGTGACACGAGAGATCCGCATGGCGCATGGAACCAAGGGGCCACAGTTACACAGTGGAGCTTTTTGAGACCAAGGAGTCATTGTGACATGATGGAAGATGCTGAAACCAACAGGCAAGGCCACATGCAGCCAGGGGCCATTGTGACATGAAGAAAGCAAGGATTCCATTGTGACATGACAGAACTGCATGGAACCAAGGGGACACTGTGACACAATGGAGCTTTTGGAAACCAAGGAGACCATTGTGACATGGTGGAAGATGATTGAACCAACAGGTAAGGCCACATGGAACGGAGGAGCCATGGTGACACTCTGTAGAGCTTTTTCAATCCAAGGAGACTATGATGACATGATGGCAGATGATTGAACTCACAGGTAAGGCCACATGGAGACGAGGAGGCATTGTGACATGAAGAAAGCAAGGATTCCATTGTGGCCTAACTGAACCACATGAAACTAAGGGGCCGGCCGCTGTGACACAGTGGAACTTTTTCAGACCCAGGAGACCATTGTGACATGATGGAAGATGATTGAACCAACAGGTAAGGCCCCATGGAATGAAGGAGCCTTGGTGACACTGTAGAGCTTTTTCAAGCCAAGGAGATTATGGTGACGTGATGGAAGATGATTGAACTCAGAGGGAAGGCCACATGGAGCCAAGGAGGCACTGTGACATGACGAAAGCAAGGATTCCATTGTGGCCTAAGAGAACATCATGGAACCATGGAGCCACTGTGACACAGTGGAGTTTTTTCAAACTCAGGAGACGATTGTGACATGATGGCAGATGATTGAACAAACAGGCAAGGCCCACATGCAGTCAAGGAGTCATTTTGATATGAAGAAAGCAAGGACTCCATTGTGACAACGACAGAACCGCATGGAACCAAGAGGCCACTGTGACACATTGGAGCTTTTTCAGACCAAGGAGACCATTATGACATGATGGAAGAAGAATAAACCAACAGGTAAGGCCACATGGAGCCAAGGAGGCATTGTGACATGACGAAGGCAAGGATTCCACTGTGGCCTGACTGAACCACATGGAACCAAGGAGCCACTGTGACACAGGGGAGTTTTTTCAAACTCAGGAGACCATTGTGACATGATGGGAGATGATTGAACTCACAGGTAAGGCCACATTAAAATGAGGAGCCATGGTGACACTGTAGAGCTTTGCAATCCAAGGAGACTATTATGACATGATGGCAGATGATTGCACTCAGAGGTAAGGCCACATGGAGACAAGGAGGCATTGTGACATGAAGAAAGCAAGGATTCCACTGTGGCCTAACAGAACCGCATGGAACCAAGGAGCCACTGGGACACAGAGGAGCTTTTTCAGTCCAAGGAGACCGTTGGGACATGATGGAAGATGATTTAACATACAGGGAAGGCCACATGGAGCCAAGTATTCTTTTTGACAGGAAAAAAGCAAGGACTCCTTTGTGACATGACAGAACCGCATGGCGCGTGGAACCAAGGGGCCACTGTTACACAGTGGAGCTTTTTCAGACCAAGGAGTTATTGTGATATGATGGAAGATGATTGAACCAACAGGTAAGGCCCCATGGAATGAAGGAGCCCTGGTGGCACTCTAGAGCTTTTTCAAGCCAAGGAGATTATGGTGACGTGATGGAAGATGATTGAACTCCGAGGTAAGGCCACATGGAGCCAAGGAGGCACTTTGACATGACGAAAGCAAGGATTCCAGTGTGGCCTAAGTGAACCTGATGGAACCAAGGAGCCACTGTGACACAGTGGGGTTTTTTCAAACTCAGGAGACGATTGTGACATGATGGAAGAAGCTGAAACCAACAGGCAAGGCCACATGCAGCCAGGGGCCATTGTGACATGAAGAAAGCAAGGATTCCATTGTGACATGACAGAACTGCATGGAACCAAGGGGACACTGTGACACAATGGAGCTTTTGGAAACCAAGGAGACCATTGTGACATGGTGGAAGATGATTGAACCAACAGGTAAGGCCACAAGGAATCATGGCGCCATGGTGACACTCTGTAGCTTTCTCAAACTCAGGAGATTATTGTGTCATGATGGAAGATGATTGAACTCAGAGGTAAGGCCACATGGAGCCAAGGAGGCATTGTGACATGAAGAAAGCAAGGATTCCACTGTGGCCCAACTGAACCACATGGAACCAAGGAGCCACTGTGACACATTGGAGCTTTTTCAGACCAAGGAGACCATTGTGACGTGATGGAAGATGATTGAACTCACAGGTAAGGCCACATTCATTCAAGGAGTCGATTTGACACGAAGAATGCAAGGACTCCTATGTGACACGACAGATCCGCATGGCGCATGGAACCAAGGGGCCACAGTTACACAGTGGAGCTTTTTGAGACCAAGGAGTCATTGTGACATGATGGAAGATGCTGAAACCAACAGGCAAGGCCACATGGAGCCAAGAGCCATTGTGACATGAAGAAAGCACATTTAACATTGCGACATGACAGAACTGCATGGAACCAAGGGGCCACTGTGACACAATGGAGCTTTTGGAAACCAAGGAGACCATTGTGACATGGTGGAAGATGATTGAACCAACAGGTAAGGCCACATGGAATCATGGCGCCATGGTGACACTCTGTAGCTTTCTCAAACCAAGGAGATTTTTGTGACATGATGGAAGATGATTGAACTCAGAGGTAAGGCCACATGGAGACAAGGAGGCACTTTGACATGACGAAGGCAAGGATTCCACTGTGGCCTGACTGAACCACATGGAACCAAGGAGCCACTGTGACACAGGGGAGTTTTTTCAAACTCAGGAGACCATTGTGACATGATGGAAGATGATGGAACTCACAGGTAGGGCCACATTAAAATGAGGAGCCATGGTGACACTGTAGAGCTTTGCAATCCAAGGAGACTATTATGACATGATGGCAGATGATTGAACTCAGAGGTAAGGCCACATGGAGACAAGGAGGCATTGTGACATGAAGAAAGCAAGGATTCCAGTGGTGCCTAATAGAACCACATCGAACCAAGCAGTCATTGTGACACAGTGGAGCTTTTTAAGGCCAAGGAGACCATTGCGACACAATGGAAGTGATTGAACACACAGGTAAGGCCACTTGAAGCCAAGCAGCCGTTCTCACACAAAGAAAGCAAGGATTCCATTGTGACACGAGAGATCCGCATGGCGCATGGAACCAAGGGGCCACAGTTACACAGTGGAGCTTTTAGAGACCAAGAAATCATTGTGACATGATGGAAGATGCTGAAACCAACAGGCAAGGCCACATGGAGCCAGGGGCCATTGTGACATGAAGAAAGCAAGGATTCCATTGTGACCTGACAGAACTGCATGGAACCAAGGGGACACTGTGACACAATGGAGCTTTTGGAAACCAAGGAGACCATTGTGACATGGTGGAAGATGATTGAACCAACAGGTAAGGCCACATGGAACGGAGGAGCCATGGTGACACTCTGTAGAGCTTTTTCAATCCAAGGAGACTATTATGGCATGATGGCAGATGATTGAACTCAGAGGTAAGGCCACATGGAGACGAGGAGGCATTGTGACATGAAGAAAGCAAGGATTCCATTGTGGCCTAACTGAACCACATGAAACTAAGGGGCCAGCCGCTGTGACACAGTGGAACTTTTTCAGACCCAGGAGACCATTGTGACATGATGGAAGATGATTGAACCAACAGGTAAGGCCCCATGGAATGAAGGAGCCTTGGTGACACTGTAGAGCTTTTTCAAGCCAAGGAGATTATGGTGACGTGATGGAAGACGATTGAACTCAGAGGTAAGGCCACATGGAGCCAAGGAGGCACTGTGACATGACGAAAGCAAGGATTCCATTGTGGCCTAAGAGAACATCATGGAACCATGGAGCCACTGTGACACAGTGGAGTTTTTTCAAACTCAGGAGATGATTGTGACATGATGGCAGATGATTGAACAAACAGGCAAGGCCACATGCAGTCAAGGAGTCATTTTGATATGAAGAAAGCAAGGACTCCATTGTGACACGACAGAACCGCATGGCGCATGGAACCAAGAGGCCACTGTGACACATTGGAGCTTTTTCAGACCAAGGAGACCATTATGACATGATGGAAGAAGAATAAACCAACAGGTAAGGCCACATGGAGCCAAGGAGGCATTGTGACATGACGAAGGCAAGGATTCCACTGTGGCCTGACTGAACCACATGGAACCAAAGAGCCACTGTGACACAGGGGAGTTTTTTCAAACTCAGGAGACGATTGTGACATGATGGGAGATGATTGAACTCACAGGTAAGGCCACATTAAAATGAGGAGCCATGGTGACACTGTAGAGCTTTGCAATCCAAGGAGACTATTATGACATGATGGCAGATGATTGCACTCAGAGGTAAGGCCACATGGAGACAAGGAGGCATTGTGACATGAAGAAAGCAAGGATTCCACTGTGGCCTAACAGAACCACATGGAACCAAGGAGCCACTGGGACACAGAGGAGCTTTTTCAGTCCAAGGAGACCGTTGGGACATGATGGAAGATGATTGAACTCACAGGTAAGGCCACATGGAGCCAAGTATTCTTTTTGACAGGAAAAAAGCAAGGACTCCTTTGTGACATGACAGAACCGCATGGCGCGTGTAACCAAGGGGCCACTGTTACACAGTGGAGCTTTTTCAGACCAAGGAGTTATTGTGATATGATGGAAGATGATTGAACCAACAGGTAAGGCCCCATGGAATGAAGGAGCCCTGGTGACACTCTAGAGCTTTTTCAAGCCAAGGAGATTTTGTGACGTGATGGAAGATGATTGAACTCCGAGGTAAGGCCACATGGAGCCAAGGAGGCACTTTGACATGACGAAAGCAAGGATTCCAGTGTGGCCTAAGTGAACCTGATGGAACCAAGGAGCCACTGTGACACAGTGGGGTTTTTTCAAACTCAGGAGACGATTGTGACATGATGGAAGAAGCTGAAACCAACAGGCAAGGCCACATGCAGCCAGGGGCCATTGTGACATGAAGAAAGCAAGGATTCCATTGTGACCTGACAGAACTGCATGGAACCAAGGGGACACTGTGACACAATGGAGCTTTTGGAAACCAAGGAGACCATTGTGACATGGTGGAAGATGATTGAACCAACAGGTAAGGCCACATGGAACGGAGGAGCCATGGTGACACTCTGTAGAGCTTTTTCAATCCAAGGAGACTATTATGGCATGATGGCAGATGATTGAACTCAGAGGTAAGGCCACATGGAGACGAGGAGGCATTGTGACATGAAGAAAGCAAGGATTCCATTGTGGCCTAACTGAACCACATGAAACTAAGGGGCCAGCCGCTGTGACACAGTGGAACTTTTTCAGACCCAGGAGACCATTGTGACATGATGGAAGATGATTGAACCAACAGGTAAGGCCCCATGGAATGAAGGAGCCTTGGTGACACTGTAGAGCTTTTTCAAGCCAAGGAGATTATGGTGACGTGATGGAAGACGATTGAACTCAGAGGTAAGGCCACATGGAGCCAAGGAGGCACTGTGACATGACGAAAGCAAGGATTCCATTGTGGCCTAAGAGAACATCATGGAACCATGGAGCCACTGTGACACAGTGGAGTTTTTTCAAACTCAGGAGATGATTGTGACATGATGGCAGATGATTGAACAAACAGGCAAGGCCACATGCAGTCAAGGAGTCATTTTGATATGAAGAAAGCAAGGACTCCATTGTGACACGACAGAACCGCATGGCGCATGGAACCAAGAGGCCACTGTGACACATTGGAGCTTTTTCAGACCAAGGAGACCATTATGACATGATGGAAGAAGAATAAACCAACAGGTAAGGCCACATGGAGCCAAGGAGGCATTGTGACATGACGAAGGCAAGGATTCCACTGTGGCCTGACTGAACCACATGGAACCAAAGAGCCACTGTGACACAGGGGAGTTTTTTCAAACTCAGGAGACGATTGTGACATGATGGGAGATGATTGAACTCACAGGTAAGGCCACATTAAAATGAGGAGCCATGGTGACACTGTAGAGCTTTGCAATCCAAGGAGACTATTATGACATGATGGCAGATGATTGCACTCAGAGGTAAGGCCACATGGAGACAAGGAGGCATTGTGACATGAAGAAAGCAAGGATTCCACTGTGGCCTAACAGAACCACATGGAACCAAGGAGCCACTGGGACACAGAGGAGCTTTTTCAGTCCAAGGAGACCGTTGGGACATGATGGAAGATGATTGAACTCACAGGTAAGGCCACATGGAGCCAAGTATTCTTTTTGACAGGAAAAAAGCAAGGACTCCTTTGTGACATGACAGAACCGCATGGCGCGTGTAACCAAGGGGCCACTGTTACACAGTGGAGCTTTTTCAGACCAAGGAGTTATTGTGATATAATGGAAGATGATTGAACCAACAGGTAAGGCCCCATGGAATGAAGGAGCCCTGGTGACACTCTAGAGCTTTTTCAAGCCAAGGAGATTTTGTGACGTGATGGAAGATGATTGAACTCCGAGGTAAGGCCACATGGAGCCAAGGAGGCACTTTGACATGACGAAAGCAAGGATTCCAGTGTGGCCTAAGTGAACCTGATGGAACCAAGGAGCCACTGTGACACAGTGGGGTTTTTTCAAACTCAGGAGACGATTGTGACATGATGGAAGAAGCTGAAACCAACAGGCAAGGCCACATGCAGCCAGGGGCCATTGTGACATGAAGAAAGCAAGGATTCCATTGTGACATGACAGAACTGCATGGAACCAAGGGGCCACTGTGACACAATGGAGCTTTTGGAAACCAAGGAGACCATTGTGACATGGTGGAAGATGATTGAACCAACAGGTAAGGCCACAAGGAATCATGGCGCCATGGTGACACTCTGTAGCTTTCTCAAACTCAGGAGATTATTGTGTCATGATGGAAGATGATTGAACTCAGAGGTAAGGCCACATGGAGCCAAGGAGGCATTGTGACATGAAGAAAGCAAGGATTCCACTGTGGCCCAACTGAACCACATGGAACCAAGGAGCCACTGTGACACATTGGAGCTTTTTCAGACCAAGGAGACCATTGTGACGTGATGGAAGATGATTGAACTCACAGGTAAGGCCACATTCATTCAAGGAGTCGATTTGACACGAAGAATGCAAGGACTCCTATGTGACACGACAGATCCGCATGGCGCATGGAACCAAGGGGCCACAGTTACACAGTGGAGCTTTTTGAGACCAAGGAGTCATTGTGACATGATGGAAGATGCTGAAACCAACAGGCAAGGCCACATGGAGCCAAGAGCCATTGTGACATGAAGAAAGCACATTTAACATTGCGACATGACAGAACTGCATGGAACCAAGGGGCCACTGTGACACAATGGAGCTTTTGGAAACCAAGGAGACCATTGTGACATGGTGGAAGATGATTGAACCAACAGGTAAGGCCACATGGAATCATGGCGCCATGGTGACACTCTGTAGCTTTCTCAAACCAAGGAGATTTTTGTGACATGATGGAAGATGATTGAACTCAGAGGTAAGGCCACATGGAGACAAGGAGGCACTTTGACATGACGAAGGCAAGGATTCCACTGTGGCCTGACTGAACCACATGGAACCAAGGAGCCACTGTGACACAGGGGAGTTTTTTCAAACTCAGGAGACCATTGTGACATGATGGAAGATGATGGAACTCACAGGTAGGGCCACATTAAAATGAGGAGCCATGGTGACACTGTAGAGCTTTGCAATCCAAGGAGACTATTATGACATGATGGCAGATGATTGAACTCAGAGGTAAGGCCACATGGAGACAAGGAGGCATTGTGACATGAAGAAAGCAAGGATTCCAGTGGTGCCTAATAGAACCACATCGAACCAAGCAGTCATTGTGACACAGTGGAGCTTTTTAAGGCCAAGGAGACCATTGCGACACAATGGAAGTGATTGAACACACAGGTAAGGCCACTTGAAGCCAAGCAGCCGTTCTCACACAAAGAAAGCAAGGATTCCATTGTGACACGAGAGATCCGCATGGCGCATGGAACCAAGGGGCCACAGTTACACAGTGGAGCTTTTAGAGACCAAGAAATCATTGTGACATGATGGAAGATGCTGAAACCAACAGGCAAGGCCACATGCAGCCAGGGGCCATTGTGACATGAAGAAAGCAAGGATTCCATTGTGACCTGACAGAACTGCATGGAACCAAGGGGACACTGTGACACAATGGAGCTTTTGGAAACCAAGGAGACCATTGTGACATGGTGGAAGATGATTGAACCAACAGGTAAGGCCACATGGAACGGAGGAGCCATGGTGACACTCTGTAGAGCTTTTTCAATCCAAGGAGACTATTATGGCATGATGGCAGATGATTGAACTCAGAGGTAAGGCCACATGGAGACGAGGAGGCATTGTGACATGAAGAAAGCAAGGATTCCATTGTGGCCTAACTGAACCACATGAAACTAAGGGGCCAGCCGCTGTGACACAGTGGAACTTTTTCAGACCCAGGAGACCATTGTGACATGATGGAAGATGATTGAACCAACAGGTAAGGCCCCATGGAATGAAGGAGCCTTGGTGACACTGTAGAGCTTTTTCAAGCCAAGGAGATTATGGTGACGTGATGGAAGACGATTGAACTCAGAGGTAAGGCCACATGGAGCCAAGGAGGCACTGTGACATGACGAAAGCAAGGATTCCATTGTGGCCTAAGAGAACATCATGGAACCATGGAGCCACTGTGACACAGTGGAGTTTTTTCAAACTCAGGAGATGATTGTGACATGATGGCAGATGATTGAACAAACAGGCAAGGCCACATGCAGTCAAGGAGTCATTTTGATATGAAGAAAGCAAGGACTCCATTGTGACACGACAGAACCGCATGGCGCATGGAACCAAGAGGCCACTGTGACACATTGGAGCTTTTTCAGACCAAGGAGACCATTATGACATGATGGAAGAAGAATAAACCAACAGGTAAGGCCACATGGAGCCAAGGAGGCATTGTGACATGACGAAGGCAAGGATTCCACTGTGGCCTGACTGAACCACATGGAACCAAAGAGCCACTGTGACACAGGGGAGTTTTTTCAAACTCAGGAGACGATTGTGACATGATGGGAGATGATTGAACTCACAGGTAAGGCCACATTAAAATGAGGAGCCATGGTGACACTGTAGAGCTTTGCAATCCAAGGAGACTATTATGACATGATGGCAGATGATTGCACTCAGAGGTAAGGCCACATGGAGACAAGGAGGCATTGTGACATGAAGAAAGCAAGGATTCCACTGTGGCCTAACAGAACCACATGGAACCAAGGAGCCACTGGGACACAGAGGAGCTTTTTCAGTCCAAGGAGACCGTTGGGACATGATGGAAGATGATTGAACTCACAGGTAAGGCCACATGGAGCCAAGTATTCTTTTTGACAGGAAAAAAGCAAGGACTCCTTTGTGACATGACAGAACCGCATGGCGCGTGTAACCAAGGGGCCACTGTTACACAGTGGAGCTTTTTCAGACCAAGGAGTTATTGTGATATGATGGAAGATGATTGAACCAACAGGTAAGGCCCCATGGAATGAAGGAGCCCTGGTGACACTCTAGAGCTTTTTCAAGCCAAGGAGATTTTGTGACGTGATGGAAGATGATTGAACTCCGAGGTAAGGCCACATGGAGCCAAGGAGGCACTTTGACATGACGAAAGCAAGGATTCCAGTGTGGCCTAAGTGAACCTGATGGAACCAAGGAGCCACTGTGACACAGTGGGGTTTTTTCAAACTCAGGAGACGATTGTGACATGATGGAAGAAGCTGAAACCAACAGGCAAGGCCACATGGAGCCAAGGGCCATTGTGACATGAAGAAAGCAAGGATTCCATTGTGACATGACAGAACTGCATGGAACCAAGGGGCCACTGTGACACAATGGAGCTTTTGGAAACCAAGGAGACCATTGTGACATGGTGGAAGATGATTGAACCAACAGGTAAGGCCACAAGGAATCATGGCGCCATGGTGACACTCTGTAGCTTTCTCAAACTCAGGAGATTATTGTGTCATGATGGAAGATGATTGAACTCAGAGGTAAGGCCACATGGAGCCAAGGAGGCATTGTGACATGAAGAAAGCAAGGATTCCACTGTGGCCCAACTGAACCACATGGAACCAAGGAGCCACTGTGACACATTGGAGCTTTTTCAGACCAAGGAGACCATTGTGACGTGATGGAAGATGATTGAACTCACAGGTAAGGCCACATTCATTCAAGGAGTCGATTTGACACGAAGAATGCAAGGACTCCTATGTGACACGACAGATCCGCATGGCGCATGGAACCAAGGGGCCACAGTTACACAGTGGAGCTTTTTGAGACCAAGGAGTCATTGTGACATGATGGAAGATGCTGAAACCAACAGGCAAGGCCACATGGAGCCAAGAGCCATTGTGACATGAAGAAAGCACATTTAACATTGCGACATGACAGAACTGCATGGAACCAAGGGGCCACTGTGACACAATGGAGCTTTTGGAAACCAAGGAGACCATTGTGACATGGTGGAAGATGATTGAACCAACAGGTAAGGCCACATGGAATCATGGCGCCATGGTGACACTCTGTAGCTTTCTCAAACCAAGGAGATTTTTGTGACATGATGGAAGATGATTGAACTCAGAGGTAAGGCCACATGGAGACAAGGAGGCACTTTGACATGACGAAGGCAAGGATTCCACTGTGGCCTGACTGAACCACATGGAACCAAGGAGCCACTGTGACACAGGGGAGTTTTTTCAAACTCAGGAGACCATTGTGACATGATGGAAGATGATGGAACTCACAGGTAGGGCCACATTAAAATGAGGAGCCATGGTGACACTGTAGAGCTTTGCAATCCAAGGAGACTATTATGACATGATGGCAGATGATTGAACTCAGAGGTAAGGCCACATGGAGACAAGGAGGCATTGTGACATGAAGAAAGCAAGGATTCCAGTGGTGCCTAATAGAACCACATCGAACCAAGCAGTCATTGTGACACAGTGGAGCTTTTTAAGGCCAAGGAGACCATTGCGACACAATGGAAGTGATTGAACACACAGGTAAGGCCACTTGAAGCCAAGCAGCCGTTCTCACACAAAGAAAGCAAGGATTCCATTGTGACACGAGAGATCCGCATGGCGCATGGAACCAAGGGGCCACAGTTACACAGTGGAGCTTTTAGAGACCAAGAAATCATTGTGACATGATGGAAGATGCTGAAACCAACAGGCAAGGCCACATGGAGCCAGGGGCCATTGTGACATGAAGAAAGCAAGGATTCCATTGTGACCTGACAGAACTGCATGGAACCAAGGGGACACTGTGACACAATGGAGCTTTTGGAAACCAAGGAGACCATTGTGACATGGTGGAAGATGATTGAACCAACAGGTAAGGCCACATGGAACGGAGGAGCCATGGTGACACTCTGTAGAGCTTTTTCAATCCAAGGAGACTATTATGGCATGATGGCAGATGATTGAACTCAGAGGTAAGGCCACATGGAGACGAGGAGGCATTGTGACATGAAGAAAGCAAGGATTCCATTGTGGCCTAACTGAACCACATGAAACTAAGGGGCCAGCCGCTGTGACACAGTGGAACTTTTTCAGACCCAGGAGACCATTGTGACATGATGGAAGATGATTGAACCAACAGGTAAGGCCCCATGGAATGAAGGAGCCTTGGTGACACTGTAGAGCTTTTTCAAGCCAAGGAGATTATGGTGACGTGATGGAAGACGATTGAACTCAGAGGTAAGGCCACATGGAGCCAAGGAGGCACTGTGACATGACGAAAGCAAGGATTCCATTGTGGCCTAAGAGAACATCATGGAACCATGGAGCCACTGTGACACAGTGGAGTTTTTTCAAACTCAGGAGATGATTGTGACATGATGGCAGATGATTGAACAAACAGGCAAGGCCACATGCAGTCAAGGAGTCATTTTGATATGAAGAAAGCAAGGACTCCATTGTGACACGACAGAACCGCATGGCGCATGGAACCAAGAGGCCACTGTGACACATTGGAGCTTTTTCAGACCAAGGAGACCATTATGACATGATGGAAGAAGAATAAACCAACAGGTAAGGCCACATGGAGCCAAGGAGGCATTGTGACATGACGAAGGCAAGGATTCCACTGTGGCCTGACTGAACCACATGGAACCAAAGAGCCACTGTGACACAGGGGAGTTTTTTCAAACTCAGGAGACGATTGTGACATGATGGGAGATGATTGAACTCACAAGTAAGGCCACATTAAAATGAGGAGCCATGGTGACACTGTAGAGCTTTGCAATCCAAGGAGACTATTATGACATGATGGCAGATGATTGCACTCAGAGGTAAGGCCACATGGAGACAAGGAGGCATTGTGACATGAAGAAAGCAAGGATTCCACTGTGGCCTAACAGAACCACATGGAACCAAGGAGCCACTGGGACACAGAGGAGCTTTTTCAGTCCAAGGAGACCGTTGGGACATGATGGAAGATGATTGAACTCACAGGTAAGGCCACATGGAGCCAAGTATTCTTTTTGACAGGAAAAAAGCAAGGACTCCTTTGTGACATGACAGAACCGCATGGCGCGTGTAACCAAGGGGCCACTGTTACACAGTGGAGCTTTTTCAGACCAAGGAGTTATTGTGATATGATGGAAGATGATTGAACCAACAGGTAAGGCCCCATGGAATGAAGGAGCCCTGGTGACACTCTAGAGCTTTTTCAAGCCAAGGAGATTTTGTGACGTGATGGAAGATGATTGAACTCCGAGGTAAGGCCACATGGAGCCAAGGAGGCACTTTGACATGACGAAAGCAAGGATTCCAGTGTGGCCTAAGTGAACCTGATGGAACCAAGGAGCCACTGTGACACAGTGGGGTTTTTTCAAACTCAGGAGATGATTGTGACATGATGGAAGAAGCTGAAACCAACAGGCAAGGCCACATGGAGCCAAGGGCCATTGTGACATGAAGAAAGCAAGGATTCCATTGTGACATGACAGAACTGCATGGAACCAAGGGGCCACTGTGACACAATGGAGCTTTTGGAAACCAAGGAGACCATTGTGACATGGTGGAAGATGATTGAACCAACAGGTAAGGCCACAAGGAATCATGGCGCCATGGTGACACTCTGTAGCTTTCTCAAACTCAGGAGATTATTGTGTCATGATGGAAGATGATTGAACTCAGAGGTAAGGCCACATGGAGCCAAGGAGGCATTGTGACATGAAGAAAGCAAGGATTCCACTGTGGCCCAACTGAACCACATGGAACCAAGGAGCCACTGTGACACATTGGAGCTTTTTCAGACCAAGGAGACCATTGTGACGTGATGGAAGATGATTGAACTCACAGGTAAGGCCACATTCATTCAAGGAGTCGATTTGACACGAAGAATGCAAGGACTCCTATGTGACACGACAGATCCGCATGGCGCATGGAACCAAGGGGCCACAGTTACACAGTGGAGCTTTTTGAGACCAAGGAGTCATTGTGACATGATGGAAGATGCTGAAACCAACAGGCAAGGCCACATGGAGCCAAGAGCCATTGTGACATGAAGAAAGCACATTTAACATTGCGACATGACAGAACTGCATGGAACCAAGGGGACACTGTGACACAATGGAGCTTTTGGAAACCAAGGAGACCATTGTGACATGGTGGAAGATGATTGAACCAACAGGTAAGGCCACATGGAATCATGGCGCCATGGTGACACTCTGTAGCTTTCTCAAACCAAGGAGATTTTTGTGACATGATGGAAGATGATTGAACTCAGAGGTAAGGCCACATGGAGACAAGGAGGCACTTTGACATGACGAAGGCAAGGATTCCACTGTGGCCTGACTGAACCACATGGAACCAAGGAGCCACTGTGACACAGGGGAGTTTTTTCAAACTCAGGAGACCATTGTGACATGATGGAAGATGATGGAACTCACAGGTAGGGCCACATTAAAATGAGGAGCCATGGTGACACTGTAGAGCTTTGCAATCCAAGGAGACTATTATGACATGATGGCAGATGATTGCACTCAGAGGTAAGGCCACATGGAGACAAGGAGGCATTGTGACATGAAGAAAGCAAGGATTCCAGTGGTGCCTAATAGAACCACATCGAACCAAGCAGTCATTGTGACACAGTGGAGCTTTTTAAGGCCAAGGAGACCATTGCGACACAATGGAAGTGATTGAACACACAGGTAAGGCCACTTGAAGCCAAGCAGCCGTTCTCACACAAAGAAAGCAAGGATTCCATTGTGACACGAGAGATCCGCATGGCGCATGGAACCAAGGGGCCACAGTTACACAGTGGAGCTTTTTGAGACCAAGGAGTCATTGTGACATGATGGAAGATGCTGAAACCAACAGGCAAGGCCACATGCAGCCAGGGGCCATTGTGACATGAAGAAAGCAAGGATTCCATTGTGACATGACAGAACTGCATGGAACCAAGGGGACACTGTGACACAATGGAGCTTTTGGAAACCAAGGAGACCATTGTGACATGGTGGAAGATGATTGAACCAACAGGTAAGGCCACATGGAACGGAGGAGCCATGGTGACACTCTGTAGAGCTTTTTCAATCCAAGGAGACTATGATGACATGATGGCAGATGATTGAACTCACAGGTAAGGCCACATGGAGACGAGGAGGCATTGTGACATGAAGAAAGCAAGGATTCCATTGTGGCCTAACTGAACCACATGAAACTAAGGGGCCGGCCGCTGTGACACAGTGGAACTTTTTCAGACCCAGGAGACCATTGTGACATGATGGAAGATGATTGAACCAACAGGTAAGGCCCCATGGAATGAAGGAGCCTTGGTGACACTGTAGAGCTTTTTCAAGCCAAGGAGATTATGGTGACGTGATGGAAGATGATTGAACTCAGAGGTAAGGCCACATGGAGCCAAGGAGGCACTGTGACATGACGAAAGCAAGGATTCCATTGTGGCCTAAGAGAACATCATGGAACCATGGAGCCACTGTGACACAGTGGAGTTTTTTCAAACTCAGGAGACGATTGTGACATGATGGCAGATGATTGAACAAACAGGCAAGGCCACATGCAGTCAAGGAGTCATTTTGATATGAAGAAAGCAAGGACTCCATTGTGACACGACAGAACCGCATGGAACCAAGAGGCCACTGTGACACATTGGAGCTTTTTCAGACCAAGGAGACCATTATGACATGATGGAAGAAGAATAAACCAACAGGTAAGGCCACATGGAGCCAAGGAGGCATTGTGACATGACGAAGGCAAGGATTCCACTGTGGCCTGACTGAACCACATGGAACCAAGGAGCCACTGTGACACAGGGGAGTTTTTTCAAACTCAGGAGACGATTGTGACATGATGGGAGATGATTGAACTCACAAGTAAGGCCACATTAAAATGAGGAGCCATGGTGACACTGTAGAGCTTTGCAATCCAAGGAGACTATTATGACATGATGGCAGATGATTGCACTCAGAGGTAAGGCCACATGGAGACAAGGAGGCATTGTGACATGAAGAAAGCAAGGATTCCACTGTGGCCTAACAGAACCACATGGAACCAAGGAGCCACTGGGACACAGAGGAGCTTTTTCAGTCCAAGGAGACCGTTGGGACATGATGGAAGATGATTGAACTCACAGGTAAGGCCACATGGAGCCAAGTATTCTTTTTGACAGGAAAAAAGCAAGGACTCCTTTGTGACATGACAGAACCGCATGGCGCGTGGAACCAAGGGGCCACTGTTACACAGTGGAGCTTTTTCAGACCAAGGAGTTATTGTGATATGATGGAAGATGATTGAACCAACAGGTAAGGCCCCATGGAATGAAGGAGCCCTGGTGACACTCTAGAGCTTTTTCAAGCCAAGGAGATTTTGTGACGTGATGGAAGATGATTGAACTCCGAGGTAAGGCCACATGGAGCCAAGGAGGCACTTTGACATGACGAAAGCAAGGATTCCAGTGTGGCCTAAGTGAACCTGATGGAACCAAGGAGCCACTGTGACACAGTGGGGTTTTTTCAAACTCAGGAGACGATTGTGACATGATGGAAGAAGCTGAAACCAACAGGCAAGGCCACATGGAGCCAAGGGCCATTGTGACATGAAGAAAGCAAGGATTCCATTGTGACATGACAGAACTGCATGGAACCAAGGGGCCACTGTGACACAATGGAGCTTTTGGAAACCAAGGAGACCATTGTGACATGGTGGAAGATGATTGAACCAACAGGTAAGGCCACAAGGAATCATGGCGCCATGGTGACACTCTGTAGCTTTCTCAAACTCAGGAGATTATTGTGTCATGATGGAAGATGATTGAACTCAGAGGTAAGGCCACATGGAGCCAAGGAGGCATTGTGACATGAAGAAAGCAAGGATTCCACTGTGGCCCAACTGAACCACATGGAACCAAGGAGCCACTGTGACACATTGGAGCTTTTTCAGACCAAGGAGACCATTGTGACGTGATGGAAGATGATTGAACTCACAGGTAAGGCCACATTCATTCAAGGAGTCGATTTGACACGAAGAATGCAAGGACTCCTATGTGACACGACAGATCCGCATGGCGCATGGAACCAAGGGGCCACAGTTACACAGTGGAGCTTTTTGAGACCAAGGAGTCATTGTGACATGATGGAAGATGCTGAAACCAACAGGCAAGGCCACATGGAGCCAAGAGCCATTGTGACATGAAGAAAGCACATTTAACATTGCGACATGACAGAACTGCATGGAACCAAGGGGACACTGTGACACAATGGAGCTTTTGGAAACCAAGGAGACCATTGTGACATGGTGGAAGATGATTGAACCAACAGGTAAGGCCACATGGAATCATGGCGCCATGGTGACACTCTGTAGCTTTCTCAAACCAAGGAGATTTTTGTGACATGATGGAAGATGATTGAACTCAGAGGTAAGGCCACATGGAGACAAGGAGGCACTTTGACATGACGAAGGCAAGGATTCCACTGTGGCCTGACTGAACCACATGGAACCAAGGAGCCACTGTGACACAGGGGAGTTTTTTCAAACTCAGGAGACCATTGTGACATGATGGAAGATGATGGAACTCACAGGTAGGGCCACATTAAAATGAGGAGCCATGGTGACACTGTAGAGCTTTGCAATCCAAGGAGACTATTATGACATGATGGCAGATGATTGCACTCAGAGGTAAGGCCACATGGAGACAAGGAGGCATTGTGACATGAAGAAAGCAAGGATTCCAGTGGTGCCTAATAGAACCACATCGAACCAAGCAGTCATTGTGACACAGTGGAGCTTTTTAAGGCCAAGGAGACCATTGCGACACAATGGAAGTGATTGAACACACAGGTAAGGCCACTTGAAGCCAAGCAGCCGTTCTCACACAAAGAAAGCAAGGATTCCATTGTGACACGAGAGATCCGCATGGCGCATGGAACCAAGGGGCCACAGTTACACAGTGGAGCTTTTTGAGACCAAGGAGTCATTGTGACATGATGGAAGATGCTGAAACCCACAGGCAAGGCCACATGCAGCCAGGGGCCATTGTGACATGAAGAAAGCAAGGATTCCATTGTGACATGACAGAACTGCATGGAACCAAGGGGACACTGTGACACAATGGAGCTTTTGGAAACCAAGGAGACCATTGTGACATGGTGGAAGATGATTGAACCAACAGGTAAGGCCACATGGAACGGAGGAGCCATGGTGACACTCTGTAGAGCTTTTTCAATCCAAGGAGACTATGATGACATGATGGCAGATGATTGAACTCACAGGTAAGGCCACATGGAGACGAGGAGGCATTGTGACATGAAGAAAGCAAGGATTCCATTGTGGCCTAACTGAACCACATGAAACTAAGGGGCCGGCCGCTGTGACACAGTGGAACTTTTTCAGACCCAGGAGACCATTGTGACATGATGGAAGATGATTGAACCAACAGGTAAGGCCCCATGGAATGAAGGAGCCTTGGTGACACTGTAGAGCTTTTTCAAGCCAAGGAGATTATGGTGACGTGATGGAAGATGATTGAACTCAGAGGTAAGGCCACATGGAGCCAAGGAGGCACTGTGACATGACGAAAGCAAGGATTCCATTGTGGCCTAAGAGAACATCATGGAACCATGGAGCCACTGTGACACAGTGGAGTTTTTTCAAACTCAGGAGACGATTGTGACATGATGGCAGATGATTGAACAAACAGGCAAGGCCACATGCAGTCAAGGAGTCATTTTGATATGAAGAAAGCAAGGACTCCATTGTGACACGACAGAACCGCATGGAACCAAGAGGCCACTGTGACACATTGGAGCTTTTTCAGACCAAGGAGACCATTATGACATGATGGAAGAAGAATAAACCAACAGGTAAGGCCACATGGAGCCAAGGAGGCATTGTGACATGACGAAGGCAAGGATTCCACTGTGGCCTGACTGAACCACATGGAACCAAGGAGCCACTGTGACACAGGGGAGTTTTTTCAAACTCAGGAGACCATTGTGACATGATGGGAGATGATTGAACTCACAGGTAAGGCCACATTAAAATGAGGAGCCATGGTGACACTGTAGAGCTTTGCAATCCAAGGAGACTATTATGACATGATGGCAGATGATTGCACTCAGAGGTAAGGCCACATGGAGACAAGGAGGCATTGTGACATGAAGAAAGCAAGGATTCCACTGTGGCCTAACAGAACCGCATGGAACCAAGGAGCCACTGGGACACAGAGGAGCTTTTTCAGTCCAAGGAGACCGTTGGGACATGATGGAAGATGATTTAACATACAGGGAAGGCCACATGGAGCCAAGTATTCTTTTTGACAGGAAAAAAGCAAGGACTCCTTTGTGACATGACAGAACCGCATGGCGCGTGGAACCAAGGGGCCACTGTTACACAGTGGAGCTTTTTCAGACCAAGGAGTTATTGTGATATGATGGAAGATGATTGAACCAACAGGTAAGGCCCCATGGAATGAAGGAGCCCTGGTGACACTCTAGAGCTTTTTCAAGCCAAGGAGATTATGGTGACGTGATGGAAGATGATTGAACTCCGAGGTAAGGCCACATGGAGCCAAGGAGGCACTTTGACATGACGAAAGCAAGGATTCCAGTGTGGCCTAAGTGAACCTGATGGAACCAAGGAGCCACTGTGACACAGTGGGGTTTTTTCAAACTCAGGAGACGATTGTGACATGATGGAAGAAGCTGAAACCAACAGGCAAGGCCACATGCAGCCAGGGGCCATTGTGACATGAAGAAAGCAAGGATTCCATTGTGACATGACAGAACTGCATGGAACCAAGGGGACACTGTGACACAATGGAGCTTTTGGAAACCAAGGAGACCATTGTGACATGGTGGAAGATGATTGAACCAACAGGTAAGGCCACAAGGAATCATGGCGCCATGGTGACACTCTGTAGCTTTCTCAAACTCAGGAGATTATTGTGTCATGATGGAAGATGATTGAACTCAGAGGTAAGGCCACATGGAGCCAAGGAGGCATTGTGACATGAAGAAAGCAAGGATTCCACTGTGGCCCAACTGAACCACATGGAACCAAGGAGCCACTGTGACACATTGGAGCTTTTTCAGACCAAGGAGACCATTGTGACGTGATGGAAGATGATTGAACTCACAGGTAAGGCCACATTCATTCAAGGAGTCGATTTGACACGAAGAATGCAAGGACTCCTATGTGACACGACAGATCCGCATGGCGCATGGAACCAAGGGGCCACAGTTACACAGTGGAGCTTTTTGAGACCAAGGAGTCATTGTGACATGATGGAAGATGCTGAAACCAACAGGCAAGGCCACATGGAGCCAAGAGCCATTGTGACATGAAGAAAGCACATTTAACATTGCGACATGACAGAACTGCATGGAACCAAGGGGCCACTGTGACACAATGGAGCTTTTGGAAACCAAGGAGACCATTGTGACATGGTGGAAGATGATTGAACCAACAGGTAAGGCCACATGGAATCATGGCGCCATGGTGACACTCTGTAGCTTTCTCAAACCAAGGAGATTTTTGTGACATGATGGAAGATGATTGAACTCAGAGGTAAGGCCACATGGAGACAAGGAGGCACTTTGACATGACGAAGGCAAGGATTCCACTGTGGTCTAACAGAACCACATGGAACCAAGGAGCCACTGGGACACAGTGGAGGTTTTTCAGTCCAAGGAGACCGTTGGGACATGATGGAAGATGATTTAATTCTAAGGTATGGCCACATGCAGACTGGGAGTCGTTTTGACACGAAGAAAGCAAGGATTCCATTGTGACACAACAGAACCACATGGCACATGGAACCAAGAGGCCACTGTGACACATTGGAGCTTTTTGAGACCCAGGAGACCATTGTGACATGATGGAAGAAGATTGAACCAACAGGTAAGGCCACATGGAACGGAGGAGCCATGGTGACACTCTGTAGAGTTTTTTCAATCCAAGGAGACTATTATGACATGATGGCAGATGATTGAACTCAGAGGTAAGGCCACATGGAGCCAAGGAGGCACTGTGACATGAAGAAAGCAAGGATTCCATTGTGGCCTAACTGAACCACATGAAACTAAGGGGCCGGCCGCTGTGACACAGTGGAACTTTTTCAGACCCAGAGGACCATTGTGACATGATGGAGGTTGATTGAAACAACATGTAAGGCCCCATGGAATGAAGGAGCCTTGGTGACACACTAGAGCATTTTCAAGCCAAGGAGATTATGGTGACATGATGGAAGATGATTGAACTCAGAGGTAAGGCCACATGGAGCCAAGGAGGCACTGTGACATGAAGAAAGCAAGGATTCCATTGTGGCCTAAGAGAACATCATGGAACCATGGAGCCACTGTGACACAGTGGAGTTTTTTCAGACCAAGGAGACCATTGTGACGTGATGGAAGATGATTGAACTCACAGGTAAGGCCACATTCATTCAAGGAGTCGATTTGACACGAAGAATGCAAGGACTCCTATGTGACACGACAGATCCGCATGGCGCATGGAACCAAGGGGCTACAGTTACACAGTGGAGCTTTTTGAGACCAAGGAGTCATTGTGACATGATGGAATATGCTGAAACCAACAGGCAAGGCCACATGGAATCATGGCGCCATGGTGACAC
This sequence comes from Anomalospiza imberbis, assembly GCF_031753505.1. Lineage (NCBI taxonomy): Eukaryota > Metazoa > Chordata > Aves > Passeriformes > Viduidae > Anomalospiza > Anomalospiza imberbis. The sequence goes on from NW_027099420.1 coordinate 255,947, forward strand.
TCTGTAGCTTTCTCAAACCAAGGAGATTTTTGTGACCTGATGGAAGATGATTGAACACTGAGGTAAGGCCACATGGAGCCAAGGAGGCACTTTGACATGACGAAGGCAAGGATTCCACTGTGGCCTGACTGAACCACATGGAACCAAGGAACCACTGTGACACAGGGGAGTTTTTTCAAACTCAGGAGACGATTGTGACATGATGGGAGATGATTGAACTCACAGGTAGGGCCACATTAAAATGAGGAGCCATGGTGACACTGTAGAGCTTTGCAATCCAAGGAGACTATTATGACATGATGGCAGATGATTGAACTCAGAGGTAAGGCCACATGGAGACAAGGAGGCATTGTGACATGAAGAAAGCAAGGATTCCAGTGGTGCCTAATAGAACCACATCGAACCAAGGAGTCACTGTGACACAGTGGAGCTTTTTAAGGCCAAGGAGACCATTGCGACACAATGGAAGTGATTGAACACACAGGTAAGGCCGCTTGAAGCCAAGCAGCCGTTCTCACACAAAGAAAGCAAGGATTCCATTGTGACACGACAGATCCGCATGGCGCATGGAACCAAGGGGCCACAGTTACACAGTGGAGCTTTTTGAGACCAAGGAGTCATTGTGACATGATGGAAGATGCTGAAACCAACAGGCAAGGCCACATGCAGCCAGGGGCCATTGTGACATGAAGAAAGCAAGGATTCCATTGTGACATGACAGAACTGCATGGAACCAAGGGGCCACTGTGACACAATGGAGCTTTTGGAAACCAAGGAGACCATTGTGACATGGTGGAAGATGATTGAACCAACAGGTAAGGCCACATGGAACGGAGGAGCCATGGTGACACTCTGTAGAGCTTTTTCAATCCAAGGAGACTATTATGGCATGATGGCAGATGATTGAACTCAGAGGTAAGGCCACATGGAGACGAGGAGGCATTGTGACATGAAGAAAGCAAGGATTCCATTGTGGCCTAACTGAACCACATGAAACTAAGGGGCCGGCCGCTGTGACACAGTGGAACTTTTTCAGACCCAGGAGACCATTGTGACATGATGGAAGATGATTGAACCAACAGGTAAGGCCCCATGGAATGAAGGAGCCTTGGTGACACTGTAGAGCTTTTTCAAGCCAAGGAGATTATGGTGACGTGATGGAAGATGATTGAACTCAGAGGTAAGGCCACATGGAGCCAAGGAGGCACTGTGACATGACGAAAGCAAGGATTCCATTGTGGCCTAAGAGAACATCATGGAACCATGGAGCCACTGTGACACAGTGGAGTTTTTTCAAACTCAGGAGATGATTGTGACATGATGGCAGATGATTGAACAAACAGGCAAGGCCACATGCAGTCAAGGAGTCATTTTGATATGAAGAAAGCAAGGACTCCATTGTGACACGACAGAACCGCATGGCGCATGGAACCAAGAGGCCACTGTGACACATTGGAGCTTTTTCAGACCAAGGAGACCATTATGACATGATGGAAGAAGAATAAACCAACAGGTAAGGCCACATGGAGCCAAGGAGGCATTGTGACATGACGAAGGCAAGGATTCCACTGTGGCCTGACTGAACCACATGGAACCAAAGAGCCACTGTGACACAGGGGAGTTTTTTCAAACTCAGGAGACGATTGTGACATGATGGGAGATGATTGAACTCACAGGTAAGGCCACATTAAAATGAGGAGCCATGGTGACACTGAAGAGCTTTGCAATCCAAGGAGACTATTATGACATGATGGCAGATGATTGCACTCAGAGGTAAGGCCACATGGAGACAAGGAGGCATTGTGACATGAAGAAAGCAAGGATTCCACTGTGGCCTAACAGAACCACATGGAACCAAGGAGCCACTGGGACACAGAGGAGCTTTTTCAGTCCAAGGAGACCGTTGGGACATGATGGAAGATGATTGAACTCACAGGGAAGGCCACATGGAGCCAAGTATTCTTTTTGACAGGAAAAAAGCAAGGACTCCTTTGTGACATGACAGAACCGCATGGCGCGTGTAACCAAGGGGCCACTGTTACACAGTGGAGCTTTTTCAGACCAAGGAGTTATTGTGATATGATGGAAGATGATTGAACCAACAGGTAAGGCCCCATGGAATGAAGGAGCCCTGGTGACACTCTAGAGCTTTTTCAAGCCAAGGAGATTTTGTGACGTGATGGAAGATGATTGAACTCCGAGGTAAGGCCACATGGAGCCAAGGAGGCACTTTGACATGACGAAAGCAAGGATTCCAGTGTGGCCTAAGTGAACCTGATGGAACCAAGGAGCCACTGTGACACAGTGGGGTTTTTTCAAACTCAGGAGACGATTGTGACATGATGGAAGAAGCTGAAACCAACAGGCAAGGCCACATGGAGCCAAGGGCCATTGTGACATGAAGAAAGCAAGGATTCCATTGTGACATGACAGAACTGCATGGAACCAAGGGGCCACTGTGACACAATGGAGCTTTTGGAAACCAAGGAGACCATTGTGACATGGTGGAAGATGATTGAACCAACAGGTAAGGCCACAAGGAATCATGGCGCCATGGTGACACTCTGTAGCTTTCTCAAACTCAGGAGATTATTGTGTCATGATGGAAGATGATTGAACTCAGAGGTAAGGCCACATGGAGCCAAGGAGGCATTGTGACATGAAGAAAGCAAGGATTCCACTGTGGCCCAACTGAACCACATGGAACCAAGGAGCCACTGTGACACATTGGAGCTTTTTCAGACCAAGGAGACCATTGTGACGTGATGGAAGATGATTGAACTCACAGGTAAGGCCACATTCATTCAAGGAGTCGATTTGACACAAAGAATGCAAGGACTCCTATGTGACACGACAGATCCGCATGGCGCATGGAACCAAGGGGCCACAGTTACACAGTGGAGCTTTTTGAGACCAAGGAGTCATTGTGACATGATGGAAGATGCTGAAACCAACAGGCAAGGCCACATGGAGCCAAGAGCCATTGTGACATGAAGAAAGCACATTTAACATTGCGACATGACAGAACTGCATGGAACCAAGGGGCCACTGTGACACAATGGAGCTTTTGGAAACCAAGGAGACCATTGTGACATGGTGGAAGATGATTGAACCAACAGGTAAGGCCACATGGAATCATGGCGCCATGGTGACACTCTGTAGCTTTCTCAAACCAAGGAGATTTTTGTGACATGATGGAAGATGATTGAACTCAGAGGTAAGGCCACATGGAGACAAGGAGGCACTTTGACATGACGAAGGCAAGGATTCCACTGTGGCCTGACTGAACCACATGGAACCAAGGAGCCACTGTGACACAGGGGAGTTTTTTCAAACTCAGGAGACCATTGTGACGTGATGGAAGATGAATGAACTCACAGGTCGGGCCACATTAAAATGAGGAGCCATGGTGACACTGTAGAGCTTTGCAATCCAAGGAGACTATTATGACATGATGGCAGATGATTGAACTCAGAGGTAAGGCCACATGGAGACAAGGAGGCATTGTGACATGAAGAAAGCAAGGATTCCAGTGGTGCCTAATAGAACCACATCGAACCAAGCAGTCACTGTGACACAGTGGAGCTTTTTAAGGCCAAGGAGACCATTGCGACACAATGGAAGTGATTGAACACACAGGTAAGGCCGCTTGAAGCCAAGCAGCCGTTCTCACACAAAGAAAGCAAGGATTCCATTGTGACACGACAGATCCGCATGGCGCATGGAACCAAGGGGCCACAGTTACACAGTGGAGCTTTTTGAGACCAAGGAGTCATTGTGACATGATGGAAGATGCTGAAACCAACAGGCAAGGCCACATGGAGCCAGGGGCCATTGTGACATGAAGAAAGCAAGGATTCCATTGTGACATGACAGAACTGCATGGAACCAAGGGGACACTGTGACACAATGGAGCTTTTGGAAACCAAGGAGACCATTGTGACATGGTGGAAGATGATTGAACCAACAGGTAAGGCCACATGGAACGGAGGAGCCATGGTGACACTCTGTAGAGCTTTTTCAATCCAAGGAGACTATGATGACATGATGGCAGATGATTGAACTCACAGGTAAGGCCACATGGAGACGAGGAGGCATTGTGACATGAAGAAAGCAAGGATTCCATTGTGGCCTAACTGAACCACATGAAACTAAGGGGCCGGCCGCTGTGACACAGTGGAACTTTTTCAGACCCAGGAGACCATTGTGACATGATGGAAGATGATTGAACCAACAGGTAAGGCCCCATGGAATGAAGGAGCCCTGGTGACACTGTAGAGCTTTTTCAAGCCAAGGAGATTATGGTGACGTGATGGAAGATGATTGAACTCCGAGGTAAGGCCACATGGAGCCAAGGAGGCACTGTGACATGACGAAAGCAAGGATTCCATTGTGGCCTAAGAGAACATCATGGAACCATGGAGCCACTGTGACACAGTGGAGTTTTTTCAAACTCAGGAGACGATTGTGACATGATGGCAGATGATTGAACAAACAGGCAAGGCCACATGCAGTCAAGGAGTCATTTTGATATGAAGAAAGCAAGGACTCCATTGTGACACGACAGAACCGCATGGAACCAAGAGGCCACTGTGACACATTGGAGCTTTTTCAGACCAAGGAGACCATTATGACATGATGGAAGAAGAATAAACCAACAGGTAAGGCCACATGGAGCCAAGGAGGCATTGTGACATGACGAAGACAAGGATTCCACTGTGGCCTGACTGAACCACATGGAACCAAGGAGCCACTGTGACACAGGGGAGTTTTTTCAAACTCAGGAGACCATTGTGACATGATGGGAGATGATTGAACTCACAGGTAAGGCCACATTAAAATGAGGAGCCATGGTGGCACTGTAGAGCTTTGCAATCCAAGGAGACTATTATGACATGATGGCAGATGATTGAACTCAGAGGTAAGGCCACATGGAGCCAAGGAGGCATTGTGACATGAATAAAGCAAGGATTCCACTGTGGCCTAACAGAACCGCATGGAACCAAGGAGCCACTGGGACACAGAGGAGCTTTTTCAGTCCAAGGAGACCGTTGGGACATGATGGAAGATGATTTAACATACAGGGAAGGCCACATGGAGCCAAGTATTCTTTTTGACAGGAAAAAAGCAAGGACTCCTATGTGACACGACAGATCCGCATGGCGCATGGAACCAAGGGGCCACAGTTACACAGTGGAGCTTTTTGAGACCAAGGAGTCATTGTGACATGATGGAAGATGCTGAAACCAACAGGCAAGGCCACATGGAGCCAAGAGCCATTGTGACATGAAGAAAGCACATTTAACATTGCGACATGACAGAACTGCATGGAACCAAGGGGCCACTGTGACACAATGGAGCTTTTGGAAACCAAGGAGACCATTGTGACATGGTGGAAGATGATTGAACCAACAGGTAAGGCCACATGGAATCATGGCGCCATGGTGACACTCTGTAGCTTTCTCAAACCAAGGAGATTTTTGTGACATGATGGAAGATGATTGAACTCAGAGGTAAGGCCACATGGAGACAAGGAGGCACTTTGACATGACGAAGGCAAGGATTCCACTGTGGCCTGACTGAACCACATGGAACCAAGGAGCCACTGTGACACAGGGGAGTTTTTTCAAACTCAGGAGACCATTGTGACGTGATGGAAGATGAATGAACTCACAGGTCGGGCCACATTAAAATGAGGAGCCATGGTGACACTGTAGAGCTTTGCAATCCAAGGAGACTATTATGACATGATGGCAGATGATTGAACTCAGAGGTAAGGCCACATGGAGACAAGGAGGCATTGTGACATGAAGAAAGCAAGGATTCCAGTGGTGCCTAATAGAACCACATCGAACCAAGCAGTCACTGTGACACAGTGGAGCTTTTTAAGGCCAAGGAGACCATTGCGACACAATGGAAGTGATTGAACACACAGGTAAGGCCGCTTGAAGCCAAGCAGCCGTTCTCACACAAAGAAAGCAAGGATTCCATTGTGACACGACAGATCCGCATGGCGCATGGAACCAAGGGGCCACAGTTACACAGTGGAGCTTTTTGAGACCAAGGAGTCATTGTGACATGATGGAAGATGCTGAAACCAACAGGCAAGGCCACATGGAGCCAGGGGCCATTGTGACATGAAGAAAGCAAGGATTCCATTGTGACATGACAGAACTGCATGGAACCAAGGGGACACTGTGACACAATGGAGCTTTTGGAAACCAAGGAGACCATTGTGACATGGTGGAAGATGATTGAACCAACAGGTAAGGCCACATGGAACGGAGGAGCCATGGTGACACTCTGTAGAGCTTTTTCAATCCAAGGAGACTATGATGACATGATGGCAGATGATTGAACTCACAGGTAAGGCCACATGGAGACGAGGAGGCATTGTGACATGAAGAAAGCAAGGATTCCATTGTGGCCTAACTGAACCACATGAAACTAAGGGGCCGGCCGCTGTGACACAGTGGAACTTTTTCAGACCCAGGAGACCATTGTGACATGATGGAAGATGATTGAACCAACAGGTAAGGCCCCATGGAATGAAGGAGCCCTGGTGACACTGTAGAGCTTTTTCAAGCCAAGGAGGTTATGGTGACGTGATGGAAGATGATTGAACTCCGAGGTAAGGCCACATGGAGCCAAGGAGGCACTGTGACATGACGAAAGCAAGGATTCCATTGTGGCCTAAGAGAACATCATGGAACCATGGAGCCACTGTGACACAGTGGAGTTTTTTCAAACTCAGGAGACGATTGTGACATGATGGCAGATGATTGAACAAACAGGCAAGGCCACATGCAGTCAAGGAGTCATTTTGATATGAAGAAAGCAAGGACTCCATTGTGACACGACAGAACCGCATGGAACCAAGAGGCCACTGTGACACATTGGAGCTTTTTCAGACCAAGGAGACCATTATGACATGATGGAAGAAGAATAAACCAACAGGTAAGGCCACATGGAGCCAAGGAGGCGTTGTGACATGACGAAGACAAGGATTCCACTGTGGCCTGACTGAACCACATGGAACCAAGGAGCCACTGTGACACAGGGGAGTTTTTTCAAACTCAGGAGACCATTGTGACATGATGGGAGATGATTGAACTCACAGGTAAGGCCACATTAAAATGAGGAGCCATGGTGGCACTGTAGAGCTTTGCAATCCAAGGAGACTATTATGACATGATGGAAGATGATTGAACTCAGAGGTAAGGCCACATGGAGCCAAGGAGGCATTGTGACATGAATAAAGCAAGGATTCCACTGTGGCCTAACAGAACCGCATGGAACCAAGGAGCCACTGGGACACAGAGGAGCTTTTTCAGTCCAAGGAGACCGTTGGGACATGATGGAAGATGATTTAACATACAGGGAAGGCCACATGGAGCCAAGTATTCTTTTTGACAGGAAAAAAGCAAGGACTCCTATGTGACACGACAGATCCGCATGGCGCATGGAACCAAGGGGCCACAGTTACACAGTGGAGCTTTTTGAGACCAAGGAGTCATTGTGACATGATGGAAGATGCTGAAACCAACAGGCAAGGCCACATGGAGCCAAGAGCCATTGTGACATGAAGAAAGCACATTTAACATTGCGACATGACAGAACTGCATGGAACCAAGGGGCCACTGTGACACAATGGAGCTTTTGGAAACCAAGGAGACCATTGTGACATGGTGGAAGATGATTGAACCAACAGGTAAGGCCACATGGAATCATGGCGCCATGGTGACACTCTGTAGCTTTCTCAAACCAAGGAGATTTTTGTGACATGATGGAAGATGATTGAACTCAGAGGTAAGGCCACATGGAGACAAGGAGGCACTTTGACATGACGAAGGCAAGGATTCCACTGTGGCCTGACTGAACCACATGGAACCAAGGAGCCACTGTGACACAGGGGAGTTTTTTCAAACTCAGGAGACCATTGTGACATGATGGAAGATGATGGAACTCACAGGTAGGGCCACATTAAAATGAGGAGCCATGGTGACACTGTAGAGCTTTGCAATCCAAGGAGACTATTATGACATGATGGCAGATGATTGCACTCAGAGGTAAGGCCACATGGAGACAAGGAGGCATTGTGACATGAAGAAAGCAAGGATTCCAGAGGTGCCTAATAGAACCACATCGAACCAAGGAGTCACTGTGACACAGTGGAGCTTTTTAAGGCCAAGGAGACCATTGCGACACAATGGAAGTGATTGAACACACAGGTAAGGCCACTTGAAGCCAAGCAGCCGTTCTCACACAAAGAAAGCAAGGATTCCATTGTGACATGAGAGATCCGCATGGCGCATGGAACCAAGGGGCCACAGTTACACAGTGGAGCTTTTTGAGACAAAGGAGTCATTGTGACATGATGGAAGATGCTGAAACCAACAGGCAAGGCCACATGGAGCCAGGGGCCATTGTGACATGAAGAAAGCAAGGATTCCATTGTGACCTGACAGAACTGCATGGAACCAAGGGGCCACTGTGACACAATGGAGCTTTTGGAAACCAAGGAGACCATTGTGACATGGTGGAAGATGATTGAACCAACAGGTAAGGATACATGGAACGGAGGAGCCATGGTGACACTCTGTAGAGCTTTTTCAATCCAAGGAGACTATTATGACATGATGGCAGATGATTGAACTCACAGGTAAGGCCACATGGAGACGAGGAGGCATTGTGACATGAAGAAAGCAAGGATTCCATTGTGGCCTAACAGAACCACATGGAACCAAGGAGCCACTGGGACACAGAGGAGCTTTTTCAGTCCAAGGAGACCGTTGGGACATGATGGAAGATGATTGAACACACAGGGAAGGCCACATGGAGCCAAGTATTCTTTTTGACAGGAAAAAAGCAAGGACTCCTTTGTGACATGACAGAACCGCATGGCGCGTGGAACCAAGGGGCCACTGTTACACAGTGGAGCTTTTTCAGACCAAGGAGTTATTGTGATATGATGGAAGATGATTGAACCAACAGGTAAGGCCCCATGGAATGAAGGAGCCCTGGTGACACTCTAGAGCTTTTTCAAGCCAAGGAGATTATGGTGACGTGATGGAAGATGATTGAACTCCGAGGTATGGCCACATGGAGCCAAGGAGGCACTTTGACATGACGAAAGCAAGGATTCCAGTGTGGCCTAAGTGAACCTGATGGAACCAAGGAGCCACTGTGACACAGTGGGGTTTTTTCAAACTCAGGAGATGATTGTGACATGATGGAAGAAGCTGAAACCAACAGGCAAGGCCACATGGAGCCAAGGGCCATTGTGACATGAAGAAAGCAAGGATTCCATTGTGACATGACAGAACTGCATGGAACCAAGGGGCCACTGTGACACAATGGAGCTTTTGGAAACCAAGGAGACCATTGTGACATGGTGGAAGATGATTGAACCAACAGGTAAGGCCACAAGGAATCATGGCGCCATGGTGACACTCTGTAGCTTTCTCAAACTCAGGAGATTATTGTGTCATGATGGAAGATGATTGAACTCAGAGGTAAGGCCACATGGAGCCAAGGAGGCATTGTGACATGAAGAAAGCAAGGATTCCACTGTGGCCCAACTGAACCACATGGAACCAAGGAGCCACTGTGACACATTGGAGCTTTTTCAGACCAAGGAGACCATTGTGACGTGATGGAAGATGATTGAACTCACAGGTAAGGCCACATTCATTCAAGGAGTCGATTTGACACGAAGAATGCAAGGACTCCTATGTGACACGACAGATCCGCATGGCGCATGGAACCAAGGGGCCACAGTTACACAGTGGAGCTTTTTGAGACCAAGGAGTCATTGTGACATGATGGAAGATGCTGAAACCAACAGGCAAGGCCACATGGAGCCAAGAGCCATTGTGACATGAAGAAAGCACATTTAACATTGCGACATGACAGAACTGCATGGAACCAAGTGGCCACTGTGACACAATGGAGCTTTTGGAAACCAAGGAGACCATTGTGACATGGTGGAAGATGATTGAACCAACAGGTAAGGCCACATGGAATCATGGTGCCATGGTGACACTCTGTAGCTTTCTCAAACCAAGGCGATTTTTGTGGCATGATGGAAGATGATTGAACTCAGAGGTAAGGCCACATGGAGACAAGGAGGCACTTTGACATGACGAAGGCAAGGATTCCGCTGTGGCCTGACTGAACCACATGGAACCAAGAAGCCACTGTGACACAGGGGAGTTTTTTCAAACTCAGGAGACCATTGTGACATGATGGAAGATGATGGAACTCACAGGTAGAGCCACATTAAAATGAGGAGCCATGGTGACACTGTAGAGCTTTGCAATCCAAGGAGACTATTATGACATGATGGCAGATGATTGCACTCAGAGGTAAGGCCACATGGAGACAAGGAGGCATTGTGACATGAAGAAAGCAAGGATTCCAGAGGTGCCTAATAGAACCACATCGAACCAAGGAGTCACTGTGACACAGTGGAGCTTTTTAAGGCCAAGGAGACCATTGCGACACAATGGAAGTGATTGAACACACAGGTAAGGCCACTTGAAGCCAAGCAGCCGTTCTCACACAAAGAAAGCAAGGATTCCATTGTGACACGAGAGATCCGCATGGCGCATGGAACCAAGGGGCCACAGTTACACAGTGGAGCTTTTTGAGACCAAGGAGTCATTGTGACATGATGGAAGATGCTGAAACCAACAGGCAAGGCCACATGGAGCCAGGGGCCATTGTGACATGAAGAAAGCAAGGATTCCATTGTGACATGACAGAACTGCATGGAACCAAGGGGCCACTGTGACACAATGGAGCTTTTGGAAACCAAGGAGACCATTGTGACATGGTGGAAGATGATTGAACCAACAGGTAAGGCCACAAGGAATCATGGCGCCATGGTGACACTCTGTAGCTTTCTCAAACTCAGGAGATTATTGTGTCATGATGGAAGATGATTGAACTCAGAGGTAAGGCCACATGGAGCCAAGGAGGCATTGTGACATGAAGAAAGCAAGGATTCCACTGTGGCCCAACTGAACCACATGGAACCAAGGAGCCACTGTGACACATTGGAGCTTTTTCAGACCAAGGAGACCATTGTGACGTGATGGAAGATGATTGAACTCACAGGTAAGGCCACATTCATTCAAGGAGTCGATTTGACACGAAGAATGCAAGGACTCCTATGTGACACGACAGATCCGCATGGCGCATGGAACCAAGGGGCCACAGTTACACAGTGGAGCTTTTTGAGACCAAGGAGTCATTGTGACATGATGGAAGATGCTGAAACCAACAGGCAAGGCCACATGGAGCCAAGAGCCATTGTGACATGAAGAAAGCACATTTAACATTGCGACATGACAGAACTGCATGGAACCAAGGGGCCACTGTGACACAATGGAGCTTTTGGAAACCAAGGAGACCATTGTGACATGGTGGAAGATGATTGAACCAACAGGTAAGGCCACATGGAATCATGGCGCCATGGTGACACTCTGTAGCTTTCTCAAACCAAGGAGATTTTTGTGACATGATGGAAGATGATTGAACTCAGAGGTAAGGCCACATGGAGACAAGGAGGCACTTTGAAATGACGAAGGCAAGGATTCCACTGTGGCCTGACTGAACCACATGGAACCAAGGAGCCACTGTGACACAGGGGAGTTTTTTCAAACTCAGGAGACCATTGTGACGTGATGGAAGATGAATGAACTCACAGGTCGGGCCACATTAAAATGAGGAGCCATGGTGACACTCTGTAGAGCTTTGCAATCCAAGGAGACTATTATGACATGATGGCAGATGATTGCACTCAGAGGTAAGGCCACATGGAGACAAGGAGGCATTGTGACATGAAGAAAGCAAGGATTCCAGAGGTGCCTAATAGAACCACATCGAACCAAGGAGTCACTGTGACACAGTGGAGCTTTTTAAGGCCAAGGAGACCATTGCGACACAATGGAAGTGATTGAACACACAGGTAAGGCCACTTGAAGCCAAGCAGCCGTTCTCACACAAAGAAAGCAAGGATTCCATTGTGACACGAGAGATCCGCATGGCGCATGGAACCAAGGGGCCACAGTTACACAGTGGAGCTTTTTGAGACCAAGGAGTCATTGTGACATGATGGAAGATGCTGATACCAACAGGCAAGGCCACATGGAGCCAGGGGCCATTGTAACATGAAGAAAGCAAGGATTCCATTGTGACCTGACAGAACTGCATGGAACCAAGGGGCCACTGTGACACAATGGAGCTTTTGGAAACCAAGGAGACCATTGTGACATGGTGGAAGATGATTGAACCAACAGGTAAGGCCACATGGAATCATGGTGCCATGGTGACACTCTGTAGCTTTCTCAAACCAAGGCGATTTTTGTGGCATGATGGAAGATGATTGAACTCAGAGGTAAGGCCACATGGAGACAAGGAGGCACTTTGACATGACGAAGGCAAGGATTCCGCTGTGGCCTGACTGAACCACATGGAACCAAGGAGCCACTGTGACACAGGGGAGTTTTTTCAAACTCAGGAGACGATTATGACATGATGGAAGATGATGGAACTCACAGGTAGAGCCACATTAAAATGAGGAGCCATGGTGACACTGTAGAGCTTTGCAATCCAAGGAGACTATTATGACATGATGGCAGATGATTGAACTCAGAGGTAAGGCCACATGGAGACAAGGAGGCATTGTGACATGAAGAAAGCAAGGATTCCACTGTGGCCTGACTGAACCACATGGAACCAAGGAGCCACTGTGACACATTGGAGCTTTTTCAGACCAAGAAGACCATTGTGACATGATGGAAGATGATTGAACTCACAGGTAAGGCCACATTCATTCAAGGAGTCGATTTGACACGAAGAAAGCAAGGATTCCATTGTGACACGACAGATCCGCATGGCGCATGGAAGCAAGAGGCCACTGTGACACATTGGAGCTTTTTCAGACCAAGGAGACCATTGTGACATGATGGAAGAAGATTAAACCAACAGGTAAGGCCACATGGAACGGAGGAGCCATGATGACACTCTGTAGAGCTTTTTCAATCCAAGGAGACTATTATGACATGATGGCAGATGATTGAACTCACAGGTATGGCCACATGCAGACAAGGAGGCATTGTGACATGAAGAAAGCAAGGATTCCATTGTGACCTGACAGAACTGCATGGAACCAAGGGGCCACTGTGACACAATGGAGCTTTTGGAAACCAAGGAGACCATTGTGACATGGTGGAAGATGATTGAACCAACAGGTAAGGCCACATGGAACGGAGGAGCCATGGTGACACTCTGTAGAGCTTTTTCAATCCAAGGAGACTATGATGACATGATGGCAGATGATTGAACTCACAGGTAAGGCCACATGGAGATGAGGAGGCATTGTGACATGAAGAAAGCAAGGATTCCATTGTGGCCTAACTGAACCACATGAAACTAAGGGGCCGGCCGCTGTGACACAGTGGAACTTTTTCAGACCAAGGAGACCATTGGGACATGATGGAAGATGATTGAACCAACAGGTAAGGCCCCATGGAACGAAGGAGCCTTGGTGACACTGTAGAGCTTTTTCAAGCCAAGGAGATTATGGTGACGTGATGGAAGGTGATTGAACTCAGAGGTAAGGCCACATGGAGCGAAGGAGGCACTGTGACATGACGAAAGCAAGGATTCCATTGTGGCCTAAGAGAACATCATGGAACCATGGAGCCACTGTGACACAGTGGAGTTTTTTCAAACTCAGGAGATGATTGTGACATGATGGAAGATGATTGAACAAACAGGCAAGGCCACATGCAGTCAAGGAGTTGTTTTGATATGAAGAAGGAAGGACTCCATTGTGACAAGACAGAACCGCATGGCGCATGGAACCAAGAGGCGACTGTGACACATTGGAGCTTTTTCAGACCAAGGAGACTATTATGACATGATGGCAGATGATTGAACTCACAGGTAAGGCCACATTCATTCAAGGAGTCGATTTGACACGAAGAATGCAAGGACTCCTATGTGACACGAGAGATCCGCATGGCGCATGGAACCAAGGGGCCACAGCTACACAGTGGAGCTTTTTGAGACCAAGGAGTCATTGTGACATGATGGAAGATGCTGAAACCAACAGGCAAGGCCACATGGAGCCAAGAGCCATTGTGACATGAAGAAAGCACATTTAACATTGGGACATGACAGAACTGCATGGAACCAAGGGGCCACTGTGACACAATGGAGCTTTTGGAAACCAAGGAGACCATTGTGACATGGTGGAAGATGATTGAACCAACAGGTAAGGCCACATGGAATCATGGCGCCATGGTGACACTCTGTAGCTTTCTCAAACCAAGGAGATTTTTGTGACATGATGGAAGATGATTGAACTCAGAGGTAAGGCCACATGGAGACAAGGAGGCACTTTGACATGACGAAGGCAAGGATTCCACTGTGGCCTGACTGAACCACATGGAACCAAGGAGCCACTGTGACACAGGGGAGTTTTTTCCGACAAAGGAGACCATTGTGACATGATGGAAGATGATGGAACTCACAGGTAGGGCCACATTAAAATGAGAAGCCATGGTGACACTGTAGAGCTTTGCAATCCAAGGAGACTATTATGACATGATGGCAGATGATTGCACTCAGAGGTAAGGCCACATGGAGACAAGGAGGCATTGTGACATGAAGAAAGCAAGGATTCCAGAGGTGCCTAATAGAACCACATCGAACCAAGGAGTCACTGTGACACAGTGGAGCTTTTTAAGGCCAAGGAGACCATTGCGACACAATGGAAGTGATTGAACACACAGGTAAGGCCACTTGAAGCCAAGCAGCCGTTCTCACACAAAGAAAGCAAGGATTCCATTGTGACACGACAGATCCGCATGGCGCATGGAACCAAGGGGCCACAGTTACACAGTGGAGCTTTTTGAGACCAAGGAGTCATTGTGACATGATGGAAGATGCTGAAACCAACAGGCAAGGCCACATGGAGCCAGGGGCCATTGTGACATGAAGAAAGCAAGGATTCCATTGTGACATGACAGAACTGCATGGAACCAAGGGGCCACTGTGACACAATGGAGCTTTTGGAAACCAAGGAGACCATTGTGACTTGGTGGAAGATGATTGAACCAACAGGTAAGGCCACATGGAACGGAGGAGCCATGGTGACACTCTGTAGAGCTTTTTCAATCCAAGGAGACTATTATGACATGATGGCAGATGATTGAACTCACAGGTAAGGCCACATGGAGACGAGGAGGCATTGTGACATGAAGAAAGCAAGGATTCCATTGTGGCCTAACTGAACCACATGAAACTAAGGGGCCGCCGCTGTGACACAGTGGAACTTTTTCAGACCCAGGAGACCATTGTGACATGATGGAAGATGATTGAACCAACAGGTAAGGCCCCATGGAATGAAGGAGCCCTGGTGACACTGTAGAGCTTTTTCAAGCCAAGGAGATTATGTTGACGTGATGGAAGATGATTGAACTCAGAGGTAAGGCCACATGGAGCCAAGGAGGCACTGTGACATGACGAAAGCAAGGATTCCATTGCGGCCTAAGAGAACATCATGGAACCATGGAGCCACTGTGACACAGTGGAGTTTTTTCAAACTCAGGAGATGATTGTGACATGATGGCAGATAATTGAACAAACAGGCAAGGCCACATGCAGTCAAGGAGTTGTTTTGATATGAAGAAAGCAAGGACTCCATTGTGACACGACAGAACAGCATGGAGCATGGAACCAAGAGGCCACTGTGACACATTGGAGCTTTTTCAGACCAAGGGGACCATTATGACATGATGGAAGAAGATTAAACCAACAGGTAAGGCCACATGGAGCCAAGGAGGCATTGTGACATGACGAAGGCAAGGATTCCACTGTGGCCTGACTGAACCACATGGAACCAAGGAGCCACTGTGACACAGGGGAGTTTTTTCAAACTCAGGAGACGATTGTGACATGATGGAAGATGATGGAACTCACAGGTAGAGCCACATTAAAATGAGGAGCCATGGTGACACTGTAGAGCTTTGCAATCCAAGGAGACTATTATGACATGATGGCAGATGATTGAACTCAGAGGTAAGGCCACATGGAGACAAGGAGGCATTGTGACATGAAGAAAGCAAGGATTCCACTGTGGCCTAACTGAACCACATGGAACCAAGGAGCCACTGTGACACATTGGAGCTTTTTCAGACCAAGAAGACCATTGTGACATGATGGAAGATGATTGAACTCACAGGTAAGGCCACTTGAATCCAAGCAGCCGTTCTCACACAAAGAAAGCAAGGATTCCATTGTGACACGACAGATCCGCATGGCGCATGGAAGCAAGAGGCCACTGTGACACATTGGAGCTTTTTCCGACAAAGGAGACCATTGTGACATGATGGAAGAAGATTAAACCAACAGGTGAGGCCACATGGAATGGAGGAGCCATGGTGACACTCTGTAGAGCTTTTTCAATCCAAGGAGACTATTATGACATGATGGCAGATGATTGAACTCACAGGTATGGCCACATGCAGACGAGGAGGCATTGTGACATGAAGATAGCAAGGATTCCATTGTGGCCTAACTGAACCACTTGAAACCAAGGGGCCGGCTGCTGTGACACAGTGGAACTTTTTCAGACCCAGGAGACCATTGTGACATGATGGAAGATGATTGAACCAACAGGTAAGGCCCCATGGAATGAAGGAGCCCTGGTGACACTGTAGAGCTTTTTCAAGCCAAGGATATTTTGGTGACGTGATGGAAGATGATTGAACTCAGAGGTAAGGCCACATGGAGCCAAGGAGGCACTGTGACATGACGAAAGCAAGGATTCCATTGCGGCCTAAGAGAACATCATGGAACCATGGAGCCACTGTGACACAGTGGAGCTTTTCCAAACTCAGGAGATGATTGTGACATGATGGCAGAAGATTGAACAAACAGGCAAGGCCACATGCAGTCAAGGAGTCGTTTTGATATGAAGAAAGCAAGGACTCCATTGTGACACGACAGATCCGCATGGCGCATGGAACCAAGAGGCCACTGTGACACATTGGAGCTTTTTTAGACCAAGGAGACCATTTTATGACATGATGGAAGAAGAATAAAGCAACAGGTAAGGCCACATGGAGCCAATGAGGCATTGTGACATGAAGAAAGCAAGGATTCCATTGTGACATGACAGAAGTGCATGGAACCAAGGGGCCACTGTGACACAATGGAGCTTTTGGAAACCAAGGAGACCATTGTGACATGGTGGAAGATGATTGAACCAACAGGTAAGGCCACATGGAATCATGGCGCCATGGTGACACTCTGTAGCTTTCTCAACCAAGGAGATTATTGTGTCATGATGGCAGATGATTGAACTCAGAGGTAAGGCCACATGGAGACAAGGAGGCATTGTGACATGAAGAAGCAAGGATTCCAGAGGTGCCTAATAGAACCACATCGAACCAAGGAGTCACTGTGACACAGTGGAGCTTTTTAAGGCCAAGGAGACCATTGCGACACAATGGAAGTGATTGAACACACAGGTAAGGCCACTTGAAGCCAAGCAGCCGTTCTCACACAAAGAAAGCAAGGATTCCATTGTGACACGAGAGATCCGCATGGCGCATGGAACCAAGGGGCCACAGTTACAACAGTGGAGCTTTTTGAGACCAAGGAGTCATTGTGACATGATGGAAGATGCTGATACCAACAGGCAAGGCCACATGGAGCCAGGGGCCATTGTAACATGAAGAAAGCAAGGATTCCATTGTGACCTGACAGAACTGCATGGAACCAAGGGGCCACTGTGAACAATGGAGCTTTTGGAAACCAAGGAGACCATTGTGACATGGTGGAAGATGATTGAACCAACAGGTAAGGCCACATGGAATCATGGTGCCATGGTTGACACTCTGTAGCTTTCTCAAACCAAGGCGATTTTTGTGGCATGATGGAAGATGATTGAACTCAGAGGTAAGGCCACATGGAGACAAGGAGGCACTTTGACATGACGAAGGCAAGGATTCCGCTGTGGCCTGACTGAACCACATGGAACCAAGGAGCCACTGTGACACAGGGGAGTTTTTTCAAACTCAGGAGACGATTATGACATGATGGAAGATGATGGAACTCACAGGTAGAGCCACATTAAAATGAGGAGCCATGGTGACACTGTAGAGCTTTGCAATCCAAGGAGACTATTATGACATGATGGCAGATGATTGAACTCAGAGGTAAGGCCACATGGAGACAAGGAGGCATTGTGACATGAAGAAAGCAAGGATTCCACTGTGGCCTGACTGAACCACATGGAACCAAGGAGCCACTGTGACACATTGGAGCTTTTTCAGACCAAGAAGACCATTGTGACATGATGGAAGATGATTGAACTCACAGGTAAGGCCACATTCATTCAAGGAGTCGATTTGACACGAAGAAAGCAAGGATTCCATTGTGACACGACAGATCCGCATGGCGCATGGAAGCAAGAGGCCACTGTGACACATTGGAGCTTTTTCAGACCAAGGAGACCATTGTGACATGATGGAAGAAGATTAAACCAACAGGTAATGCCACATGGAACGGAGGAGCCATGATGACACTCTGTAGAGCTTTTTCAATCCAAGGAGACTATTATGACATGATGGCAGATGATTGAACTCACAGGTATGGCCACATGCAGACAAGGAGGCATTGTGACATGAAGAAAGCAAGGATTCCATTGTGACCTGACAGAACTGCAATGAACCAAGGGGCCACTGTGACACAATGGAGCTTTTGGAAACCAAGGAGACCATTGTGACATGGTGGAAGATGATTGAACCAACAGGTAAGGCCACATGGAACGGCGGAGCCATGGTGACACTCATGTAGAGCTTTTTCAATCCAAGGAGACTATGATGACATGATGGCAGATGATTGAACTCACAGGTAAGGCCACAATGGAGATGAGGAGGCATTGTGACATGAAGAAAGCAAGGATTCCATTGTGGCCTAACTGAACCACATGAAACTAAGGGGCCGGCCGCTGTGACACAGTGGAACTTTTTCAGACCAAGGAGACCATTGGGACATGATGGAAGATGATTGAACCAACAGGTATGGCCCCATGGAACGAAGGAGCCTTGGTGACACTGTAGGAGCTTTTTCAAGCCAAGGAGATTATAGTGACGTGATGGAAGGTGATTGAAAACTCAGAGGTAAGGCCACATGGAGCCAAGGAGGCACTCGTGACATGACGAAAGCAAGGATTCCATTGTGGCCTAAGAGAACATCATGGAACCATGGAGCCACTGTGACACAGTGGAGTTTTTTCAAACTCAGGAGATGATTGTGACATGATGGAAGATGATTGAACAAACAGGCAAGGCCACATGCAGTCAAGGAGTTGTTTTGATATGAAGAAGGAAGGACTCCATTGTGACAAGACAGAACCGCATGGCGCATGGAACCAAGAGGCGACTGTGACACATTGGAGCTTTTTCAGACCAAGGAGACTATTATGACATGATGGCAGATGATTGAACTCACAGGTAAGGCCACATTCATTCAAGGATCGATTTGACACGAAGAATGCAAGGACTCCTATGTGACACGAGAGATCCGCATGGCGCATGGAACCAAGGGGCCACAGCTACACAGTGGAGCTTTTTGAGACCAAGGAGTCATTGTGACATGATGGAAGATGCTGAAACCAACAGGCAAGGCCACATGGAGCCAAGAGCCATTGTGACATGAAGAAAGCACATTTAACATTGCGACATGACAGAACTGCATGGAACCAAGGGGCCACTGTGACACAATGGAGCTTTTGGAAACCAAGGAGACCATTGTGACATGGTGGAAGATGATTGAACCAACAGTAAGGCCACATGGAATCATGGCGCCATGGTGACACTCTGTAGCTTTCTCAAACCAAGGAGATTTTTGTGACATGATGGAAGATGATTGAACTCAGAGGTAAGGCCACATGGAGACAAGGAGGCACTTTGACATGACGAAGGCAAGGATTCCACTGTGGCCTGACTGAACCACATGGAACCAAGGAGCCACTGTGACACAGGGGAGTTTTTTCCGACAAAGGAGACCATTGTGACATGATGGAAGATGATGGAACTCACAGGTAGGGCCACATTAAAATGAGGAGCCATGGTGACACTGTAGAGCTTTGCAATCCAAGGAGGACTATTATGACATGATGGCAGATGATTGCACTCAGAGGTAAGGCCACATGGAGACAAGGAGGCATTGTGACATGAAGAAAGCAAGGATTCCAGAGGTGCCTAATAGAACCACATCGAACCAAGGAGTCACTGTGACACAGTGGAGCTTTTTAAGGCCAGGAGACCATTGCGACACAATGGAAGTGATTGAACACACAGGTAAGGCCACTTGAAGCCAAGCAGCCGTTCTCACACAAAGAAAGCAAGGGATTCCATTGTGACACGAGAGATCCGCATGGCGCATGGAACCAAGGGGGCCACAGTTACACAGTGGAGCTTTTGAGGACCAAGGAGTCATTGTGACATGATGGAAGATGCTGAAACCAACAGGCAAGGCCACATGGAGCCAGGGGCCATTGTGACATGAAGAAAGCAAGGATTCCATTGTGACATGACAGAACTGCATGGAACCAAGGGGCCACTGTGACACAATGGAGCTTTTGGAAACCAAGGAGACCATTGTGACATGGTGGAAGATGATTGAACCAACAGGTAAGGATACATGGAACGGAGGAGCCATGGTGACACTCTGTAGCTTTCTCAAACTCAGGAGATTTTTGTGACATGATGGAAGATGATTGAACTCAGAGGTAAGGCCACATGGAGACAAGGAGGCACTTTGACATGACGAAGGCAAGGATTCCACTGTGGCCTGACTGAACCACATGGAACCAAGGAGCCACTGTGACACAGGGGGAGTTTTTTCCGACAAAGGAGACCATTGTGACATGATGGAAGATGATGGAACTCACAGGTAGGGCCACATAAAATGAGGAGCCATGGTGACACTGTAGAGCTTTGCAATCCAAGGAGACTATTATGACATGATGGCAGATGATTGCACTCAGAGGTAAGGCCACATGGAGACAAGGAGGCATTGTGACATGAAGAAAGCAAGGATTCCAGAGGTGCCTAATAGAACCACATCGAACCAAGTAGTCACTGTGACACAGTGGAGCTTTTTAAGGCCAAGGAGACAATTGCGACACAATGGAAGTGATTGAACACACAGGTAAGGCCACTTGAAGCCAAGCAGCCGTTCTCACACAAAGAAAGCAAGGATTCCATTGTGACACGAGAGATCCGCATGGCGCATGGAACCAAGGGGCCACCAGTTACACAGTGGAGCTTTTTGAGACCAAGGAGTCATTGTGACATGATGGAAGATGCTGAAACCAACAGGCAAGGCCACATGCAGCCAGGGGCCATTGTGACATGAAGAAAGCAAGGATTCCATTGTGACATGACAGAACTGCATGGAACCAAGGGGCCACTGTGACACAATGGAGCTTTTGGAAACCAAGGGAGACCATTGTGACATGGTGGAAGATGATTGAACCAACAGGTAAGGCCACATGGAACGGAGGAGCCATGGTGACACTCTGTAGAGCTTTTCAATCCAAAGGAGACTATTATGACATGATGGCAGATGATTGAACTCACAGGTAAGGCCACATGGAGACGAGGAGGCATTGTGACATGAAGAAAGCAAGGATTCCATTGTGGCCTAACTGAACCACATGAAACTAAGAGGCCGGCCGCTGTGACACAGTGGAACTTTTTCAGACCCAGGAGGACCATTGTGACATGATGGAAGATGATTGAACCAACAGGTAAGGCCCCATGGAATGAAGGAGCCCTGGTGACACTGTAGAGCTTTTTCAAGCCAAGGAGATTATGGTGACGTGATGGAAGATGATTGAACTCAGAGGTAAGGCCACATGGAGCCAAGGAGGCACTGTGACATGACGAAAGCAAGGATTCCATTGCGGCCTAAGAGAACATCATGGAACCATGGAGCCACTGTGACACAGTGAGTTTTTTCAAACTCAGGAGATGATTGTGACATGATGGCAGATAATTGAACAAACAGGCAAGGCCACATGCAGTCAAGGAGTTGTTTTGATATGAAGGAAAGCAAGGACTCCCATTGTGACACGACAGAACAGCATGGAGCATGGAACCAAGAGGCCACTGTGACACATTGGAGCTTTTTCAGACCAAGGGACCATTATGACATGATGGAAGAAGATTAAACCAACAGGTAAGGCCACATGGAGCCAAGGAGGCATTGTGACATGACGAAGGCAAGGATTCCACTGTGGCCTGACTGAACCACATGGAACCAAGGAGCCACTGTGACACAGGGGAGTTTTTTCCAAACTCAGGAGACGATTGTGACATGATGGAAGATGATGGAACTCACAGGTAGAGCCACATTAAAATGAGGAGCCATGGTGACACTGTAGAGCTTTGCAATCCAAGGAGACTATTATGACATGATGGCAGATGATTGAACTCAGAGGTAAGGCCACATGGAGACAAGGGAGGCATTGTGACATGAAGAAAGCAAGGATTCCACTGTGGCCTAACTGAACCACATGGAACCAAGGAGCCACTGTGACACATTGGAGCTTTTTCAGACCAAGAAGACCATTGTGACATGATGGAAGATGATTGAACTCACAGGTAAGGCCACTTGAATCCAAGCAGCCGTTCTCACACAAAGAAAGCAAGGATTCCATTGTGACACGACAGATCCGCATGGCGCATGGAAGCAAGAGGCCACTGTGACACATTGGAGCTTTTTCCGACAAAGGAGACCATTGTGACATGATGGAAGAAGATTAAACCAACAGGTGAGGCCACATGGAATGGAGGAGCCATGGTGACACTCTGTAGAGCTTTTTCAATCCAAGGAGACTATTATGACATGATGGCAGATGATTGAACTCACAGGTATGGCCACATGCAGACGAGGAGGCATTGTGACATGAAGATAGCAAGGATTCCATTGTGGCCTAACTGAACCACTTGAAACCAAGGGGCCGGCTGCTGTGACACAGTGGAACTTTTTCAGACCCAGGAGACCATTGTGACATGATGGAAGATGATTGAACCAACAGGTAAGGCCCCATGGAATGAAGGAGCCCTGGTGACACTGTAGAGCTTTTTCAAGCCAAGGATATTATGGTGACGTGATGGAAGATGATTGAACTCAGAGGTAAGGCCACATGGAGCCAAGGAGGCACTGTGACATGACGAAAGCAAGGATTCCATTGCGGCCTAAGAGAACATCATGGAACCATGGAGCCACTGTGACACAGTGGAGCTTTTCCAAACTCAGGAGATGATTGTGACATGATGGCAGAAGATTGAACAAACAGGCAAAGCCACATGTAGTCAAGGAGTCGTTTTGATATGAAGAAAGCAAGGACTCCATTGTGACACGACAGATCCGCATGGCGCATGGAACCAAGGGGCCACAGTTACACAGTGGAGCTTTTTGAGACCAAGGAGTCATTGTGACATGATGGAAGATGCTGATACCAACAGGCAAGGCCACATGGAGCCAGGGGCCATTGTGACATGAAGAAAGCAAGGATTCCATTGTGACATGACAGAACTGCATGGAACCAAGGGGCCACTGTGACACAATGGAGCTTTTGGAAACCAAGGAGACCATTGTGACATGGTGGAAGATGATTGAACCAACAGGTAAGGCCACAAGGAATCATGGCGCCATGGTGACACTCTGTAGCTTTCTCAAACTCAGGAGATTATTGTGTCATGATGGAAGATGATTGAACTCAGAGGTAAGGCCACATGGAGCCAAGGAGGCATTGTTACATGAAGAAAGCTAGGATTCCACTGTGGCCCGACTGAACCACATGGAACCAAGGAGCCACTGTGACACATTGGAGCTTTTTCAGACCAAGGAGACCATTGTGACGTGATGGAAGATGATTGAACCTACAGGTTAGTCCACATACATTCAAGGAGTCGATTTGATATGAAGAAAGCAAGGACTCGTTGTGACACAACAGACCCACATGGCGCATGGAACCAAGTGGCCACTGTGACACATTGGAGCTTATTCAGACTAAGGAGTTATTGTGACATGATGGAAGATGATTAAACCAACAGGAAAGGCCACATGGAATCATGGCGCCATGGTGACACTGTAGAGCTTTTTCAATCCAAGGAGGCAATTATGACATGATGTCAAATGATTGAACTCAGAGGTAAGGCCAAATGGAGCCAAGGAGGCATTGTGACATGAAGAAAGCAAGGATTCCACTGTGGCCTAACAGAACCACATGGAAGCAAGGAGCCACTGGGACACAGTGGGGTTTTTTCAGTCCAAGGAGACGATTGTGACATGATGGAAGATGATTGTACTCACAGGTAAGGCCACACGGAGCCAAGTATTATTTTTGACACGAAAAAAGCAAGGACTCCATTGTGACATGACAGAACCGCATGGCGCGTGGAACCAAGGGGCCACTGTTACACAGTGGAGCTTTTTCAGACCAAGGAGTTATTGTGATATGATGGAAGATGATTAAACTAACAGATAAGGCCCCATGGAATTAAGGAGCCCTGGTGACACTGTAGAGCTTTTTCAAGCCAAGGAGATTATGGTAGCGTGATGGAAGATGGCTGAACGCAGAGGTATAAGGCCACATGGAGCCAAGGAGGCACTTTGACATGACGAAAGCAAGGATTCCGCTGTGGCCTAAGTGAACCTGATGGAACCAAGGAGCCACTGTGACACAGTGGGGTTTTTTCAAACTCAGGAGACGATTGTGACATGATAGAAGATGATTGAACACACAGGTAAGGCCACATGGCGCCAAGCAGCCGTTTTCACACAAAGAAAGCAAGGACTCCATTGTGACACGACAGATCCGCATGGCACATGGAACCAAGGGGCCACAGTTACACAGTGGAGCTTTTTGAGACCAAGGAGTCATTGTGACATGATGGAAGATGCTGAAACCAACAGGCAAGGCCACATGCAGCCAGGGGCCATTGTGACATGAAGAAAGCAAGGATTCCATTGTGACATGACAGAACTGCATGGAACCAAGGGGCCACTGTGACACAATGGAGCTTTTGGAAACCAAGGAGACCATTGTGACATGGTGGAAGATGATTGAACCAACAGTTAACGCCACAAGGAATCATGGCGCCATGGTGACACTCTGTAGCTTTCTCAAACTCAGGAGATTATTGCATGATGGAAGATGATTGAACTCAGAGGTAAGGCCACATGGAGCCAAGGAGGCATTGTGACATGAAGAAAGCAAGGATTCCACTGTGGCCCAACTGAACCACATGGAACCAAGGAGCCACTGTGACACATTGGAGCTTTTTCAGACCAAGGAGACCATTGTGACGTGATGGAAGATGATTGAACCTACAGGTTAGTCCACATACATTCAAGGAGTCGATTTGATATGAAGAAAGCAAGGACTCGTTGTGACACAACAGACCCACATGGCGCATGGAACCAAGTGGCCACTGTGACACATTGGAGCTTATTCAGACTAAGGAGTTATTGTGACATGATGGAAGATGATTAAACCAACAGGAAAGGCCACATGGAATCATGGCGCCATGGTGACACTGTAGAGCTTTTTCAATCCAAGGAGGCAATTATGACATGATGTCAAATGATTGAACTCAGAGGTAAGGCCAAATGGAGCCAAGGAGGCATTGTGACATGAAGAAAGCAAGGATTCCACTGTGGCCTAACAGAACCACATGGAAGCAAGGAGCCACTGGGACACAGTGGGGTTTTTTCAGTCCAAGGAGACGATTGTGACATGATGGAAGATGATTGTACTCACAGGTAAGGCCACACGGAGCCAAGTATTATTTTTGACACGAAAAAAGCAAGGACTCCATTGTGACATGACAGAACCACATGGCGCGTGGAACCAAGGGGCCACTGTTACACAGTGGAGCTTTTTCAGACCAAGGAGTTATTGTGATATGATGGAAGATGATTAAACTAACAGATAAGGCCCCATGGAATTAAGGAGCCCTGGTGACACTGTAGAGCTTTTTCAAGCCAAGGAGATTATGGTAGCGTGATGGAAGATGGCTGAATGCAGAGGTAAAGGCCACATGGAGCCAAGGAGGCACTTTGACATGACGAAAGCAAGGATTCCGCTGTGGCCTAAGTGAACCTGATGGAACCAAGGAGCCACTGTGACACAGTGGGGTTTTTTCAAACTCAGGAGACGATTGTGACATGATAGAAGATGATTGAACACACAGGTAAGGCCACATGGCGCCAAGCAGCCGTTTTCACACAAAGAAAGCAAGGACTCCATTGTGACACGACAGATCCGCATGGCACATGGAACCAAGGGGCCACAGTTACACAGTGGAGCTTTTTGAGAGCAAGGAGTCATTGCGACATGATGGAAGATGCTGAAACCAACAGGCAAGGCCACATGCAGCCAGGGGCCATTGTGACATGAAGAAAGCAAGGATTCCATTGTGACTTGACAGAACTGCATGGAACCAAGGGGCCACTGTGACACAATGGAGCTTTTGGAAACCAAGGAGACCATTGTGACATGGTGGAAGATGATTGAACCAACAGGTAAGGCCACAAGGAATCATGGCGCCATGGTGACACTCTGTAGCTTTCTCAAACTCAGGAGATTATTGTGTCATGATGGAAGATGATTGAACTCAGAGGTAAGGCCACATGGAGACAAGGAGGCATTGTGACATGAAGAAAGCAAGGATTCCACTGTGGCCCAACTGAACCACATGGAACCAAGGAGCCACTGTGACACATTGGAGCTTTTTCAGACCAAGGAGACCATTGTGACGTGATGGAAGATGATTGAACCTACAGGTTAGTCCACATACATTCAAGGAGTCGATTTGATATGAAGAAAGCAAGGACTCGTTGTGACACAACAGACCCGCATGGCGCATGGAACCAAGTGGCCACTGTGACACATTGGAGCTTATTCAGACTAAGGAGTTATTGTGACATGATGGAAGATGATTAAACCAACAGGAAAGGCCACATGGAATCATGGCGCCATGGTGACACTGTAGAGCTTTTTCAATCCAAGGAGGCAATTATGACATGATGTCAAATGATTGAACTCAGAGGTAAGGCCACATGGAGCCAAGGAGGCATTTTGACATGAAGAAAGCAAGGATTCCACTGTGGCCCAACTGAACCACATGGAACCAAGGAGCCACTGTGACACATTGGAGCTTTTTCAGACCAAGGAGATCATTGTGACGTGATGGAAGATGATTGAACTCACAGGTAAGGCCACATTCATTCAAGGAGTCGATTTGACACGAAGAATGCAAGGACTCCTATGTGACACGACAGATCCGCATGGCGCATGGAACCAAGGGGCCACAGTTACACAGTGGAGCTTTTTGAGACCAAGGAGTCATTGTGACATGAAGAAAGCACAGTTAACATTGCGACATGACAGAACTGCATGGAACCAAGGGGCCACTGTGACACAATGGAGCTTTTGGAAACCAAGGAGACCGTTGTGACATGGTGGAAGATGATTGAACCAACAGGTAAGGCCACATGGAATCATGGCGCCATGGTGACACTCTGTAGCTTTCTCAAACCAAGGAGATTTTTGTGGCATGATGGAAGATGATTGAACTCAGAGGTAAGGCCACATGGAGACAAGGAGGCACTTTGACATGACGAAGGCAAGGATTCCACTGTGGCCTGACTGAACCACATGGAACCAAGGAGCCACTGTGACACAGGGGAGTTTTTTCAAACTCAGGAGACCATTGTGACATGATGGAAGATGATGGAACTCACAGGTAGGGCCACATTAAAATGAGGAGCCATGGTGACACTGTAGAGCTTTGCAATCCAAGGAGACTATTATGACATGATGGCAGATGATTGCACTCAGAGGTAAGGCCACATGGAGACAAGGAGGCATTGTGACATGAAGAAAGCAAGGATTCCAGAGGTGCCTAATAAACCACATCGAACCAAGGAGTCACTGTGACACAGTGGAGCTTTTTAAGGCCAAGGAGACCATTGCGACACAATGGAAGTGATTGAACACACAGGTAAGGCCACTTGAAGACAAGCAGCCGTTCTCACACAAAGAAAGCAAGGATTCCATTGTGACACGAGAGATCCGCATGGCGCATGGAACCAAGGGGCCACAGTTACACAGTGGAGCTTTTAGAGACCAAGAAGTCATTGTGACATGATGGAAGATGCTGAAACCAACAGGCAAGGCCACATGCAGCCAGGGGCCATTGTGACATGAAGAAAGCAAGGATTCCATTGTGACATGACAGAACTGCATGGAACCAAGGGGCCACTGTGACACAATGGAGCTTTTGGAAACCAAGGAGACCATTGTGACATGGTGGAAGATGATTGAACCAACAGGTAAGGCCACAAGGAACCAAGGGGCCATGGTGACACTCTGTAGCTTTCTCAAACTCAGGAGATTATTGTGTCATGATGGAAGATGATTGAACTCAGAGGTAAGGCCACATGGAGCCAAGGAGGCATTGTGACATGAAGAAAGCAAGGATTCCACTGTGGCCCGACTGAACCACATGGAACCAAGGAGCCACTGTGACACAGGGGAGTTTTTTCAAACTCAGGAGACGATTGTGACATGATGGAAGATGATGGAACTCACAGGTAGAGCCACATTAAAATGAGGAGCCATGGTGACACTGTAGAGCTTTGCAATCCAAGGAGACTATTATGACATGATGGCAGATGATTGAACTCAGAGGTAAGGCCACATGGAGACAAGGAGGCATTGTGACATGAAGAAAGCAAGGATTCCACTGTGGCCTAACTGAACCACATGGAACCAAGGAGCCACTGTGACACATTGGAGCTTTTTCAGACCAAGAAGACCATTGTGACATGATGGAAGATGATTGAACTCACAGGTAAGGCCACTTGAAGCCAAGCAGCCGTTCTCACACAAAGAAAGCAAGGATTCCATTGTGACACGACAGACTTGCATGGCGCATGGAAGCAAGAGGCCACTGTGACACATTGGAGCTTTTTCCGACAAAGGAGACCATTGTGACATGATGGAAGAAGATTAAACCAACAGGTAAGGCCACATGGAACGGAGGAGCCATGGTGACACTCTGTAGAGCTTTTTCAATCCAAGGAGACTATTATGACATGATGGCAGATGATTGAACTCACAGGTAAGGCCACATGCAGACGAGGAGGCATTGTGACATGAAGAAAGCAAGGATTCCATTGTGGCCTAACTGAACCACTTGAAACCAAGGGGCCGGCTGCTGTGACACAGTGGAACTTTTTCAGACCAAGGAGACCATTGGGACATGATGGAAGATGATTGAACCAACAGGTAAGGCCCCATGGAATGAAGGAGCCCTGGTGACACTGTAGAGCTTTTTCAAGCCAAGGAGATTATGGTGACGTGATGGAAGATGATTGAACTCAGAGGTAAGGCCACATGGAGCCAAGGAGGCACTGTGACATGACGAAAGCAAGGATTCCATTGCGGCCTAAGAGAACATCATGGAACCATGGAGCCACTGTGACACAGTGGAGTTTTTTCAAACTCAGGAGATGATTGTGACATGATGGCAGATGATTGAACAAACAGGCACGGCCACATGCAGTCAAGGAGTCGTTTTGATATGAAGAAAGCAAGGACTCCATTGTGACACGACAGAACCGCATGGCGCATGGAACCAAGAGGCCACTGTGACACATTGGAGCTTTTTCAGACCAAGGAGACCATTATGACATGATGGAAGAAGAATAAAGCAACAGGTAAGGCCACATGGAGCCAATGAGGCATTGTGACATGACGAAGGCAAGGATTCCACTGTGGCCTGACTGAACCACATGGAACCAAGGAGCCACTGTGACACAGGGGAGTTTTTTCAAACTCAGGAGACGATTGTGACATGATGGAAGATGAATGAACTCACAGGTCGGGCCACATTAAAATGAGGAGCCATGGTGACACTGTAGAGCTTTGCAATCCAAGGAGACTATTATGACATGATGGCAGATGATTGAACTCAGAGGTAAGGCCACATGGAGACAAGGAGGCATTGTGACATGAAGAAAGCAAGGATTCCAGTGGTGCCTAATAGAACCACATCGAACCAAGGAGTCACTGTGACACAGTGGAGCTTTTTAAGGCCAAGGAGACCATTGCGACACAATGGAAGTGATTGAACACACAGGTAAGGCCACTTGAAGCCAAGCAGCCGTTCTCACACAAAGAAAGCAAGGATTCCATTGTGACACGAGAGATCCGCATGGCGCATGGAACCAAGGGGCCACAGTTACACAGTGGAGCTTTTTGAGACCAAGGAGTCAGTGTGACATGATGGAAGATGCTGAAACCAACAGGCAAGGCCTCATGGCGCCAGGGGCCATTGTGACATGAAGAAAGCAAGGATTCCATTGTGACATGACAGAACTGCATGGAACCAAGGGGCCACTGTGACACAATGGAGCTTTTGGAAACCAAGGAGACCGTTGTGACATGGTGGAAGGTGATTGAACCAACAGGTAAGGCCACATGGAATCATGGCGCCATGGTGACACTCTGTAGCTTTCTCAAACCAAGGAGATTATTGTGTCATGATGGAAGATGATTGAACTCAGAGGTAAGGCCACATGGAGCCAAGGAGGCATTGTGACATGAAGAAAGCAAGGAATCCACTGTGGCCTAACTGAACCACGTGGATCCAAGGAGCCACTGTGACACATTGGAGCATTTTCCGACCAAGGAGACCATTGTGACATGATGGAAGATGATTGAACTCACAGGTAAGGCCACATTCATTCAAGGAGTCGATTTGACACGAAGAATGCAAGGATTCCATTGTGACACGACAGATCCGCATGGCGCATGGAAGCAAGAGGCCACTGTGACACATTGGAGCTTTTTCAGACCAAGGAGACCATTGTGACATGATGGAAGAAGATTAAACCAACAGGTAAGGCCACATGGAACGGAGGAGCCATGGTGACACTCATGATGGAGCTTTTTCAATCCAAGGAGACTATGATGACATGATGGCAGATGATTGAACTCACAGGTATGGCCACATGCAGACAAGGAGGCATTGTGACATGAAGAAAGCAAGGATTCCATTGTGGCCTAACTGAACCACTTGAAACCAAGGGGCCGGCTGCTGTGACACAGTGGAACTTTTTCAGACCAAGGAGACCATTGTGACATGATGGAAGATGATTGAACCAACAGGTAAGGCCCCATGGAATGAAGGAGCCCTGGTGACACTGTAGAGCTTTTTCAAGCCAAGGAGATTATGGTGACGTGATGGAAGACGATTGAACTCGGAGGTAAGGCCACATGGAGCCAAGGAGGCACTGTGACATGACGAAAGCAAGGATTCCATTGCGGCCTAAGAGAACATCATGGAACCATGGAGCCACTGTGACACAGTGGAGCTTTTTCAAACTCAGGAGATGATTGTGACATGATGGCAGAAGATTGAACAAACAGGCAAAGCCACATGCAGTCAAGGAGTCGTTTTGATATGAAGAAAGCAAGGACTCCATTGTGACACGACAGATCCGCATGGAGCATGGAACCAAGGGGCCACAGTTACACAGTGGAACTTTTTCAGACCAAGGAGTTATTGTGATATGATGGAAGATGATTAAACTAACAGATAAGGCCCCATGGAATTAAGGAGCCCTGGTGACACTGTAGAGCTTTTTCAAGCCAAGGAGATTATGGTAGCGTGATGGAAGATGGCTGAACGCAGAGGTAAGGCCACATGGAGCCAAGGAGGCACTTTGACATGACGAAAGCAAGGATTCCGCTGTGGCCTAAGTGAACCTGATGGAACCAAGGAGCCACTGTGACACAGTGGGGTTTTTTCAAACTCAGGAGACGATTGTGACATGATAGAAGATGATTGAACACACAGGTAAGGCCACATGGCGCCAAGCAGCCGTTTTCACACAAAGAAAGCAAGGACTCCTATGTGACACGACAGATCCGCATGGCGCATGGAACCAAGGGGCCACAGTTACACAGTGGAGCTTTTTGAGAGCAAGGAGTCATTGTGACATGATGGAAGATGCTGAAACCAACAGGCAAGGCCACATGCAGCCAGGGGCCATTGTGACATGAAGAAAGCAAGGATTCCATTGTGACATGACAGAACTGCATGGAACCAAGGGGCCACTGTGACACAATGGAGCTTTTGGAAACCAAGGAGACCATTGTGACATGGTGGAAGATGATTGAACCAACAGGTAAGGCCATGGAATCATGGCGCCATGGTGACACTCTGTAGCTTTCTCAAACTCAGGAGATTATTGTGTCATGATGGAAGATGATTGAACTCAGAGGTAAGGCCACATGGAGCCAAGGAGGCATTGTGACATGAAGAAAGCAAGGATTCCACTGTGGCCCAACTGAACCACATGGAACCAAGGAGCCACTGTGACACATTGGAGCTTTTTCAGACCAAGGAGACCATTGTGACGTGATGGAAGATGATTGAACCTACAGGTTAGTCCACATACATTCAAGGAGTCGATTTGATATGAAGAAAGCAAGGACTCGTTGTGACACAACAGACCCGCATGGCGCATGGAACCAAGTGGCCACTGTGACACATTGGAGCTTATTCAGACTAAGGAGTTATTGTGACATGATGGAAGATGATTAAACCAACAGGAAAGGCCACATGGAATCATGGCGCCATGGTGACACTGTAGAGCTTTTTCAATCCAAGGAGGCAATTATGACATGATGTCAAATGATTGAACTCAGAGGTAAGGCCAAATGGAGCCAAGGAGGCATTTTGACATGAAGAAAGCAAGGATTCCACTGTGGCCCAGCTGAACCACATGGAACCAAGGAGCCACTGTGACACATTGGAGCTTTTTCAGACCAAGGAGATCATTGTGACGTGATGGAAGATGATTGAACTCACAGGTAAGGCCACATTCATTCAAGGAGTCGATTTGACACGAAGAATGCAAGGACTCCTATGTGACACGACAGATCCGCATGGCGCATGGAACCAAGGGGCCACAGTTACACAGTGGAGCTTTTTGAGACCAAGGAGTCACTGTGACATGAAGAAAGCACAGTTAACATTGCGACATGACAGAACTGCATGGAACCAAGGGGCCACTGTGACACAATGGAGCTTTTGGAAACCAAGGAGACCGTTGTGACATGGTGGAAGATGATTGAACCAACAGGTAAGGCCACATGGAATCATGGCGCCATGGTGACACTCTGTAGCTTTCTCAAACCAAGGAGATTTTTGTGGCATGATGGAAGATGATTGAACTCAGAGGTAAGGCCACATGGAGACAAGGAGGCACTTTGACATGACGAAGGCAAGGATTCCACTGTGGCCTGACTGAACCACATGGAACCAAGGAGCCACTGTGACACAGGGGAGTTTTTTCAAACTCAGGAGACCATTGTGACATGATGGAAGATGATGGAACTCACAGGTAGGGCCACATTAAAATGAGGAGCCATGGTGACACTGTAGAGCTTTGCAATCCAAGGAGACTATTATGACATGATGGCAGATGATTGCACTCAGAGGTAAGGCCACATGGAGACAAGGAGGCATTGTGACATGAAGAAAGCAAGGATTCCAGAGGTGCCTAATAAACCACATCGAACCAAGGAGTCACTGTGACACAGTGGAGCTTTTTAAGGCCAAGGAGACCATTGCGACACAATGGAAGTGATTGAACACACAGGTAAGGCCACTTGAAGCCAAGCAGCCGTTCTCACACAAAGAAAGCAAGGATTCCATTGTGACACGAGAGATCCGCATGGCGCATGGAACCAAGGGGCCACAGTTACACAGTGGAGCTTTTTGAGACCAAGGAGTCATTGTGACATGATGGAAGATGCTGAAACCAACAGGCAAGGCCACATGCAGCCAGGGGCCATTGTGACATGAAGAAAGCAAGGATTCCATTGTGACATGACAGAACTGCATGGAACCAAGGGGCCACTGTGACACAATGGAGCTTTTGGAAACCAAGGAGACCATTGTGACATGGTGGAAGATGATTGAACCAACAGGTAAGGCCACAAGGAATCATGGCGCCATGGTGACACTCTGTAGCTTTCTCAAACTCAGGAGATTATTGTGTCATGATGGAAGATGATTGAACTCAGAGGTAAGGCCACATGGAGCCAAGGAGGCATTGTGACATGAAGAAAGCAAGGATTCCACTGTGGCCCGACTGAACCACATGGAACCAAGGAGCCACTGTGACACAGGGGAGTTTTTTCAAACTCAGGAGACGATTGTGACATGATGGAAGATGATGGAACTCACAGGTAGAGCCACATTAAAATGAGGAGCCATGGTGACACTGTAGAGCTTTGCAATCCAAGGAGACTATTATGACATGATGGCAGATGATTGAACTCAGAGGTAAGGCCACATGGAGACAAGGAGGCATTGTGACATGAAGAAAGCAAGGATTCCACTGTGGCCTAACTGAACCAAATGGACCAAGGAGCCACTGTGACACAGTGGAGCTTTTTCAGACCAAGAAGACCATTGTGACATGATGGAAGATGATTGAACTCACAGGTAAGGCCACTTGAAGCCAAGCAGCCGTTCTCACACAAAGAAAGCAAGGATTCCATTGTGACACGACAGACTTGCATGGCGCATGGAAGCAAGAGGCCACTGTGACACATTGGAGCTTTTTCCGACAAAGGAGACCATTGTGACATGATGGAAGAAGATTAAACCAACAGGTAAGGCCACATGGAACGGAGGAGCCATGGTGACACTCTGTAGAGCTTTTTCAATCCAAGGAGACTATTATGACATGATGGCAGATGATTGAACTCACAGGTAAGGCCACATGCAGACGAGGAGGCATTGTGACATGAAGAAAGCAAGGATTCCATTGTGGCCTAACTGAACCACTTGAAACCAAGGGGCCGGCTGCTGTGACACAGTGGAACTTTTTCAGACCAAGGAGACCATTGTGACATGATGGAAGATGATTGAACCAACAGGTAAGGCCCCATGGAATGAAGGAGCCCTGGTGACACTGTAGAGCTTTTTCAAGCCAAGGAGATTATGGTGACGTGATGGAAGATGATTGAACTCAGAGGGAAGGCCACATGGAGCCAAGGAGGCACTGTGACATGACGAAAGCAAGGATTCCATTGCGGCCTAAGAGAACATCATGGAACCATGGAGCCACTGTGACACAGTGGAGTTTTTTCAAACTCAGGAGACGATTGTGACATGATGGCAGATGATTGAACAAACAGGCACGGCCACATGCAGTCAAGGAGTCGTTTTGATATGAAGAAAGCAAGGACTCCATTGTGACACGACAGAACCGCATGGCGCATGGAACCAAGAGGCCACTGTGACACATTGGAGCTTTTTCAGACCAAGGAGACCATTATGACATGATGGAAGAAGAATAAAGCAACAGGTAAGGCCACATGGAGCCAATGAGGCATTGTGACATGACGAAGGCAAGGATTCCACTGTGGCCTGACTGAACCACATGGAACCAAGGAGCCACTGTGACACAGGGGAGTTTTTTCAAACTCAGGAGACGATTGTGACATGATGGAAGATGAATGAACTCACAGGTCGGGCCACATTAAAATGAGGAGCCATGGTGACACTGTAGAGCTTTGCAATCCAAGGAGACTATTATGACATGATGGCAGATGATTGAACTCAGAGGTAAGGCCACATGGAGACAAGGAGGCATTGTGACATGAAGAAAGCAAGGATTCCAGTGGTGCCTAATAGAACCACATCGAACCAAGGAGTCACTGTGACACAGTGGAGCTTTTTAAGGCCAAGGAGACCATTGCGACACAATGGAAGTGATTGAACACACAGGTAAGGCCACTTGAAGCCAAGCAGCCGTTCTCACACAAAGAAAGCAAGGATTCCATTGTGACACGAGAGATCCGCATGGCGCATGGAACCAAGGGGCCACAGTTACACAGTGGAGCTTTTTGAGACCAAGGAGTCAGTGTGACATGATGGAAGATGCTGAAACCAACAGGCAAGGCCTCATGGCGCCAGGGGCCATTGTGACATGAAGAAAGCAAGGATTCCATTGTGACATGACAGAACTGCATGGAACCAAGGGGCCACTGTGACACAATGGAGCTTTTGGAAACCAAGGAGACCGTTGTGACATGGTGGAAGGTGATTGAACCAACAGGTAAGGCCACATGGAATCATGGCGCCATGGTGACACTCTGTAGCTTTCTCAAACCAAGGAGATTATTGTGTCATGATGGAAGATGATTGAACTCAGAGGTAAGGCCACATGGAGCCAAGGAGGCATTGTGACATGAAGAAAGCAAGGAATCCACTGTGGCCTAACTGAACCACGTGGATCCAAGGAGCCACTGTGACACATTGGAGCATTTTCCGACCAAGGAGACCATTGTGACATGATGGAAGATGATTGAACTCACAGGTAAGGCCACATTCATTCAAGGAGTCGATTTGACACGAAGAATGCAAGGATTCCATTGTGACACGACAGATCCGCATGGCGCATGGAAGCAAGAGGCCACTGTGACACATTGGAGCTTTTTCAGACCAAGGAGACCATTGTGACATGATGGAAGAAGATTAAACCAACAGGTAAGGCCACATGGAACGGAGGAGCCATGGTGACACTCATGATGGAGCTTTTTCAATCCAAGGAGACTATGATGACATGATGGCAGATGATTGAACTCACAGGTATGGCCACATGCAGACAAGGAGGCATTGTGACATGAAGAAAGCAAGGATTCCATTGTGGCCTAACTGAACCACTTGAAACCAAGGGGCCGGCTGCTGTGACACAGTGGAACTTTTTCAGACCAAGGAGACCATTGTGACATGATGGAAGATGATTGAACCAACAGGTAAGGCCCCATGGAATGAAGGAGCCCTGGTGACACTGTAGAGCTTTTTCAAGCCAAGGAGATTATGGTGACGTGATGGAAGACGATTGAACTCGGAGGTAAGGCCACATGGAGCCAAGGAGGCACTGTGACATGACGAAAGCAAGGATTCCATTGCGGCCTAAGAGAACATCATGGAACCATGGAGCCACTGTGACACAGTGGAGCTTTTTCAAACTCAGGAGATGATTGTGACATGATGGCAGAAGATTGAACAAACAGGCAAAGCCACATGCAGTCAAGGAGTCGTTTTGATATGAAGAAAGCAAGGACTCCATTGTGACACGACAGATCCGCATGGAGCATGGAACCAAGGGGCCACAGTTACACAGTGGAACTTTTTCAGACCAAGGAGTTATTGTGATATGATGGAAGATGATTAAACTAACAGATAAGGCCCCATGGAATTAAGGAGCCCTGGTGACACTGTAGAGCTTTTTCAAGCCAAGGAGATTATGGTAGCGTGATGGAAGATGGCTGAACGCAGAGGTAAGGCCACATGGAGCCAAGGAGGCACTTTGACATGACGAAAGCAAGGATTCCGCTGTGGCCTAAGTGAACCTGATGGAACCAAGGAGCCACTGTGACACAGTGGGGTTTTTTCAAACTCAGGAGACGATTGTGACATGATAGAAGATGATTGAACACACAGGTAAGGCCACATGGCGCCAAGCAGCCGTTTTCACACAAAGAAAGCAAGGACTCCTATGTGACACGACAGATCCGCATGGCGCATGGAACCAAGGGGCCACAGTTACACAGTGGAGCTTTTTGAGAGCAAGGAGTCATTGTGACATGATGGAAGATGCTGAAACCAACAGGCAAGGCCACATGCAGCCAGGGGCCATTGTGACATGAAGAAAGCAAGGATTCCATTGTGACATGACAGAACTGCATGGAACCAAGGGGCCACTGTGACACAATGGAGCTTTTGGAAACCAAGGAGACCATTGTGACATGGTGGAAGATGATTGAACCAACAGGTAAGGCCATGGAATCATGGCGCCATGGTGACACTCTGTAGCTTTCTCAAACTCAGGAGATTATTGTGTCATGATGGAAGATGATTGAACTCAGAGGTAAGGCCACATGGAGCCAAGGAGGCATTGTGACATGAAGAAAGCAAGGATTCCACTGTGGCCCAACTGAACCACATGGAACCAAGGAGCCACTGTGACACATTGGAGCTTTTTCAGACCAAGGAGACCATTGTGACGTGATGGAAGATGATTGAACCTACAGGTTAGTCCACATACATTCAAGGAGTCGATTTGATATGAAGAAAGCAAGGACTCGTTGTGACACAACAGACCCGCATGGCGCATGGAACCAAGTGGCCACTGTGACACATTGGAGCTTATTCAGACTAAGGAGTTATTGTGACATGATGGAAGATGATTAAACCAACAGGAAAGGCCACATGGAATCATGGCGCCATGGTGACACTGTAGAGCTTTTTCAATCCAAGGAGGCAATTATGACATGATGTCAAATGATTGAACTCAGAGGTAAGGCCAAATGGAGCCAAGGAGGCATTTTGACATGAAGAAAGCAAGGATTCCACTGTGGCCCAGCTGAACCACATGGAACCAAGGAGCCACTGTGACACATTGGAGCTTTTTCAGACCAAGGAGATCATTGTGACGTGATGGAAGATGATTGAACTCACAGGTAAGGCCACATTCATTCAAGGAGTCGATTTGACACGAAGAATGCAAGGACTCCTATGTGACACGACAGATCCGCATGGCGCATGGAACCAAGGGGCCACAGTTACACAGTGGAGCTTTTTGAGACCAAGGAGTCATTGTGACATGAAGAAAGCACAGTTAACATTGCGACATGACAGAACTGCATGGAACCAAGGGGCCACTGTGACACAATGGAGCTTTTGGAAACCAAGGAGACCGTTGTGACATGGTGGAAGATGATTGAACCAACAGGTAAGGCCACATGGAATCATGGCGCCATGGTGACACTCTGTAGCTTTCTCAAACCAAGGAGATTTTTGTGGCATGATGGAAGATGATTGAACTCAGAGGTAAGGCCACATGGAGACAAGGAGGCACTTTGACATGACGAAGGCAAGGATTCCACTGTGGCCTGACTGAACCACATGGAACCAAGGAGCCACTGTGACACAGGGGAGTTTTTTCAAACTCAGGAGACCATTGTGACATGATGGAAGATGATGGAACTCACAGGTAGGGCCACATTAAAATGAGGAGCCATGGTGACACTGTAGAGCTTTGCAATCCAAGGAGACTATTATGACATGATGGCAGATGATTGCACTCAGAGGTAAGGCCACATGGAGACAAGGAGGCATTGTGACATGAAGAAAGCAAGGATTCCAGAGGTGCCTAATAAACCACATCGAACCAAGGAGTCACTGTGACACAGTGGAGCTTTTTAAGGCCAAGGAGACCATTGCGACACAATGGAAGTGATTGAACACACAGGTAAGGCCACTTGAAGCCAAGCAGCCGTTCTCACACAAAGAAAGCAAGGATTCCATTGTGACACGAGAGATCCGCATGGCGCATGGAACCAAGGGGCCACAGTTACACAGTGGAGCTTTTTGAGACCAAGGAGTCATTGTGACATGATGGAAGATGCTGAAACCAACAGGCAAGGCCACATGCAGCCAGGGGCCATTGTGACATGAAGAAAGCAAGGATTCCATTGTGACATGACAGAACTGCATGGAACCAAGGGGCCACTGTGACACAATGGAGCTTTTGGAAACCAAGGAGACCATTGTGACATGGTGGAAGATGATTGAACCAACAGGTAAGGCCACAAGGAATCATGGCGCCATGGTGACACTCTGTAGCTTTCTCAAACTCAGGAGATTATTGTGTCATGATGGAAGATGATTGAACTCAGAGGTAAGGCCACATGGAGCCAAGGAGGCATTGTGACATGAAGAAAGCAAGGATTCCACTGTGGCCCGACTGAACCACATGGAACCAAGGAGCCACTGTGACACAGGGGAGT
Source organism: Anomalospiza imberbis (assembly GCF_031753505.1). Taxonomy (NCBI): domain Eukaryota; kingdom Metazoa; phylum Chordata; class Aves; order Passeriformes; family Viduidae; genus Anomalospiza; species Anomalospiza imberbis. The sequence goes on from NW_027099420.1 coordinate 295,941, forward strand.
TTTTTCAAACTCAGGAGACGATTGTGACATGATGGAAGATGATGGAACTCACAGGTAGAGCCACATTAAAATGAGGAGCCATGGTGACACTGTAGAGCTTTGCAATCCAAGGAGACTATTATGACATGATGGCAGATGATTGAACTCAGAGGTAAGGCCACATGGAGACAAGGAGGCATTGTGACATGAAGAAAGCAAGGATTCCACTGTGGCCTAACTGAACCAAATGGACCAAGGAGCCACTGTGACACAGTGGAGCTTTTTCAGACCAAGAAGACCATTGTGACATGATGGAAGATGATTGAACTCACAGGTAAGGCCACTTGAAGCCAAGCAGCCGTTCTCACACAAAGAAAGCAAGGATTCCATTGTGACACGACAGACTTGCATGGCGCATGGAAGCAAGAGGCCACTGTGACACATTGGAGCTTTTTCCGACAAAGGAGACCATTGTGACATGATGGAAGAAGATTAAACCAACAGGTAAGGCCACATGGAACGGAGGAGCCATGGTGACACTCTGTAGAGCTTTTTCAATCCAAGGAGACTATTATGACATGATGGCAGATGATTGAACTCACAGGTAAGGCCACATGCAGACGAGGAGGCATTGTGACATGAAGAAAGCAAGGATTCCATTGTGGCCTAACTGAACCACTTGAAACCAAGGGGCCGGCTGCTGTGACACAGTGGAACTTTTTCAGACCAAGGAGACCATTGTGACATGATGGAAGATGATTGAACCAACAGGTAAGGCCCCATGGAATGAAGGAGCCCTGGTGACACTGTAGAGCTTTTTCAAGCCAAGGAGATTATGGTGACGTGATGGAAGATGATTGAACTCAGAGGGAAGGCCACATGGAGCCAAGGAGGCACTGTGACATGACGAAAGCAAGGATTCCATTGCGGCCTAAGAGAACATCATGGAACCATGGAGCCACTGTGACACAGTGGAGTTTTTTCAAACTCAGGAGATGATTGTGACATGATGGCAGATGATTGAACAAACAGGCACGGCCACATGCAGTCAAGGAGTCGTTTTGATATGAAGAAAGCAAGGACTCCATTGTGACACGACAGAACCGCATGGCGCATGGAACCAAGAGGCCACTGTGACACATTGGAGCTTTTTCAGACCAAGGAGACCATTATGACATGATGGAAGAAGAATAAAGCAACAGGTAAGGCCACATGGAGCCAATGAGGCATTGTGACATGACGAAGGCAAGGATTCCACTGTGGCCTGACTGAACCACATGGAACCAAGGAGCCACTGTGACACAGGGGAGTTTTTTCAAACTCAGGAGACGATTGTGACATGATGGAAGATGAATGAACTCACAGGTCGGGCCACATTAAAATGAGGAGCCATGGTGACACTGTAGAGCTTTGCAATCCAAGGAGACTATTATGACATGATGGCAGATGATTGAACTCAGAGGTAAGGCCACATGGAGACAAGGAGGCATTGTGACATGAAGAAAGCAAGGATTCCAGTGGTGCCTAATAGAACCACATCGAACCAAGGAGTCACTGTGACACAGTGGAGCTTTTTAAGGCCAAGGAGACCATTGCGACACAATGGAAGTGATTGAACACACAGGTAAGGCCACTTGAAGCCAAGCAGCCGTTCTCACACAAAGAAAGCAAGGATTCCATTGTGACACGAGAGATCCGCATGGCGCATGGAACCAAGGGGCCACAGTTACACAGTGGAGCTTTTTGAGACCAAGGAGTCAGTGTGACATGATGGAAGATGCTGAAACCAACAGGCAAGGCCTCATGGAGCCAGGGGCCATTGTGACATGAAGAAAGCAAGGATTCCATTGTGACATGACAGAACTGCATGGAACCAAGGGGCCACTGTGACACAATGGAGCTTTTGGAAACCAAGGAGACCGTTGTGACATGGTGGAAGATGATTGAACCAACAGGTAAGGCCACATGGAATCATGGCGCCATGGTGACACTCTGTAGCTTTCTCAAACCAAGGAGATTATTGTGTCATGATGGAAGATGATTGAACTCAGAGGTAAGGCCACATGGAGCCAAGGAGGCATTGTGACATGAAGAAAGCAAGGAATCCACTGTGGCCTAACTGAACCACGTGGATCCAAGGAGCCACTGTGACACATTGGAGCATTTTCCGACCAAGGAGACCATTGTGACATGATGGAAGATGATTGAACTCACAGGTAAGGCCACATTCATTCAAGGAGTCGATTTGACACGAAGAATGCAAGGATTCCATTGTGACACGACAGATCCGCATGGCGCATGGAAGCAAGAGGCCACTGTGAAACATTGGAGCTTTTTCAGACCAAGGAGACCATTGTGACATGATGGAAGATGATTGAACCAACAGGTAAGGCCACATGGAACGGAGGAGCCATGGTGACACTCTGTAGAGCTTTTTCAATCCAAGGAGACTATTATGACATGATGGCAGATGATTGAACTCACAGGTATGGCCACATGCAGACAAGGAGGCATTGTGACATGAAGAAAGCAAGGATTCCATTGTGGCCTAACTGAACCACTTGAAACCAAGGGGCCGGCTGCTGTGACACAGTGGAACTTTTTCAGACCAAGGAGACCATTGGGACATGATGGAAGATGATTGAACCAACAGGTAAGGCCCCATGGAATGAAGGAGCCCTGGTGACACTGTAGAGCTTTTTCAAGCCAAGGAGATTATGGTGACGTGATGGAAGACGATTGAACTCAGAGGTAAGGCCACATGGAGCCAAGGAGGCACTTTGACATGACGAAGGCAAGGATTCCATTGCGGCCTAAGAGAACATCATGGAACCATGGAGCCACTGTGACACAGTGGAGCTTTTTCAAACTCAGGAGATGATTGTGACATGATGGCAGAAGATTGAACAAACAGGCAAAGCCACATGCAGTCAAGGAGTCGTTTTGATATGAAGAAGGCAAGGACTCCATTGTGACACGACAGATCCGCATGGAGCATGGAACCAAGGGGCCACAGTTACACAGTGGAACTTTTTCAGACCAAGGAGTTATTGTGATATGATGGAAGATGATTAAACTAACAGATAAGGCCCCATGGAATTAAGGAGCCCTGGTGACACTGTAGAGCTTTTTCAAGCCAAGGAGATTATGGTAGCGTGATGGAAGATGGCTGAATGCAGAGGTAAAGGCCACATGGAGCCAAGGAGGCACTTTGACATGACGAAAGCAAGGATTCCGCTGTGGCCTAAGTGAACCTGATGGAACCAAGGAGCCACTGTGACACAGTGGGGTTTTTTCAAACTCAGGAGACGATTGTGACATGATAGAAGATGATTGAACACACAGGTAAGGCCACATGGCGCCAAGCAGCCGTTTTCACACAAAGAAAGCAAGGACTCCATTGTGACACGACAGATCCGCATGGCACATGGAACCAAGGGGCCACAGTTACACAGTGGAGCTTTTTGAGAGCAAGGAGTCATTGCGACATGATGGAAGATGCTGAAACCAACAGGCAAGGCCACATGCAGCCAGGGGCCATTGTGACATGAAGAAAGCAAGGATTCCATTGTGACATGACAGAACTGCATGGAACCAAGGGGCCACTGTGACACAATGGAGCTTTTGGAAACCAAGGAGACCATTGTGACATGGTGGAAGATGATTGAACCAACAGGTAAGGCCACAAGGAATCATGGCGCCATGGTGACACTCTGTAGCTTTCTCAAACTCAGGAGATTATTGTGTCATGATGGAAGATGATTGAACTCAGAGGTAAGGCCACATGGAGCCAAGGAGGCATTGTGACATGAAGAAAGCAAGGATTCCACTGTGGCCCAACTGAACCACATGGAACCAAGGAGCCACTGTGACACATTGGAGCTTTTTCAGACCAAGGAGACCATTGTGACGTGATGGAAGATGATTGAACCTACAGGTTAGTCCACATACATTCAAGGAGTCGATTTGATATGAAGAAAGCAAGGACTCGTTGTGACACAACAGACCCGCATGGCGCATGGAACCAAGTGGCCACTGTGACACATTGGAGCTTATTCAGACTAAGGAGTTATTGTGACATGATGGAAGATGATTAAACCAACAGGAAAGGCCACATGGAATCATGGCGCCATGGTGACACTGTAGAGCTTTTTCAATCCAAGGAGGCAATTATGACATGATGTCAAATGATTGAACTCAGAGGTAAGGCCACATGGAGCCAAGGAGGCATTTTGACATGAAGAAAGCAAGGATTCCACTGTGGCCCAACTGAACCACATGGAACCAAGGAGCCACTGTGACACATTGGAGCTTTTTCAGACCAAGGAGATCATTGTGACGTGATGGAAGATGATTGAACTCACAGGTAAGGCCACATTCATTCAAGGAGTCGATTTGACACGAAGAATGCAAGGACTCCTATGTGACACGACAGATCCGCATGGCGCATGGAACCAAGGGGCCACAGTTACACAGTGGAGCTTTTTGAGACCAAGGAGTCATTGTGACATGAAGAAAGCACAGTTAACATTGCGACATGACAGAACTGCATGGAACCAAGGGGCCACTGTGACACAATGGAGCTTTTGGAAACCAAGGAGACCGTTGTGACATGGTGGAAGATGATTGAACCAACAGGTAAGGCCACATGGAATCATGGCGCCATGGTGACACTCTGTAGCTTTCTCAAACCAAGGAGATTTTTGTGGCATGATGGAAGATGATTGAACTCAGAGGTAAGGCCACATGGAGACAAGGAGGCACTTTGACATGACGAAGGCAAGGATTCCACTGTGGCCTGACTGAACCACATGGAACCAAGGAGCCACTGTGACACAGGGGAGTTTTTTCAAACTCAGGAGACCATTGTGACATGATGGAAGATGATGGAACTCACAGGTAGGGCCACATTAAAATGAGGAGCCATGGTGACACTGTAGAGCTTTGCAATCCAAGGAGACTATTATGACATGATGGCAGATGATTGCACTCAGAGGTAAGGCCACATGGAGACAAGGAGGCATTGTGACATGAAGAAAGCAAGGATTCCAGAGGTGCCTAATAAACCACATCGAACCAAGGAGTCACTGTGACACAGTGGAGCTTTTTAAGGCCAAGGAGACCATTGCGACACAATGGAAGTGATTGAACACACAGGTAAGGCCACTTGAAGACAAGCAGCCGTTCTCACACAAAGAAAGCAAGGATTCCATTGTGACACGAGAGATCCGCATGGCGCATGGAACCAAGGGGCCACAGTTACACAGTGGAGCTTTTAGAGACCAAGAAGTCATTGTGACATGATGGAAGATGCTGAAACCAACAGGCAAGGCCACATGCAGCCAGGGGCCATTGTGACATGAAGAAAGCAAGGATTCCATTGTGACATGACAGAACTGCATGGAACCAAGGGGCCACTGTGACACAATGGAGCTTTTGGAAACCAAGGAGACCATTGTGACATGGTGGAAGATGATTGAACCAACAGGTAAGGCCACAAGGAATCATGGCGCCATGGTGACACTCTGTAGCTTTCTCAAACTCAGGAGATTATTGTGTCATGATGGAAGATGATTGAACTCAGAGGTAAGGCCACATGGAGCCAAGGAGGCATTGTGACATGAAGAAAGCAAGGATTCCACTGTGGCCCGACTGAACCACATGGAACCAAGGAGCCACTGTGACACAGGGGAGTTTTTTCAAACTCAGGAGACGATTGTGACATGATGGAAGATGATGGAACTCACAGGTAGAGCCACATTAAAATGAGGAGCCATGGTGACACTGTAGAGCTTTGCAATCCAAGGAGACTATTATGACATGATGGCAGATGATTGAACTCAGAGGTAAGGCCACATGGAGACAAGGAGGCATTGTGACATGAAGAAAGCAAGGATTCCACTGTGGCCTAACTGAACCAAATGGAACCAAGGAGCCACTGTGACACAGTGGAGCTTTTTCAGACCAAGAAGACCATTGTGACATGATGGAAGATGATTGAACTCACAGGTAAGGCCACTTGAAGCCAAGCAGCCGTTCTCACACAAAGAAAGCAAGGATTCCATTGTGACACGACAGACTTGCATGGCGCATGGAAGCAAGAGGCCACTGTGACACATTGGAGCTTTTTCCGACAAAGGAGACCATTGTGACATGATGGAAGAAGATTAAACCAACAGGTAAGGCCACATGGAACGGAGGAGCCATGGTGACACTCTGTAGAGCTTTTTCAATCCAAGGAGACTATTATGACATGATGGCAGATGATTGAACTCACAGGTAAGGCCACATGCAGACGAGGAGGCATTGTGACATGAAGAAAGCAAGGATTCCATTGTGGCCTAACTGAACCACTTGAAACCAAGGGGCCGGCTGCTGTGACACAGTGGAACTTTTTCAGACCAAGGAGACCATTGGGACATGATGGAAGATGATTGAACCAACAGGTAAGGCCCCATGGAATGAAGGAGCCCTGGTGACACTGTAGAGCTTTTTCAAGCCAAGGAGATTATGGTGACGTGATGGAAGATGATTGAACTCAGAGGTAAGGCCACATGGAGCCAAGGAGGCACTGTGACATGACGAAAGCAAGGATTCCATTGCGGCCTAAGAGAACATCATGGAACCATGGAGCCACTGTGACACAGTGGAGTTTTTTCAAACTCAGGAGATGATTGTGACATGATGGCAGATGATTGAACAAACAGGCACGGCCACATGCAGTCAAGGAGTCGTTTTGATATGAAGAAAGCAAGGACTCCATTGTGACACGACAGAACCGCATGGCGCATGGAACCAAGAGGCCACTGTGACACATTGGAGCTTTTTCAGACCAAGGAGACCATTATGACATGATGGAAGAAGAATAAAGCAACAGGTAAGGCCACATGGAGCCAATGAGGCATTGTGACATGACGAAGGCAAGGATTCCACTGTGGCCTGACTGAACCACATGGAACCAAGGAGCCACTGTGACACAGGGGAGTTTTTTCAAACTCAGGAGACGATTGTGACATGATGGAAGATGAATGAACTCACAGGTCGGGCCACATTAAAATGAGGAGCCATGGTGACACTGTAGAGCTTTGCAATCCAAGGAGACTATTATGACATGATGGCAGATGATTGAACTCAGAGGTAAGGCCACATGGAGACAAGGAGGCATTGTGACATGAAGAAAGCAAGGATTCCAGTGGTGCCTAATAGAACCACATCGAACCAAGGAGTCACTGTGACACAGTGGAGCTTTTTAAGGCCAAGGAGACCATTGCGACACAATGGAAGTGATTGAACACACAGGTAAGGCCACTTGAAGCCAAGCAGCCGTTCTCACACAAAGAAAGCAAGGATTCCATTGTGACACGAGAGATCCGCATGGCGCATGGAACCAAGGGGCCACAGTTACACAGTGGAGCTTTTTGAGACCAAGGAGTCAGTGTGACATGATGGAAGATGCTGAAACCAACAGGCAAGGCCTCATGGCGCCAGGGGCCATTGTGACATGAAGAAAGCAAGGATTCCATTGTGACATGACAGAACTGCATGGAACCAAGGGGCCACTGTGACACAATGGAGCTTTTGGAAACCAAGGAGACCGTTGTGACATGGTGGAAGGTGATTGAACCAACAGGTAAGGCCACATGGAATCATGGCGCCATGGTGACACTCTGTAGCTTTCTCAAACCAAGGAGATTATTGTGTCATGATGGAAGATGATTGAACTCAGAGGTAAGGCCACATGGAGCCAAGGAGGCATTGTGACATGAAGAAAGCAAGGAATCCACTGTGGCCTAACTGAACCACGTGGATCCAAGGAGCCACTGTGACACATTGGAGCATTTTCCGACCAAGGAGACCATTGTGACATGATGGAAGATGATTGAACTCACAGGTAAGGCCACATTCATTCAAGGAGTCGATTTGACACGAAGAATGCAAGGATTCCATTGTGACACGACAGATCCGCATGGCGCATGGAAGCAAGAGGCCACTGTGACACATTGGAGCTTTTTCAGACCAAGGAGACCATTGTGACATGATGGAAGAAGATTAAACCAACAGGTAAGGCCACATGGAACGGAGGAGCCATGGTGACACTCATGATGGAGCTTTTTCAATCCAAGGAGACTATGATGACATGATGGCAGATGATTGAACTCACAGGTATGGCCACATGCAGACAAGGAGGCATTGTGACATGAAGAAAGCAAGGATTCCATTGTGGCCTAACTGAACCACTTGAAACCAAGGGGCCGGCTGCTGTGACACAGTGGAACTTTTTCAGACCAAGGAGACCATTGTGACATGATGGAAGATGATTGAACCAACAGGTAAGGCCCCATGGAATGAAGGAGCCCTGGTGACACTGTAGAGCTTTTTCAAGCCAAGGAGATTATGGTGACGTGATGGAAGACGATTGAACTCGGAGGTAAGGCCACATGGAGCCAAGGAGGCACTGTGACATGACGAAAGCAAGGATTCCATTGCGGCCTAAGAGAACATCATGGAACCATGGAGCCACTGTGACACAGTGGAGCTTTTTCAAACTCAGGAGATGATTGTGACATGATGGCAGAAGATTGAACAAACAGGCAAAGCCACATGCAGTCAAGGAGTCGTTTTGATATGAAGAAAGCAAGGACTCCATTGTGACACGACAGATCCGCATGGAGCATGGAACCAAGGGGCCACAGTTACACAGTGGAACTTTTTCAGACCAAGGAGTTATTGTGATATGATGGAAGATGATTAAACTAACAGATAAGGCCCCATGGAATTAAGGAGCCCTGGTGACACTGTAGAGCTTTTTCAAGCCAAGGAGATTATGGTAGCGTGATGGAAGATGGCTGAACGCAGAGGTAAGGCCACATGGAGCCAAGGAGGCACTTTGACATGACGAAAGCAAGGATTCCGCTGTGGCCTAAGTGAACCTGATGGAACCAAGGAGCCACTGTGACACAGTGGGGTTTTTTCAAACTCAGGAGACGATTGTGACATGATAGAAGATGATTGAACACACAGGTAAGGCCACATGGCGCCAAGCAGCCGTTTTCACACAAAGAAAGCAAGGACTCCTATGTGACACGACAGATCCGCATGGCGCATGGAACCAAGGGGCCACAGTTACACAGTGGAGCTTTTTGAGACCAAGGAGTCATTGTGACATGATGGAAGATGCTGAAACCAACAGGCAAGGCCACATGCAGCCAGGGGCCATTGTGACATGAAGAAAGCAAGGATTCCATTGTGACATGACAGAACTGCATGGAACCAAGGGGCCACTGTGACACAATGGAGCTTTTGGAAACCAAGGAGACCATTGTGACATGGTGGAAGATGATTGAACCAACAGGTAAGGCCATGGAATCATGGCGCCATGGTGACACTCTGTAGCTTTCTCAAACTCAGGAGATTATTGTGTCATGATGGAAGATGATTGAACTCAGAGGTAAGGCCACATGGAGCCAAGGAGGCATTGTGACATGAAGAAAGCAAGGATTCCACTGTGGCCCAACTGAACCACATGGAACCAAGGAGCCACTGTGACACATTGGAGCTTTTTCAGACCAAGGAGACCATTGTGACGTGATGGAAGATGATTGAACCTACAGGTTAGTCCACATACATTCAAGGAGTCGATTTGATATGAAGAAAGCAAGGACTCGTTGTGACACAACAGACCCGCATGGCGCATGGAACCAAGTGGCCACTGTGACACATTGGAGCTTATTCAGACTAAGGAGTTATTGTGACATGATGGAAGATGATTAAACCAACAGGAAAGGCCACATGGAATCATGGCGCCATGGTGACACTGTAGAGCTTTTTCAATCCAAGGAGGCAATTATGACATGATGTCAAATGATTGAACTCAGAGGTAAGGCCAAATGGAGCCAAGGAGGCATTTTGACATGAAGAAAGCAAGGATTCCACTGTGGCCCAGCTGAACCACATGGAACCAAGGAGCCACTGTGACACATTGGAGCTTTTTCAGACCAAGGAGATCATTGTGACGTGATGGAAGATGATTGAACTCACAGGTAAGGCCACATTCATTCAAGGAGTCGATTTGACACGAAGAATGCAAGGACTCCTATGTGACACGACAGATCCGCATGGCGCATGGAACCAAGGGGCCACAGTTACACAGTGGAGCTTTTTGAGACCAAGGAGTCATTGTGACATGAAGAAAGCACAGTTAACATTGCGACATGACAGAACTGCATGGAACCAAGGGGCCACTGTGACACAATGGAGCTTTTGGAAACCAAGGAGACCGTTGTGACATGGTGGAAGATGATTGAACCAACAGGTAAGGCCACATGGAATCATGGCGCCATGGTGACACTCTGTAGCTTTCTCAAACCAAGGAGATTTTTGTGGCATGATGGAAGATGATTGAACTCAGAGGTAAGGCCACATGGAGACAAGGAGGCACTTTGACATGACGAAGGCAAGGATTCCACTGTGGCCTGACTGAACCACATGGAACCAAGGAGCCACTGTGACACAGGGGAGTTTTTTCAAACTCAGGAGACGATTGTGACATGATGGAAGATGATGGAACTCACAGGTAGAGCCACATTAAAATGAGGAGCCATGGTGACACTGTAGAGCTTTGCAATCCAAGGAGACTATTATGACATGATGGCAGATGATTGAACTCAGAGGTAAGGCCACATGGAGACAAGGAGGCATTGTGACATGAAGAAAGCAAGGATTCCACTGTGGCCTAACTGAACCAAATGGACCAAGGAGCCACTGTGACACAGTGGAGCTTTTTCAGACCAAGAAGACCATTGTGACATGATGGAAGATGATTGAACTCACAGGTAAGGCCACTTGAAGCCAAGCAGCCGTTCTCACACAAAGAAAGCAAGGATTCCATTGTGACACGACAGACTTGCATGGCGCATGGAAGCAAGAGGCCACTGTGACACATTGGAGCTTTTTCCGACAAAGGAGACCATTGTGACATGATGGAAGAAGATTAAACCAACAGGTAAGGCCACATGGAACGGAGGAGCCATGGTGACACTCTGTAGAGCTTTTTCAATCCAAGGAGACTATTATGACATGATGGCAGATGATTGAACTCACAGGTAAGGCCACATGCAGACGAGGAGGCATTGTGACATGAAGAAAGCAAGGATTCCATTGTGGCCTAACTGAACCACTTGAAACCAAGGGGCCGGCTGCTGTGACACAGTGGAACTTTTTCAGACCAAGGAGACCATTGTGACATGATGGAAGATGATTGAACCAACAGGTAAGGCCCCATGGAATGAAGGAGCCCTGGTGACACTGTAGAGCTTTTTCAAGCCAAGGAGATTATGGTGACGTGATGGAAGATGATTGAACTCAGAGGGAAGGCCACATGGAGCCAAGGAGGCACTGTGACATGACGAAAGCAAGGATTCCATTGCGGCCTAAGAGAACATCATGGAACCATGGAGCCACTGTGACACAGTGGAGTTTTTTCAAACTCAGGAGATGATTGTGACATGATGGCAGATGATTGAACAAACAGGCACGGCCACATGCAGTCAAGGAGTCGTTTTGATATGAAGAAAGCAAGGACTCCATTGTGACACGACAGAACCGCATGGCGCATGGAACCAAGAGGCCACTGTGACACATTGGAGCTTTTTCAGACCAAGGAGACCATTATGACATGATGGAAGAAGAATAAAGCAACAGGTAAGGCCACATGGAGCCAATGAGGCATTGTGACATGACGAAGGATTCCACTGTGGCCTGACTGAACCACATGGAACCAAGGAGCCACTGTGACACAGGGGAGTTTTTTCAAACTCAGGAGACGATTGTGACATGATGGAAGATGAATGAACTCACAGGTCGGGCCACATTAAAATGAGGAGCCATGGTGACACTGTAGAGCTTTGCAATCCAAGGAGACTATTATGACATGATGGCAGATGATTGAACTCAGAGGTAAGGCCACATGGAGACAAGGAGGCATTGTGACATGAAGAAAGCAAGGATTCCAGTGGTGCCTAATAGAACCACATCGAACCAAGGAGTCACTGTGACACAGTGGAGCTTTTTAAGGCCAAGGAGACCATTGCGACACAATGGAAGTGATTGAACACACAGGTAAGGCCACTTGAAGCCAAGCAGCCGTTCTCACACAAAGAAAGCAAGGATTCCATTGTGACACGAGAGATCCGCATGGCGCATGGAACCAAGGGGCCACAGTTACACAGTGGAGCTTTTTGAGACCAAGGAGTCAGTGTGACATGATGGAAGATGCTGAAACCAACAGGCAAGGCCTCATGGAGCCAGGGGCCATTGTGACATGAAGAAAGCAAGGATTCCATTGTGACATGACAGAACTGCATGGAACCAAGGGGCCACTGTGACACAATGGAGCTTTTGGAAACCAAGGAGACCGTTGTGACATGGTGGAAGATGATTGAACCAACAGGTAAGGCCACATGGAATCATGGCGCCATGGTGACACTCTGTAGCTTTCTCAAACCAAGGAGATTATTGTGTCATGATGGAAGATGATTGAACTCAGAGGTAAGGCCACATGGAGCCAAGGAGGCATTGTGACATGAAGAAAGCAAGGAATCCACTGTGGCCTAACTGAACCACGTGGATCCAAGGAGCCACTGTGACACATTGGAGCATTTTCCGACCAAGGAGACCATTGTGACATGATGGAAGATGATTGAACTCACAGGTAAGGCCACATTCATTCAAGGAGTCGATTTGACACGAAGAATGCAAGGATTCCATTGTGACACGACAGATCCGCATGGCGCATGGAAGCAAGAGGCCACTGTGAAACATTGGAGCTTTTTCAGACCAAGGAGACCATTGTGACATGATGGAAGATGATTGAACCAACAGGTAAGGCCACATGGAACGGAGGAGCCATGGTGACACTCTGTAGAGCTTTTTCAATCCAAGGAGACTATTATGACATGATGGCAGATGATTGAACTCACAGGTATGGCCACATGCAGACAAGGAGGCATTGTGACATGAAGAAAGCAAGGATTCCATTGTGGCCTAACTGAACCACTTGAAACCAAGGGGCCGGCTGCTGTGACACAGTGGAACTTTTTCAGACCAAGGAGACCATTGGGACATGATGGAAGATGATTGAACCAACAGGTAAGGCCCCATGGAATGAAGGAGCCCTGGTGACACTGTAGAGCTTTTTCAAGCCAAGGAGATTATGGTGACGTGATGGAAGACGATTGAACTCAGAGGTAAGGCCACATGGAGCCAAGGAGGCACTTTGACATGACGAAGGCAAGGATTCCATTGCGGCCTAAGAGAACATCATGGAACCATGGAGCCACTGTGACACAGTGGAGCTTTTTCAAACTCAGGAGATGATTGTGACATGATGGCAGAAGATTGAACAAACAGGCAAAGCCACATGCAGTCAAGGAGTCGTTTTGATATGAAGAAGGCAAGGACTCCATTGTGACACGACAGATCCGCATGGAGCATGGAACCAAGGGGCCACAGTTACACAGTGGAACTTTTTCAGACCAAGGAGTTATTGTGATATGATGGAAGATGATTAAACTAACAGATAAGGCCCCATGGAATTAAGGAGCCCTGGTGACACTGTAGAGCTTTTTCAAGCCAAGGAGATTATGGTAGCGTGATGGAAGATGGCTGAACGCAGAGGTAAAGGCCACATGGAGCCAAGGAGGCACTTTGACATGACGAAAGCAAGGATTCCGCTGTGGCCTAAGTGAACCTGATGGAACCAAGGAGCCACTGTGACACAGTGGGGTTTTTTCAAACTCAGGAGACGATTGTGACATGATAGAAGATGATTGAACACACAGGTAAGGCCACATGGCGCCAAGCAGCCGTTTTCACACAAAGAAAGCAAGGACTCCTATGTGACACGACAGATCCGCATGGCGCATGGAACCAAGGGGCCACAGTTACACAGTGGAGCTTTTTGAGAGCAAGGAGTCATTGTGACATGATGGAAGATGCTGAAACCAACAGGCAAGGCCACATGCAGCCAGGGGCCATTGTGACATGAAGAAAGCAAGGATTCCATTGTGACATGACAGAACTGCATGGAACCAAGGGGCCACTGTGACACAATGGAGCTTTTGGAAACCAAGGAGACCATTGTGACATGGTGGAAGATGATTGAACCAACAGGTAAGGCCACATGGAATCATGGCGCCATGGTGACACTCTGTAGCTTTCTCAAACTCAGGAGATTATTGTGTCATGATGGAAGATGATTGAACTCAGAGGTAAGGCCACATGGAGCCAAGGAGGCATTGTGACATGAAGAAAGCAAGGATTCCACTGTGGCCCAACTGAACCACATGGAACCAAGGAGCCACTGTGACACATTGGAGCTTTTTCAGACCAAGGAGACCATTGTGACGTGATGGAAGATGATTGAACCTACAGGTTAGTCCACATACATTCAAGGAGTCGATTTGATATGAAGAAAGCAAGGACTCGTTGTGACACAACAGACCCGCATGGCGCATGGAACCAAGTGGCCACTGTGACACATTGGAGCTTATTCAGACTAAGGAGTTATTGTGACATGATGGAAGATGATTAAACCAACAGGAAAGGCCACATGGAATCATGGCGCCATGGTGACACTGTAGAGCTTTTTCAATCCAAGGAGGCAATTATGACATGATGTCAAATGATTGAACTCAGAGGTAAGGCCAAATGGAGCCAAGGAGGCATTTTGACATGAAGAAAGCAAGGATTCCACTGTGGCCCAACTGAACCACATGGAACCAAGGAGCCACTGTGACACATTGGAGCTTTTTCAGACCAAGGAGATCATTGTGACGTGATGGAAGATGATTGAACTCACAGGTAAGGCCACATTCATTCAAGGAGTCGATTTGACACGAAGAATGCAAGGACTCCTATGTGACACGACAGATCCGCATGGCGCATGGAACCAAGGGGCCACAGTTACACAGTGGAGCTTTTTGAGACCAAGGAGTCATTGTGACATGAAGAAAGCACAGTTAACATTGCGACATGACAGAACTGCATGGAACCAAGGGGGCCACTGTGACACAATGGAGCTTTTGGAAACCAAGGAGACCGTTGTGACATGGTGGAAGATGATTGAACCAACAGGTAAGGCC